>NC_044032.1:425987036-426293348 GCF_901765095.1 Microcaecilia unicolor
TAGCCAATTCAGGTCACAAATACCTGACAGAATCCCAAGAGACTATCCCCAAGTCCACCTTAATAATGTGTTATGGACTTGTCTTTTAGGAATTTGTCCAAATAGAAACATAGGGGAGCCATTCCACCTCCTTTATCAGTTTGGTCACCTTTCTCTATACCTTTTCTATTTCAACTACATCTTTTCTGAGATGTTAACCAGAACAGTACACAATATTCAAGGTGTGGATGCAACATGAAGCACATAGAGATATTATGATATTCTCTGTTTCATTCACCATTCCTTTCCTCATAATTCTTAACATCCTATTTAACATTCTAGCAGTAGGACAATACCATCCTAGCACAGTAAAGAGGTCAAAACCATACTGCCACAGTATCCCCCTCTGGATTTTCTGCAGTACTTTTTAAAAATCTGTTTAAGCCAATTACATCCAAAGAGGCAATGTGGATTTTGTTTTGAACTGCCTGGTTGTTAGATGTTGTGTTTCTTTTGGCTTGCAGCTTGTGGGCGTGTAGTTTCTGTCTTCTAAAGACTATCCCTTGAGTTTTAATTTGCATCCTTTGTGCAATGCAGGTATGAAGACAGAGGGGAAGATGTTCAGCCATGGTGGTAAGTGATTTGTAAGCTTCTCACAGCCACAGGCTGAACTAACTCTGGATATTCAATACCAGGGCATGAGTGACTCCCAGCATTGAATATCAAGGTATGTACGCTGACCCAGAAATTAACCAGGTACCAGCTGATATTCGGAGCAGTGCCCAGTTAACTTTGTGCATAAAGATAGGAGAGCCTTTTTTTCTGATCTAACTTTATTTGCATACTTTGCTGGTTAGTGGACTGAATATTGCCGCAAATTTATGGTTCTGCCCAAACTCCACCCCTTGACTGCTGGTTAGGGAACTGAACTTTGGAGTCCAGGAAGGAGCTCGGAGGGCTAGGGTAAGGAACAACAGGGAAAGAGGGACTGTTCTCTGCTCTGCTTCAGTCTATCCCTTCCTTGCCTCTTCTCTGTAGGCTGCAGAACATTCCTGCTGCTTTAGAGTTTGTAACAAGTGATGGAACTGCATTCCAGGCTCTTCTCCCAGAAACTAAACCCTGAGTTTTATCTACCTCTCTCTACTGTCTACAGTCCAAGATGTAAACTGTGGTCTACAGGCCAAGGAGTGAAAGAGAAGAACCCTCATCAGGTGCTAGCATAAGGAGAAAGAGGTACTGTTTGTTGAAAAGTTCCAGTGGGAGTTTTATGTGTGCTGAAGAGGATCCTAGTTTGGAAGGAGTGGGGGGGAGGGGGGGGGGGGGTTCTGTTAACTAAGAATGTTGGTAAATTTGGATGCCCAGTTAAAGGGACTAGGTTTACCCAGAAGCTGGGAAAACTCTGAATCCTACAGAATTGTGAGGAATGAAAGAGATCTGTAGGGTCACATGCTCTGACACCTGTGTGAACCTAGGTGCTGCCATTTTAGTCAGCTGCAGACTATAAACCGAACTAACATGGATTCTCTGAAGCAAAATATCTGTCCTATCCTAACATAACATAGTAACATAGTAGATGACGGCAGAAAAAGACCTGCACGGTCTATCCAATCTGCCCAAGAAAATAAATTCATATGTGCTACTTTTTTTATTTGTACTGTCCTCTTCAGTGCACAGACCGTATAAGTCTGGCCAGCCCTAACCCCGCCTCCCAACCACCAGCTCTGGCACAGACCTTATAAGTTTGCCCAGCACTATCCCTGCCACCCACCACCGGCTCTGGCACAGACCGTATAAGTCTGCCCAGCACTATCCCCGCCGCCCAACTACCAGCCCCGGCACAGACCGTATAAGTCTGCCCAGCACTAGTCCCCCCCTCCCAACCACCAGCCCCAGCACAGACCGTATATGTCTGCCCACACTAGCTCCGCCTCCCAACCACCAGCTCTGCTACCCATTCTAGGCTAAGCTCCTGAGGATCCCTTTCTTCTGCACAGGATTCCTTTATGTTTATCCCATGCATGTTTGAATTCCGTTACCGTTTTCATCACCACCTCCCGCGGGAGGGCATTCCAAGCATCCACCACCCTCTCCGTGAAAAAATACTTCCTGACATTCTTCTTGAGTCTGCCCCCCTTCAATCTCATTTCATGCCCTCTCGTTCTACCGCCTTCCCATCTCTGGAAAAGGTTCGTTTGCGGATTAATATCTTTCAAATATTTGAACGTCTGTATCATATCACCCCTGTTCCTCCTTTCCTCCAGGGTATACATGTTCAGGTCCGCAAGTCTCTCCTCGTACGTCTTGTAACGCAAATCCCATACCATCCTCGTAGCTTTTCTTTGCACCGCTTCAATTCTTTTTACATCCTTAGCAAGATACGGCCTCCAAAACTGAACACAATACTCCAGGTGGGGCCTCACCAACGACTTGTACAGGGGCATCAACACCTCTTTTCTTCTGCTGGTCACACCTCTCTCTATACAGCCTAGTAACCTTCTAGCTACGGCCACCGCCTTGTCACACTGTTTCATCGCCTTCAGATCCTCAGATACTATCACCCCAAGATCCCTCTCCCCATCCGTACCTAGCAGACTCTCACCGCCTAACACATACGCCTCTCTTGGATTTCTACTCCCTAAGTGCATCACTTTGCATTTCTTCACATTGAATTTTAATTGCCAAACCTTAGACCTATCCTATTCCATTGATGAATAGAACAGGTACTACTTATTCTGCATCAAACTGTGAAATTATAATAATATACATGGTACCTTGATGAGTTTAAATCAGCTAAATAAATTTCAAAAACATCCTATTTTATTTACATGCAGGGTCCCATTGTGGGGTAATCTTCATATCAAAATTAATAAATCTCACTTCTTCTGGCACACTTGGATAATTAATGGCATTCTTAATATAAATGATGTATTTGAGATCACGTGATGCGGTGAGGAGCATCAGACATGTGTCTGGTGCTGCTCGGGGGTTTCCCCTAAATCTCCTAACATCCGTGGCTTAAACTTTTGCATTTGCTGTAGCCTTTGCAGTTAAGGTACCTTTATCTTATATGGACAGATCTTTAACTAGATCAGCTGTGATGGCATCCAAAGCGCCCAAAAAAGAGCCGGAGCATGGCAGACAGTCTGAGGACAAAATGGTTGATCCCACACAGGCCCCGCACTTGTGCACGGAAGCAGTGATCTCAGAACTTACCTCATCAGTGTTGCAGGCCCTGGACTCCCGTTTCCAGTAACTCTTAGAGCAGATTGCGGGCATTTCACAATTGGTGTCTGACCTAACACGCAGAACAGGAGAGCTTGAGTGCATGGTGTCTGATTTGGAGGACGGGGCCCAGTCCCACAGTTTGGAGCTCTCGCGGCTGGCTGATCAGCTGTGAGCACAGCAAGCTAAGCTGGAGGACTTGGAGAATTGTGCACGTGGAGATAATTTGCATTTTGTAGGCATTCCAGAGTCGGTCCCGGAGAAGACTTTACGACAGGAACTGGAACATTGGCTTGATGCCATTTTGGTACCACCGGAGGGATCTTTACCTATTCGTCTAGAAGCGGGCGCATCGCCTGGGAACCAAGGAGTCGGGAGACCAGAGGCCAAGAGTGGTCATATCTAAGTTTCAAGTTCAGCGCAAAAAGACTCTTTTCTACATTACTATAAAGCACACAGAGAGGAATTGCGCTATGAAGGAACTCCCATGCGTATTTTTCAAGATTACTCCGCTGCGCTCTCAGCGCGGCGATGGCTGTTTTCTCCTATTTGTGCAAGCCTCGTGGAAAAGAACTACAAGTTCCAGTTGCAGTATCCAGCGACCTTGAGAGTTCTCCGTGATAACCATTGGCATTCTTATGATTCCCCAGCAGCTGTCTCCGACTGGTTGAACTGGGCAGGCTCGGGACTGGCTTAGTTGTGTGTGACATCTGGTAATTTTGAGCAGAGCATGGGGCATCACAGCGCGTCTGCCCATTGGATTTGTGTTGATGGATGCTGACTGTCCAATATTCTTACTAGCCATGTTTTTAGAATTGTTACTCTTTATTGTCCTTGGTATTTATGCGTTTGTTTTTTTTCTTCTGTCAAGCATGATGGGGATCCACCTATTGCATTGTAATGTACTTTTGTTTCTAGATACTTATTTGGGCTGGGACGGGAAGTATTGGTGGTTCTTGAATGTATATTATACCATTGCAGCCCGTCATTATTTTATTTTCTCTCAAGCATGAGGGGGAGCTACCCATTGCATATACACGTGATCTTTTGACCCTTTGCGCAGTCATGTGGGGGGATCAAGTCTTGTTGGCTGGGGGGAGGGGGTGGGGAGGGTGGTGCTGTTAGGGGTTGGGTTTGGATGGAGGGTGGGGGGAAGGAGGTTTGGTTGGGGGGGTATTTGTTGTATTGCAATGTTGATCTGGAGTTGTTTTGAATGAAAGTGTTTCCTGTTGGAATTTGTTCCATTTTTTCTTGGGGTCTGAATGGGAGGCGGGACTCCTGGGTGGGGGCTGAGCACTTGGGAGTCTTTTGGTTTTTAGGTCTGGTGATTTTCATTGTGATCTGGAACAGGGACCCTGGCTAATTCTACAGTCCCTAGATCAATCTCCTAGAATGTGCCTGGCATTACTTCCCCCATTAAATGAACAAAACTTTTATGTGTGTTACAATGGCATAAGATTTCCCTGGCATGTCTCCAAGAAACTAAATTGTCGGATGCTGAGCATTTGAAATTACAACAGCGTTGGGTGGATGAGTATTTCTTCTCTTCAGCTCAGGGGAAAAAGTGCAATAGAGGAATTTGGTTACTTTTCCGGTTTTACATTGAATTTGCATAAGTCAATAGCCTTTCCTATCCAATCCACTATTCGGGAGTCTTGGGTAGGTGATCTTCCACTTTCATGGGCAGCCAGACCACTAAAATATTTGGGGGATCCCATCTCTACGAGTTGAACATTGACCCTCTGCATTCCTTTACTAGACAAACGCTACAGGCTTGGCAGTTGTTGCCCTTGTCTATCTCTGGTAGAATAGCCTTATATAATATGATGATGGTCCCAAAGTGGACATATGTTTTACAAATGCTGCCCACATTAAACACAAAGATGAAAGATTAGTGACACGTTTGCTCACACCTAGGTATAGAGAGTTACTATAATCAAGTGTTGCTAGAATGGACAATAGCCCTAAAGTAGAAGTGCAACAGATGAAGTTGTTTGAGTTTGAAGTAAGCCTTCCTTACTACACTGTTTATCTGAGTTTCCAAAGACAGAGAAGAGCCCAGGATCACACCCAAGACCCACTTCCAGAGTGCTTCCGTCTTCCATAGCAATAGAGTGAATTTTTTCAGCATTCAATTTGAGCCGCGTGGAGGTAGACCAGTCTACTATTTCCGTAATACATGTATGAACAGTAGAAGACACAGAATCAGTAACAAAATATCATCAGCATTCGACATTAGTTATTCCACAGGTTCCAAAGAAATATGTCTGAGTGCTCATTGAATTTTTCTGTTCCTTTCCTATCAGAAATTGTGTTTCCTTTTCCTTCTATAGGTGCTTTTAGATTATAAACCTCTTTGAACTGTTAGCAAAGGCACTGTAGCAAATGCAAATAAATTTTATTTATTTATTTACTAGGATTTATCGCCTTTTTGAAGGAATTCACTCAATTATAAACCTTGCCTGTCCTGGAAATCAGGATTCTATATCCTCAATCTTGTTTGCTGTATCCCAGTAGGACTCTCTCTGTGGCTGTGTTTGCCATTTGAGAGCATTTTCATTTCTGGATATATTTGTAGGCATTGTAACTGACTATCCACAGCCTACTCATATGAGGTGTTCTGCCATGCCACATTTCATGCAACTCACTTTTTTTGTGGTCTTCGGAAAAGAGATATTAGGTGTTTATAACTTATTCAGAATGTGGTAAACTTCTCTTGGGAGCAGGTACATATGGTTACCTTTACCCCCATTGCTCCGAGAGGCACATTGGTTGCCAGTTGCTTATCGTATATCATTTAAAATATTGATGCTGACTTATAAGGGTTTTTTTTTTAAATTTGGGAGAACCATATTTTCTATTGCAGCATGTTGTTCCTTATGTTTCTGCATGTTGTTCCTTAGGTTCAGTCAGCAAAATACTTTATTACTTCCATCTTATTGTGTTGTTCATTTAGGCACTATTCAATGAGCAATTTTGCAGTTCAGGCCCTGACACATTGGAATGCTTTGCCTCTCTTTTTATGTCTGAAGATGTCGTTCCAGAGATTTAAGGTTGGCCTAAAAACATATTTTTTTAGGGAGGGCACCTGGGGCAGATCGTTGTCCATAGATGCAGAGCCTGGGACACAGCGGTAATGATGTTTCCAATATTGTTGTTGGATTTCATTTCAAAATTTATTTGTTACGTATTTTATTTGTTTATTTTATACTTTGAGAACTGCCTAGGACTTTGTATTAAGCAGTATATCAAATTTAATAAACTTGAACTTACCTCATTTTCCCTTTTTATGGTTGTAGTTCTCTAGATAGGTATCACCAGGTTCCTATTCCTCAGCTTGTACCTTCATGGTGTTGCTTATATGACAGGCACGGTTCATGTAACTTCATATACTTGCCTCCATATGGATTAACTTTAGTGGACACGGTGGTATTAATATGCAGTGTGTGTGTGTGTGGGGGGGGGGGGGGGTCTTATCTACTTGTTGATCTTCACTCATCTTTATTAAAGCTTATGAAATAAAGCATTCACAACAAAATAGATATTAGTAACATTAAAGAACAATTATGACAACAAAGAAGCAATTTTATATTTTATCCCTCATCTTCTAATTCCTTCCCTCCCCGCGCTCCTTACCTCCTAAACAAACTAAACCCAACCTCCCCACCACCTAGTTTTAAGACTCGTATAACATTATGTGAAGTAAGAAATAAAACCAATCTCAAGATGATAAAGCCCAGAAATATCAGATAACGCAAATGTTATTTTTAAAGAGACAGTATTAATTGCTTGCCCTGTGCTTTTTAAAACTTCCAGTGTATTCAAGAGTGTGCTATGTAGTCTACATGTTAAACAGTTCAGAAAAGGGTCCCAAATCTTTACAAATCTAGGGCCTGATATTCAAAGAGTTTATGCTCCTAACTCTGAGAGTTATCTCCCTGATATTTATAACCATTTAACCGGCCAGGAACTGCTCCTGGCTAGTTAAACGGCACTTAACTGGCTATCTGGCAATATTTAGTGGGAGATAGCTGGTTATCTCCCGATGAATATTACCAGTTAGCGCTTAGCGGATAATCGGTTATATCATGGAATATAACCGGCTATCTGCTGTTATTAAGCGTACCACTGGTTAAGTTTGGCAGCAAAATTAGGCCACTGAAATACCCGGAATATCGTTGAGCAGTTTAAACTTAACTGGCCAGCGCAAAATATTGGCTTAGCTGGTTAAATTTAAACCAGGCAAAAATATTCAGTGCTGGTCACCAGAAATGACCCAGCATTGAATATCTGGGCTGACCGCTCCTTCTCACAGTCTGAATATCAGGCCCTGTGCTCCTAAACTGGACTCTTTGAAAATGTACTAAAGCTGAGTGCATAAGTCTTCACTTAAAATGTCATTAAACTCTTAAATTTAAGACCATAAAAGGAGGGTGGCAACAAGGGTCGTTATAGGACAGGGGAAAAGAAGTTAGGAGCTTAGCACTGATTTTCAGTACTAGGCTCTTAAATTTGCCTCATAAATCTAGGCAAACGAATGGTGGGCCTAAATTTATGAGCATAACTTTTAAGTCCCTATATTAAGATGCATTTTCAGCTGAAAAGTTATACTTCTAAGGGCCCCTTTTACAAATCTGTGGTACCTGTACCACTGCTTTGCTGCACGCCAATCCAACTCTACCACTGGGCTACCCCAGGAGCCCAGCAGTATTGCCTGCTCCCAATGCGCAACATTTCTGGCGCTGAAAAATAACTTTTATTTTTTGAGCGCCGGGGGCTTATTTGGCGGTAATCGGGCAGCCCACGTGCTCTCTGGCTACTACCGGGTTAGGGCTGGGGCCCTTACTGCCTCCTAAATAGGTGGTGGTAAGAACTCCCCTAGGAAATGACTGCATGAGAAGTGGTTCACTTATCGCACGTCCATCTCCTTTTTTTTTTTTTAAAAAGCCTTTTAACCACTGTGGTAAAAGGGGGCCAAGCGCCAACACTACCACAGAGCCCCTTTTACCGAGCTTTGTAAAAGGGGCCCTACGTTTGGATGAAAATAGGCCACAAATTTAGGAGGCTAACTTAGGAACATAAACGTAGGAGCTCAGCATTTTCTGAATATTAGGTCCTAGCTATCCTTTTCTTCCCCTCCCGAAGCACTGATAAATGTTTCATCCTTAACAAAGTGTACATTTGAATTCTCCATTATGTGAGAGTGGGAGGGTCCACATGATTCTATTGAAGTGAAATGCATTTCTTAGCTATCAACATGTTGGAGGTTGATAGGTGATAAGGGCAGAGTTCTTTATCACTATAGTCCCAGTCAGAGAAGTGATAGAAGGGAATTGTCTCTTATGCATATTTGTACAGAAAGACATTAAGAGCTAGATAGGAGATTGCTCAGTCAGAAGAGAAAAAAAAGCTATGTGTAATAGTGCTGATGACTGTGACAAAGACTCCAATCAGTCAGAACCCACCAAAGAGAGAGATTAATCAAATTCTCATGAGATCTAGAATAACTATAACTACATGGTAATGGAAAGTGAAAATGGTAATTAGTGAAATTATTATAACAATAATAATAGCAAGAGAAAACTGTGTAATATGTTTTAAGGATAACGCCGATAACAAGCTTTAACATTTAGATTTATATTCACATGTAACATATCATTAAATCATATAAACAGTTATACCTTGCATGTAATAGCAGAGGTCATATTAGTTAGGACATGCCATGAGTTTGAAGCTGATCCAAGTAGGATTGAAGTTGCTCTGGTGAATCAAATGATTTAGTAGTATTGTGAGTAGTGATAGTCATGTGAGCAGGGTATTGCAAACCCAAATCGTGCACCAAGAGATTTAAGCTTTGGACGCATTTCCAAGAAAGCCTTCCTTTCCCTTGCAGTGGTTTTAGCAAGATCAGGAACAATCAGAATTTTCTTACCATCGATGTGCATGGAAGTATGCGATCGAGCAATAGCTAGAATCTGTAAAGCCTATTGAAATCGCAGCAGGTCTTGGATATGGCTGGTTAAGTTTCTTGTGAGATGGCACGCGGTACATGCGCTCAAATTCTAATGGGGGATCGAAGGTAATATGTAAGACCGAGGGTAGCCATTTGCTGAGAAATTCTAGCATGTTTGTGCCTTCCAATCCTTAAGACCGAATGTTGTTACGCCTGGATCTGTTTGCTAGGTCTTCAATTTCTAGCTACATTTTTAAAAATTGTGCGGCTGTAGAGTCTTGGAAGCGGGTCAGCTGCAAAGCCGCGTGGTCGGATCTGCGCTCAAGTTCCTCTACTCGAAGTTGAAAGGCGAAGAGCTATGAGGTGATATTAGCGATTTCTGTTTTTAATTCACATGCATGTGGTTTCAAAATGGTGAGATGAGAGGTTGTGTAGCACCTGTAGTTCTTCTAAAACTGAGTCTGAAATCATTGCAGCTGATTTCCCGGGTGTCATTTTTTCTGGTGTTGGTGGATCGATTTTTGATCTTTTAGATCCTGCTGCAGCAGAGGTACAAGGAGCAGTTTTAGCTGACTTTAAGCTTGACATCGAGTAAACTTGTTTGTTGAGAATGCTTAAGATAAGCAAAATTTTCTTAAAGGACATTATTCTAGACGATTATCTAGTCAGTGAGGTGGGAGACGAAAGATCAGACGTCCATATCCATCAAGAGCTCACCAGCACCAAATATATATAATATATATATTATATACAAGTTCTTATTTTGTACTTGTGGCAGTGGTGGGTTAAGTGACTTGCTCAGAGTTACAGGGAGCTGCAGTGGGAATTGAACCCAGTTTCCCTGGTTCTCAGGCTGCTGCCCTAACCATTAGGCTTTTGACCTGCAAATAACTAAGGTCAATCCAAAACTGTACTTACATCAATAAAATATCCCCAGAATCTCCTATGGTTGGGGATCTGATCTGCATGTTGTGTGTAGTATGTTGCCTATGTGCACACTGCGGCCACAGATAAAAGTATCAGAATTCTAACAGAGCAATTCAAAAACAAGATCCTGAGAACTGGGCAAAACGTGATAACCCAATACATCAAACCTTTCTCTGGAGCAATGAAGGAAGATATGTTGCACACACTGTACTCTATTTCTGTTCTTACTACTGCAGTAAATGCTGGCAGCAGAAAGCATTCAGCCTATCTGCTCTCAGGCACAGGTGTTACGCCAGGAGGGTTGCTGGCCATGGCATGAAGAGCACTGCTTGCAGAAAGGAGGAACCACAATTGAACAAGTTAAAAAAAAAAAAAAGGCACAGAACCTGTTATCTCAACAAAGCAGTGGTATAAAGCAAGTTATTCATGCTTAGAGTTATCAACTTTCCCTTTGTAACCAATTACCAAAGCCTAGCAATCTGGATAGCACAACTAAAATTACTACGGGATACTAAAAATAATGGATGGGTCAATATTCATTTGGCACAGTCCGCATGTTATTTAAACAATGGCTGCTACAGCTGAAATAAATTTGAATATTCAATGCCAGTATCTGGATAGTGGCTGGCACTGAATATCTAGATTGAGCTGTGACCAGCATTGCTGTCTGGATAGCTAAGATATTAAGTATATTATCTAGGTAACTAACTGAATAAAGTTAGGAATACTTTTTTTTTGCTGTTTGAATATTGCTGCTAACAGAATAACATTTGACCCCGCCTTTTCTCTGCCCCCATACTGGCCTATCACACTCTGTATAGTGCTGAGGCTGTCTGTAATGATGCTGATGAATATCAGTGGATAGGCCAGACTAAGCAATTTAAGCAGATAACTAAGGCTATTATCCAGGTAAATGGCTCTAAATATTGGGCCTGAAGTGTTATAGTTCTTGAAAGAAAGAGTACTTGCTGGTAATCTGAGGGCTGGAATCACAGGAGTGAGGGGGCTGACAATCCTCTGAGACGCTCACCTTCCCTTGGATTGCAGCAGCCAGTGACAAGCTTTCACTTCACCAGGTGCAACCCATATTAATGGTTACACTGCTCTCTTTGCCCTTCCCGTTCCTTAGTATGAGTGGCAGTGGCATGCGAGTCTAAATATTCTCTTTGACTATCGGACTCATTTTCGAAAGAGAAGGATGTCTCATCTTTTGACATAAATTGAAAGATGGACATCCTTCTCCCAGAGACGTCCAAATCGGTATAATTGAAACCCGATTTTGGACGTCTCCAACTGCAGTCCATCTCAAGGACGTCCAGAATTCAAGGGGGTGTGTCGGAGGTGTAGCGAAGGTGGGACTTGGGTGTGCCTAACACTTGAACGTCTTTGACCCGTAATCGAAAAAAGCAAGGACATCCCTGTTGAACACTTGGACGTTTTCACCCAGATGTTTTTTTTACGAATAAGGCACAAAAAGGTGCCCGAAATGACTGGAGGACCTCCTGTTACTCCCCCAGTGGTCACTAACCCCCTCCCACCCTCAAAAAACATCTTTAAAAATATGTCGTGCCAGCCTCAGATGTCATACTCAGGTCCGTTACTGCACATGAAGGTCCCAGGAGATGTTTTAGTGGGTACTGCAGTGCACTTCAGACAGGCAGACCCAGGCCCATACCCCCCCCCACCTGTTACATTTGTGGAGGAAACAGCAAGCTCTCCTAAACTCACCACAAACCCACTGTTCCCATATATAGGTGCCCCCTTCACCTGTAAGGGCTATGGTAGTGGTGTACAGTTGTGGGTAGTGGGTTTTTTTTTTTGGGGGGGGGTGGGGGGCTCAGCACACAAGGGAGCTATGTTCCTGGGAGCATTTTATGAAGTCCACTGCAGTGCCCCCTAGGGTGCCTGGTTGGTGTCCTGGCATGTCAGGGGGACCACTGCACTACAAAAGCTGGCTCCTCCCATGACCAAATGGCTTGCATTTGGCCGTTTTTGACATGGACGTCTTTGTTTTCAAAAATCGCCAAAAGTCAGAAACGTCCAAATCCAAGGATGTCCAATTCTAGGGACATCCAAATTTATGGATGTGGATATCTCTGATGGTATTTTCGAAATGAAAAATGGACATTCATCCTTTTTCAAAAATACGGTTTTCCCCGTGCCTGGATTTGGACGTTTTGCAAAGACGTCCAAATCGCAACTTGGACGTTTCTTTCGAAAATGCCCCTCCATATCACTTGTTATAACATTTGAACAAGAGATGTATAGTGTAGTAAGAGAAGGCTGCTCTCATTGCTACTCTCTTGTGAGCTTCATTGCTGCTGTGGTAGGCTGGAGCACAAAGTCAACCCCTGACTGATGCCTGGAGAAAAGCTGCTTGTCCACAGTCTTGTTTTTCCCTTTCTTATATACTTTTGTCTCCATAAAGATCTATTGCCTTTAATGTAGTTCCTCTTGATTTAACCCATTGCACAAAAAATGCTTCTACCCTGCCAACACTTTTATTGTATCTACTAGGGTTGTATAGAATATTCGCATTCGATTCGGCCCTGAATACATTATTTGTTTTCGGCCGAATAGTGATTAGATTTGAATACAAATAATCTGGGGCTCTCCAGTGCTAAATCCTACTGAAATAAACATTTGATCTCTGATTCCACATTGCTTATTTTATTAATTGTTATGTTAAAGCTCAGTGCCTATTATTCATATTCAATATTCATATTTGGCCGAATAATATTTTTCATTATTTGTATTCTGCCAAATAGTAAAATATGCTATTTGGTACAGCTCTAGCAGTTTATAGTTATAGTTTATTGTTACTTATACTGCTCTAACTGACTGGGCAGAGCACAGCAGTGTACAGACTACAAAATAAAAATTTTGGAAAAAAAAAAAGGAACTCCATTATTGACAGGAAAGTGAGACATTCACAAAGGGGCCCTTTTACTAAGCCGTGTAGGTATCTACATGCGCCAAATTGGAGTTACCGCCTGGTTACCGTGTGGCCCTTGCGGTAATTTCAATTTTGGCGTGCGTCCGCTATACACATCTGAAAATTTTTTTATTTTATTTTCTGGTGCGCGTAACAAATGCACCCTAAGTGGCATTTGACGCGCGTAGGTCATTATTGCCCAGATTCTGTACCACTAGGTCAATGGCTGGCTGTAAGGTCTGAGACCCAAAATGGACACGCAGGAATTTTGATTTTGCCGCATGTCCATTTTCGGCAAAAAAAAAAAAAAGAGGCCTTTTTTACAGGTGCGCTAAAAAATATGGATCGATGCTTATCGCAAGCCATTTTTCAGCATGCCTTTGTAAAAGGACCCCAAAGAGAGGAACGGTAAGAGAACTGAAGGAAGGAGGGGAGAGGGAGGTAAAAGAACTGGAAGAGGGAGGGGACAGAGGAAGAAGAGAAAAACAACAGAAGAGAAGGTGGGATGCTGGTGGTCTCTATTTGTCTGTTACCCCAAAGGACAGTATTGTCCATTGGTGCATCTGTCATATACATTCATAACATAGTACATTCATCAATAAATTATCTTAAAAAAAACAGTACACAGAATCTTAAAGCCAATATTTAAAGAGTTTATATGATCTTAACTTGGACTTAAAGGCTCATTGTAGAAAGACCATGGGGAAGAGAATTGAAATGTCCAGGTCAGGATATCCTCAATTCCCCCTGCCTCAACTTTTGTAAAATACTTAGGCACTGGCAAATATATTGGCATTTTCTGGCATGTCCAGTGGGAGCAAAGATTTTATTTAAAACATGCTTTAAAAAGTTTCCAGATATCACTAATAACATTTTACTTAGCCAGGAATATTGCAGGTTCCTAGCTGAAGCAATGGATATAGAGGGCCCCAAGTTAAGCCCACTGTCTGGTTCAAAACGGCACCTCTGACCCCTATCTGAAGTGTCATTGCTATTGCTAGGGGTCAAGCTGTCAGTGCTGCTGTTCATCTGTTTATAAAGTATATGTGACTGAAGAGTTTAAAAAGTAAAACTCCTGAAGTCAGATGTACAAGATCATTCTCCTGCTGTGCTCTGATGAGAAAAGCACCTGTCATTCCGAAGAGAACAATGATGTGTTTTGGAGATCTTATCAGGAATATAAATTCTCTTTGCCCAAATTCCCTAGTGCCCATTAACCACCAGCCTTCTTGCTGTCTGCAGCAGTGACTGAACTTTACAGGCAAACTCTTATGAAGTAGAGATGAACTAAAATGCACTTATGTTAGCTGACAGTGAAGAAACAAACAGGGACAAGCATTTATATTGGTAGAATAAGAAGGACTGGACTAGTGCTATTCCAGTTAATTCTTTTTGGTTCTTGAAACACAAGTATCAGTCACAGCAAAGGAAGACTAATAGAGAGAGAAGAAGTACAAAGTTAGAAGTATCCACTCTTACCCTAGCTGAGATAATATTTAACCATCTCTCTGACCTCATGTGCACCTTTCTTGAAATTAGTCACCTTATTCTCTAACTCCTCTTACTCTCTTAACTGTATGTTTCATCTTTGCTTATATCCTTCACTGTCTATTAAAATGTTCTATTACATATTGTGTTGACATTGTAAGTAGTATACCATGCCATACTTTGTATTATTATTTGAATATTTTTACTGCTGTAATTGTCTATTGCTCAAGTTTGATTTATTCTTACTGTACGCTGCCTTTAGTGAATTCTTTCAAAAAGGCAGTAAATAAATTCTAATAAATAAAATAAATGTTCAATACTGCTATATGTCTACATGCCCTTCCTTTTTCCTCACTTTCCAATATGTGAAATTATATAGAAAGGAAACCCCATGCTCCATGGTGTCAATTAGTGTCAATCTGCACGACTGTTCATAAAATTATTTACGGCGAGGCACCGGGATACATGACAAACCTCATCGAGCTGCCAACCAGAAACACTACATGTGCTTAAATTATGCTTCATGTGGAGGAGTAGTCTAGCAGTTAGTGCAGTGGACTTTGATCCTGGGGAACTGAGTTCAATTCCCACTGCAGCTCCTTATGACTCTGCGCAAGTCACTTAACCCTCCATTGCCCCTGATACAAAATAAGTACCTGAATATATGTAAACTGCTTTAAATGTAGTTGCAAAAACCTCAGAAAGGTGGTATATCAAGACCCATTTCCCTTTCTATACATTATGCTCGATTTGTTCTGTTCAAAATTACTTTGATGATTCTGCTTGTCTCATTACTCTGTGCACTAGTAGCAACTAGACTACTGTAATGTATTCTACATAGGTGTTTCTTCTGTGACTCAATTGATTCTAAACACTGTCATTTGATTGTTATTATCTGCTGGACACTTTTATCATCCGACCCCTCTTTTCTATCGTCATCATTGGCTATCGCTTACTATGCAAATTCAATTTAAGATTTTGACCTTAGCTACCCACCCCCATCCTCCCACCCTGTCAGACTGTCATAGTAATGCTTGAATGTTTTCACTTATATACACTGTCAGCTAGCACATTTGCTTATTTCTGATCTGACGAAGAAGGGCAACCTTCGAAAGCTAATCAAGAAATGTATTAAGTTATGTCCAATAAAAAAGGTATCTTATTTTCTTTTCCATGTTTTATTTTGTTTGATTTCTATTGATAACCTTAAGAGTGGACTAACATGGCTACCACACTCCTCTCCGACCTTAGCTAACAAAGCATTGTACACAGGCCAACCTCCTTACCTCATCTCTCTGATTACCCCTCACCAACCCACCTGAATTTTGGGATCCAGTTCTCAACACCTCTTATCTATCACCTCAGTTTATCGTCCACAGTTCTCCTCTACTCTTCAGTGTGCTTTTTCCTATTTAGCCCCATCTTTCTGGAATGCTTTCCCATTCCAAGTGCATGCGGAACTCTCTTACTCTGTTACATAAGAACAAAAGAATAGAGATACTGGGTCAGACCAATGGTTCATCTAGTCCAGTATCCTGTTTCCAACAGTGGCCAAGCCAGGTCACAAGTACCTGGCAGAAACTCAAATAATAGCAGCATTCCATGCTACCAATCCCAGGGCAAGCAGTAGTTTCCCCATGTTTGTCTCAATAGCAGACTATGGACTTTTCTTCCAGGAACTTGTCCAAACCTTTTTTTAAACCCAGATATGCTAACCATTGTTACCATATCCTCTGGCAACAAGTTCCAGAGCTTGATTATTTGTTGAGTGAAAAAAAATATTTCCTCCTATTTGTTTTAAAAGTATTTCCATGTACCTTCCTTGAGTATCCCCTAGTCTTTGTACTTTTAGAATGAGAAAAACATCGATTCACTTCCACTTGTTCTATACTACTCAGGATTTTGTGGACCCCAATCATATCTCCCCTCAGCCGTCTCTTTTCCAAGCTGAGGAGCCCTAACCTCTTTAGCCTTTCCTCATATGAGAGGATTTCCATCCCCTTTATCATTTTGGTTGCTCTTCTTTGAACCTTGTCTAATTCCACTATATCTTTTTTGAGATACGGCGACCAGAACTGAATGCAGTACTCAAGGTGAGGTCACACCATGGAGCGATACAGAGGCATTATAGAATTTTCAGTCTTATTTGCTTTTTTGGCCACTGCCGCACACTGAGCAGATTTCAGCGTATTGTCTACAATGACACCTAAATCTTTTTCTTGGGTGGTGGACCTTATCATTAGGTAAGGGCTGAAGACTCATCTGTTCACACAAGCCTTTCCCAACTGAAGAGTTACCTAGGGTCTGGATTGAAGGCGCTTGTGTCCTGTCTTTTTCTCTGTCCTATCAATTATATGTAGTTCTTTTCAATACCTATTTATAGAAAAGTGAACTGCTTTGATTGTACTGTTTGAAAGGTGGTATACCAAGTGCTAATAAAACAAACATGGGTCTTTCCTGCCCACTAAGCCCATTTCTTCTGTGGCTGTAAAAAGGCCTTTTTTCAATTTGTTTAATTTAGGGCCATGCGCTTATGTTACCATTAGTGCACAGCTATTTAAAAAAAGTTAATGTGTGAGCAATCCCACACATATTGTTAGGAATCAGAGCACAAATTTTACACATTTTTTTAGCCACAAAAGAAAGATATTATCTTAGTTACTTTTCATATAGAGGCTTTATAATCAAACATCCCTCAGAAATTGTTCTGTTTACCTGTCTTATTTAGATTGTAAGCTCTTTGAGCAGGGACTGTCATTTTTTCTTATATGGTGTACAGTGCTGCGTATGCCTTGTAGCGCTATAGAAATGATAAGTAGTAGTAGTAGTACTTTCTAAGAAACGTCATGTAAGAATACCCACATAGTTCATGTTAGTGTTTGCCACAATTTCATTAACTGAGCTTGTTTTTTCAAATTAGTTTTTATAAATAAATTAAGGGGACAGCAATGCCCCATATTTAGCAAATCTTTATGTTGCTGAATTTGAAAATCAACATCTGAATACATCTTTGTTCTTTTATGGAAATGCAATGTAGATGATGTTTTTATGATATGGGCTAGTAACACCAAACAATTCAAAAGCTTCTTTGACTGGTTAAATGAGAGGGATAAGAATTTGACATTCAAAGTGAATTATGACCTTTATTTGGCTATTTTAATTAAGTATGAGAACTTGGGGTTCTCTGCAACCATATATCAGAAACCTACAGATTGCAATAAACTTTTACATTTTGAAATCTATTATGTATGATCTCTAAAAGAGAACTTGCCTACCAGTTTCTGAGACTGAGATGGCTGCACCTCAGAGGAGGAATTCCATTATCAGGTAAAGGATATAACTCAGAGATTTTTTGACAGAGGATATCTATCAACATGTGAAGTTAATGGTTATAATCATGCAATGGTTTCTGATTGTAAGAAATTACTTAGAGGTCCTACCAGGACTGTCCCTAATTGTGCCATATATCAGGAAAGATTAAGAAAATCATTTAAAAAATCACTGGCATTTAATACAAAGGGTGGATTGTTTTGAAGAAAAGGAGGCAAGGTTTGCTTTTACAAGAGTGAGAAATATAAGAGCCATTGCAGTTTCTTCACTTTTCCTCTCCAGCTATCAAGGACATTTCAAATGTGGTAGAAGCACTCTGCTCTGCACTCTACAAAACGGAACCTTTGTACATCCACCTAATAATAAAAAAATATGTATTTAGATCTTTCTCCAACAGTAATTCTAAAAGTATGGTTTATTCTGCCCCTCTAAACTGTTATATCATTGTATGGCAAAAGGATATTCCTTTAATGATCTTAAATGTTTAATCCTTTTCTGTTTTTCAATACTCATAGAGCGTATTAATTTTATGTCTATTGAGAGAAGAGCAGAACTTAATTTCTGAAATTAACATGGTAGACCTTGAAGCTCATTTTCGAAAGAGAAAAACATCTAAAAAGTGGCATAAAGCAGCATTTGGATGTTTTTCTCACAAAAACATTCAAATTGATATTTTCAAAACCAAAAAGACAAAAAGAAAATTCAGGGTGTGTTAATGGAGCATGTGAAGGAGGGAGTGCTATACTGGCAGGCTTTCCTATGAACACTCTCTCACTGATACTGCAGTTATGCCACATTACAGTAGTTGGCACTAGTCCACTGAGTCAGAGGGGCGGAGCTCAGGCAGGGAGGTAGTTAAATGCCCTGATAAAGAGTAGTTTAGGGAAGCCCCAAGGCAAGAGATCTCCAGGAGCGGGACCCAGAATCCTGAGGTCTCTTGGAGGAAGACTTTGAGAAAAGGAATCTTCCCAAGGAGTTGGCCGATCTAGAGTACCTGGGGGAGGCTCAGTGAAGCAGAGTGGTCATCAAGTCTATATCTCCAGAGTCTATGTGGGAAAGACAACCAAGGTAGAAAGTTTCTGCAGTTTCCTTGAAGACTCATGTTGTGTGTCCAGGCTGAAGGCAAGCTGTGGGACTATGTTTGGAATGGTAACATTTTGCTTGGGGTGTGGCTAGAAGACAACACAAGTAAGACTGCTTCCTTGGAGTTCCACAAGAACATGGATAGCACTGCACTCAGCTGTGATGCAACAGGCTTGTATATATTAGAACACAGTAGTAAAGAATTCTTCTGTTTACTCGTGCCCCTTGTCCGCCTGTGAATGTGAGCACTCCCTGCTTGTCGGCGGAGTCACATTACCACAAAAACACAAGAGTTCTATAAATAGAAAAGTTAAGGCCAAACGGTTAATAGATCATTGTATGGCGAAAGGATATTCCTTTAATGATCTTAAATGTTTAATCCTTTCTGTTTTTCAACACTCATGGGGAATATTAATCTATGTCTGTTGAGAGAAGAGCAGAACTTAATTTCTGAAATTAACATGGTAGACCACGAAGCTCATTTTTGAAAGAGAAAAACATCTAAAAAGTGGCATAAAGCAGCATTTGGACAAAAACATTCAAATTGATATTTTCGAAACCAATTTTTAGATGTTTTTCTATGAAGTCCATCAGAAGTGCATTCAGACTACAAGGGGGCATGTTGGGGGCATGTTAAGGGCAGGATTTGGGCATTTCTAAGACTTGGATGTTTTTCAGCCATAATGGAAAACAAAACAAAACCGTTCAGGACTAAAACTAAGATGTTTTGAGCTAGACATGTTTTTATAACGAATAAGTCACAAAAGGATGCCCTAAATAACTAGACCACTGGAGGGACCTCCCCTCTGTGGTCACTGACCTTCCACCCCCCAAAAATGTGAATAAAAGTATGACTTACACTTACCAGCCTTTATGACAGTCTCAGGTGTTAGAGCCAGGTCTATTAGAGCAGCATGCAGGTCCCTGGAGTAGTGTAGTAGTGAAGTGCACCATGGTTGGGGACTCAGGTCCCTATCTCCCTCTACCTGTCACATTTGTGAGGAAAACTGTGAGCCCTCCAAAACTCACCAGAAACCCTCTGTACCCACATATAGGTGCCCCCTTCACCCATAAGGGCTATAGTAGTGTTGTACAGTTGTGGGCAGTGGGTTTTGGAGGGCTCAGCAGACAAGAGAAGGGAGTAACGGTGAGATATGTATCTGGGAGCAGTATCAGCTAAACGCGCTGTAATTGGCTGAGAGAGACCTGGCAGGAAGGACGTCCAAAAAGTTTTGATTTGTGTCCTGTCACGTCCCGATCCTGGGGGCGCAAGCTGAAAACTGCTTAAGCGTCGCTTGCCTTTGTGCCAGGCTGAAAGAAAATAAAAAGCAGCTTTTCTGGGCTGGAAGGCTTCTCCGTATCGTCAGGTTAGTTTTTATTCTCTTGCCTCTGAACTGTACATTAGCTTGTAGCCTGTAAAAAGAACGTCTTTTTAGAGGGAGTTTTTTTTTTATAGTGAAGGACGTCAATAAAGGATGTCCTTGGCATGCGCAGAGCAGCCAGCATAACGCTTGGCTGCTCTGCGCATGCTCCACCAGCCGATTGGCCGACTGTTAAACAATGGAATAGAGAATGCAAGTGAGCTACAACGAGCAGCTCATTTGCATTCCTATTCCTTGATGCATGCCCGTTCCTTACCGATTCGCTAAGGGAATCGGTAAGAGAAGGGCTCTAACGATTGATTAGTGCATCTAGCCCTGAGTGACTGATGGAAAAGGAGACTGGCTACTTGTTGGGGGAAGGGAAGACTAATTATTATAAGTTTGGGATTTTTGTATGGGTACCCTGTCCTCTCTCTCTTCCCTTGCTATTCCATATTCCCCCCTTGTGCTCTCTGTTCAGTAAGGGTTTTTTTTTTGCTAAAGGGTAGCTCGCGTTATCTGCAGCATCTCCCATTTTATTCCTATGGGCCCTGCTGCACATAACTTGAGCTAAGCCTTAGTAAAAGACCCCCTAAATGGCCATAGGATGGTTCTCTAGTCCTCGCTCTGCTCAATTAGAGAGCACTAGAAAATGTGACTTATTTTGCAGCTCCTTACCTCTGGAACTTATTACCGCCACAGATTTGAGCTGAATGCTCTCTCAAACATTTCAAAATAGTGCTGAAAACATGGCTGTTCAAGCAAGCTTTTGATGCCTGAGTTGTTTGGGGGGGGGGGGGGGGGGGGTCCGTATTTTGGCAGCTGTATCTGGTTATTTTTTCTTTATTGTTTTTTTAAAAACTGCTTTTGACTATGATTTTTTTTGGAATGAGTGTCTCCTATTTTACTATTCTATTTCCTTTCTATTTTTATGTATTAGCCTGTAAACCGCTATGCCCTACATGTCAGTTAAACAGTATATTAAGCAATGCTTAAATAAGTAAATAAAGGGATGGACAGATAAGAACCTCCCTTTTCCATAATTTTTGTTTTCCTTGCACAAACTTCTGGCTACAGGTATTAATATGTGCTGCAATGTGGACATGTACTAACACCTTTAACACATGATATTTTACTGCAAGTCTCATTTATCCAATGGAGTCCACTAGGAGGGGGCGTTGTACTACTTTGTCCTGTTCTTATGGAATGGGCTCCCACAGGCGTTGTGTGAGGAAAATTCTTTGAAATAGTCTAAATAGCATCTTAAGGCATATTATTTTCAGATTGCCTTTAGTCTTTCATTACCAGGGGATTAGGTTGGGTTGTTTTCAAGGTAAGTTTGCAGTAGATGTTCTGGTATGTATGGTCTTGCATGTTTGAGCTTTTCTTTATTATGTTGTAGTTCTTTTCCTTTTCCATTATTGTATTATTATCCAGCTTATAATTGAAAAAGAAAAACGCCTATATTGCGACCCAAATCGGGAGATAGACGTTTATCTCACAAAAACGAATAAAGCGGTATAATCGAAAGCTGAATTTGGACGTTTTCAACTGCACTCCGTCGCGGATGCGGACAAAGTTGATGGGGGCATGTCAAAGGTGTGGTGAAGGCGGAACTGGGGCGTGGTTATCGGCCGATCAGAGATAGGCGCCTTTAGCCGATAATGGAAAAAAAATATGCGTTTTTAGCGAAAAATTAGGGCACTTTTCCTGGACCCTGTTTTTCCACGAATAGGGCCCCAAAAAGTGCCCTAAATGACCAGATGACCACTGGAGGGAGTCGGGGATGACCTCCCCTGACTCCCCCAGTGGTCACAAACCCCCTCCCACCACAAAAATATGCCGTTTCACAACCTTTTATGTTCACCCTCAAATGTCATACCCACCTCCCTGGCAGCAGTATGCAGGTCACTGGAGCAGTTATTAGGGGGTGCAGTGGACGTCAGGCAGGTAGACCCAGGCCCATCCCCCCCCACCTGTTACACTTGTGCTGGTAAATGGGAGCCCTCCACACTGCCCCCCCAAACCCACTGTACCCACATGTAGGTGCCCCCTTCACCCCTTAGGGCTATAGTAATGGTGTAGACTTGTGGGCGGTGGGTTTTGAGGGGGATTTGGGGGGCTCAACACCCAAGGGAAGGGTGCTATGCACCTGGGAGCTCTTTTACCTTTTTTTTTGTTTTTGTAAAAGTGCCCCCTAGGGTGCCCGGTTGGTGTCCTGGCATGTGAGGGGGACCAGTGCACTACGAATCCTTGGATTTATTCGTTTTTGAGCTAGGCGCTTTCATTTTCCATTATCGCTGAAAAACAAAAACGCCCAGCTCACACATTGTTGAATAAAACATGGACGTCTATTTTTTTCGAAAATACGGTTCGGTCCGCCCCTTCACGGACCCGTTCTCGGAGATAAACGCCCATGGAGATAGACGTTTTCATTCGATTATGCCCCTCCACGTATACCACTGTGATCTTGTATAAAGCCAAGCAGTTACAGTAAATGTAATAAACGGTAAACTATTAATAATTCTAGCTGTGTATTTGCTTAATGCTGCACATAATAGAAAACTTAGATCAAGAAAGGAGGGCTACTGAAACTTTGCATTCAGACAACTTTATTGGTAATAAGCATTAATCTGACTAAGCAATGTGGTCACTACAGATGGTAAACGTTTCATGGATGTCCTGAAAATGTTCTCTCATTATATTTTTGGAACATTATATTAATTCATTAGTACCCTTACCATGCAATCACAACCTTTAATTTGCAGTAATTACTGACTTCTTTTCCCTTTTCATTGTCCTATATATGCGCTGCTGGTGACTGATTTCTAAAAATAAAACTATCTAAGCAATCAGACAAGATCCAAACCAGTAATTAAGTTTGGAATATACTGTACCATATCATTGTGGATTTAGCTCATGCCTTTTTCAGTAGTAGCTCAAGGTGAGTTACATTACAGGTACAGATTTTTAAATGACAAAAGGTAGTACAAGCATTGGCATAATTTCACATTCTCTAGGATGATACAGTCTAAATTTTCCTGCCAGATATTAACCTAACTGTATCATCTACATTCTGAAGTAAGTCCCTATCAAAGTATGCAGATCAGTGAGGGAGAGGAATTAGTAAGAAAACAAGTACCCCCCCCCCCCCCATTTTACATTACAACTGTAAGAGGTGAAAGGGGATTTTGTTTAAATAGGGAGAAAATGTAAACATTTCAAATCCTCTTTTAATATAATCCAACCAACACTTAGACCCCACTGCTTCTTCATATAACAGATCAAGATAATATTTCTGGTCTGTATATTCAAAAGCATTTAGTTGTTTAATTTCAGGAGTTAACCACATAAATATTTGTTTTCAAATTTCTCAGTTTGCTTTTGGATATCTTAATATCTGCAAAAGTTATCTGCTTAATATGATGAGTTGTTGGAGGCATGATAGGGAGAGGGTTTAAACTTTATCCAGATAATGATAATATTCAGCTGCTCTCCATTTAGAGTTATCTGAATAAGTTGGTGGTTGCACCCTAGGTGGGTCATGGTGTCCTCTGGAATCTTCTGCTGGGGCTACTGGAAAAAGTATGCAGAAGAATCTTCTGCAGTTGCTAATGCTACATGTAAAAGACCTGAGTTGGATGCTAACTTAGAATTACTGCATCATGAAAGAGAGGCAGCCATTGCTGAGGCAGAGGTCAAGTTCCTTGAAGCTGCTGCAAGGCAGGAAGCTGGAGAGAGCCAGATTAGCCAAATTGCCTGTAGAGGATCCTGCTCCGCAGGACTTTGTCCTAGTCCCTGTTTTTCAGAGTATACTGGTTCACACTCGCATTCTGATCCAGAAAAGGTAATAGATACTGTGGAAATGCAACCCTTTCCGCCAATAAATACAGTGCCTGAGAGAAGTCAGTACAATTCATGCTACACTATGGACATCAATCACCATTAGAGTGATCCACACACTTGCTCATGATAAAGCTGGCTCATGTACAGTTATGCATTTAAAAAGAGACATTTCACCTCAGCCTTGCTGTCTGAGGTCCAACCCGTAAGAACTTTTTCAGGTATATCAGAAGCAGAAAGCCTGTGGGGGAATCTGTGGGACTGTTAGATCATGAAGGATCAAAAGGGGCACTCAGGGCCATAGTGGAGAGACTGAATAAATTCTTTGCTTCATTCTTTACGGAAGAAGATGTAAAAGGTCTACCTGTACCAGAAATGGTTTTTAAGGGTGATGAGGCAGAGGAACTGAAAGAAATCTCAGTGAACCTGGAAGATCTAATGATCCAAATTGACAAACTGTAGAGTAGTAAATCACCTGGACCAGATGGCATGCACCCTAGGGTACTGAAAGAACTCAAACATGAAATTTATGATCTGCTGCTAGTAATCTGTAACTTGTTAAAATTGTCCTTAGTACATGAAGATTGGAGGGTGGCCAATGTAATGCCAATTTTTTAAAAGCGTTTCAGGGGTAATCCGGGAAATTGCAGACTGATAAGCTGGATGTCAGTGCTGGACAAAATAGTGGAAACTATTTTAAAGAATAAAATTATGAAACACATAGACAAAGATGGTTTAATGGGACAGTCAGCATGGATACAGCCAAGGGAAGTCTTGCCTCACCAATTTGCTTCATTTCTTTGAAGGCGTGAATAAACAAGTTGATAAAGGTGAGCCGGTTGATGTAGTATTGTAACCTATGGTTAAAAATTATTTGTTTTTACCTGGGGAGGGTTCAGAGAGTTGGGGCAGGCATCCAGAGTACCCATGGGTGGGGGTTGCAGTAGTTGTGATCTTGCCATGGGTGAGCTCATTTCAGGCTGTCCTGAGGATGTGGGGAGCTGACAGGCATTTGGGAGAGCCCCTCGTGTTGCTAGGCCTTGCTGTGGCCTGTGAATGGCTGTGTGGCAGGTGTGATGCTGCAATGTGCTGTGACATCATTGATGATGTCACTCGTGCATGCACAGTTGCCCTGAGTTCGTAGTCTTCTAATGAATCATTCTTTAATATAACCTTCTAAAGAGTCATGAGTAGCTTTTGGGTTTAAGGGGAGGGAGGGATGGGTTAGTCTGAGAGAACTACGGGCAGTTTCAGGATTTTCTTTTGGGGGTGGGCTTGTTCGTGGGGTTGGTTGATGAGTAAACGTTAACTTGAGTAAGGGATATAATTTAGACTGCTTGGTTATCTCAGATAGCCTTTACTGTTGACGAATGTAGTTGAGAGGGGAAGAAGGGTGGGGGAGGGGGTGAAATTCAAGATATGACTTTTGTATAAGCCTTATAGTTGAACAGAGAGCTCGCGATTTAGTTATTGGTATTATAAACAATAAAAAATGGATGTTTGTTTTCTAATGTATATTTGGTAGTATAATGATAAGAAAATGGTTATTATGATAACAATGTATACTGCCTATTTGATCAACAATAAAGATTATTTTCAATAAAAATTTTGCTTAAGTAAAACTAAAACAGTTATTGCCAAATATAATACTTTTTGAGTAAAAAGTAAAAGTACCACAACTACAATGAATGCTACTATTGTTAACGTTTTTATCCCAGCATCTTTATTGCTGTACAATTTAATCCACTTTGAAAATAACTCACACAGGTGCACTTGTGAGTCATTAATCCAGAACAGCTAAAAAGGTGTTCAACAACTGCACTAGCAGAAAGTGAATTGTTATAAAAAGCTCCTTCAAATCAGCCCAGGCTGAAATATTACTGATGTCTTCTCACTGGGTCTGCAGGTTTTGATCAAGGGAATCTCTGAAACACTTGACGTCCGTGTAGCAAAGAACACTTTATCATCATTGTTGTCATTATCATCTGCATTAGAAATAGTGCTGTGTAATTCATCATTTGCATCTTCATCTTCATTGTCATTATTTATTTGTATCCCACATTTTCCCACCTTTTTGCAGGCTCAATGTGGCTTACAATACATCATGAATAGTGGAAATATTCAGGACAGTATACATTTAGTGTAACAGAAGGATCTTGGTAACTTGATAATGATGAGACATGATAGTAGTTTGACAAGCAAGTGTTATAGACTGTTCTGGATATATGTATAGGAGTTCACATTTGTTGATCTTTGTGGTATGCCTTGTTAAAGAGATGGGTCTTCAGTAGTTTGCAGAAGTTAGTTAGTTCGTAGATTGTTCTTAAGTTGCGCGGCAGCGCGTTCCAGAATTGTGTGCTCAGGAAGGGAAAGGTTGACTCGTGTTAATTTGTATTTTAGACCTTTACAGTTGGGGAAGTGAAGATTAAGGAATGTGCGGGTTGATTTTTTTGGCATTTCTGGGTGGTAAATCTATCAGGTCTGACATGTAGGCTGGGGCATCTCCATGAATGATTTTGTGGACTATGATGCATATTTTGAACATGATGCGCTCTTTAAGTGGGAGCCAGTGTAGCTTTTCTCGTAGAGGTTTAGCACTTTCATATTTCGTTTTACCGAATATGAGTCTAGCTGCAGTGTTCTGGGCTGTCTGAAGTTTCTTGATTATTTGCTCTTTGCAGCCAGCGTAGAGTGCGTTGCAGTAGTCTAGATCACCGAGTACCATTGATTGTACTAGGTTATGGAAGACTTTCCTTGGGAAGAAAGGTCTTACTCTTTTTAGTTTCCACATTGAGTGGAACATCTTCTTGGTTGTGTTTTTCGCTTGGTTCTCCAATGTTAGGTGTCGATCAATGGTGACTCCAAGAATTTTTAGGGTGTCTGAAATTGGAAGATTCAGTTTTGGTGTGTCGATGGTGGTGAATTTGTTCGTGTTGTATTGTGAGGTAAGTATTAGGCATTGGGTTTTTTCTGCATTGAGTTTCAGCTGAAATGCATCCACCCATGTATGCATGATATGTAGGCTCTGGTTGATTTCATTGGAAATTTCCTTTAAATCTTGTTTAAATTGTATGTAGATCGTTACATTGTCTGCGTATATGTATGGGTTGAGGTTTTGGTTTGATAGTAGTTTGGCCAAGGGTATCATCATGCTGTCCAATTACAAAGAAGGCTTTCATAAAGTTGGAATCATTGTCTGTTATTCGAACAATTTTTCATCTGATGGCAAACTCTGAATATCTTCAAGAATGCTATGGTTGGTGCTGACCCCGAATATTCAATGCTGGGCCGTTTCTGGTGACTGGCATTGAATATCCATTTTTTTTTTTGGCCAGCGCTAACTTAAATGGCTGAGCAAATATTCAGCACTGGCCGGTTAAGTTAATAGCAGGGAAAGATAGGACTGATATTTATGCGTTCTGATTTACTCGCTAAACTTGGCTGGTCAACGCTGAATATTGCTGGTTGTCGCTCGATATAGCTGGTAAACCTTTTGGTGCTGACTGTAAATATTCACTTTGAGACAACTGTTTATCGAGACAACTGTTTATCTCTGCTGAATATTTACAGTTAGGCACCAAAACTCTAACCAGTAAGCTTTGAATATCAGACGTCTATCAATCCAGTGGACAGTCACCCCAATGAAAAATCTTCCCTGAAATGACCAGCAGTCTGTTGCGATAGAGATATATGTCTATTCACAAGAATTGCTACTTGCTTCACCTTCATCTCTGCTTCAAAGTGATGCAACTCATCACTGTTCTGTTTGACTGGAGACCAGTAACCAGTTCAACAAACACAGGCAACACCACTGTTCTTATAGGCTATAGTCACTGGACAGCAAAATTTAAGATGAGATGATCCACTATTTGTAGGATGAGGTTTGCAATAGCAAAATCCCGTCCCCGGTTTTGTTGTTTCATTTGGTTTACTGAGGAATCATCATTTACATCTTGCTTCCACTTTTACTTTTTACTTTTAACTGCAAGCATCAGTAAAGTAAAAGTAGCAAAAACTGGTGAAATGATTACTTCAGTAAAAGTAACAAAATGTTATCCTGTACTTCTTTACAAGTAAACGTTACAGTAACTAGTTACATTTTCTTAGTTACTATACAACACTGCTGGTCAGCCAGTAGCGTACTCACTAAGGGAACCTTCACTTTCCCCCTTCTTTTGCCCATAGTCACATAGAAACAGCTTTCTGAAGAGAAAACAAACAACAAGGAGTCCTAGAACAGCCCACTAACCTCATCCACCTTCAGCCATCTTGGATACTTCTAATTTTAGAATTTTGAATGAACAGCACTACGGGTTATACATTTGGAGATTTATTTGTGTTTCAACACTTTTGACAATGTGGACACACAATTGATTGAGGATATTATATACTAGCAGAGTAGCCTATGATGCCATCATATACATAGTGGTAATATCATGAGCAATGATTTAGCTTGGGCAGTATGCATGTTTATGGCCCTGAAGTGACTTAATAGTGGCTATCACGTGGTTTGATTAGTAACAGCTCCCCAGTTCTTTGTATACACATTTTTATTTATTACTTTATTTATGTGACAATTTATGAGTGCCCATTGTGCATAGAATGTATATGTATTTTTGAGAAGTTCACATTAGTGTATTTTGGTTATGAGTACTTAATTGGATCATTTTTATTTTTGAGTTCACTATACAATGTGATGAGGGCAGAATAGATTCAGATTACAATGAGGTTTGGTAGGAAAGAAGAAAGATAGAAGGAAGTTTTAAATTTAAACTCTTTAAATAATAGCCACAAAATATATATGGTTAGAAGGATACTGAAGGTACTTATGGTGTCAGAATATTTGACCTTGGGCATTTTGCTTTGAGATATCACAAGAAGCCATCAATACTTTTTTTTTTAATATTCACAGCTGCCTGTACTAAATCCTTTATATTACCGTACTGACAAAATGTCTGTTGAAAATAAAGGGCCTGTGCTTTCACATGTGAAAAAGTTATGTACTGAAATAGCTTGGCAATAACAGTCTGTTTCATGTCATTAACAAAGTGTAAAGGACATTATTAAAGTAATTAAGAAAGCAAAATAGCAGATCCAGATATGTATTTTGCATTTTATATAATATGTGACAGTGCTTGGGAAGCAAAAGAACATATGTGCTTTGACTATTAATTTTTAACTTTGTATATTTCCTTGGAACAAACACACAAACATTTGTGATTTATGGGGTACTAATATTCTAAGAAAAGAAAATAGAGAGCATAAAGAGAGTTCTTTTCTAGCTAGTAAGGATAGAGTGAGTGCACTATTCTGGTTCTTGACCTTATACACAGGACTGGAGTGAGCTGGAATCATGCCCTGTGTGATACGCCCCTGCCGCCTCATCCCTCTCAATGTACTGCAGCCAAGAAGATGACACAACGGACAAGGACCTTGGTGCCCACTCCTTCCCTGTGCCCTTTGCAGCCACACTGCTTGGACAGGCCTCAGTATAGCTCTGCTTATACATGTTCAGTGTAATATATATGAGGGCGCCTATGTGATGCTATTTTACATAGACCAGTAGGTGCCTTGAATGTAAACAGCGAAGAGAGGGTCCAAACTACAGAACAAAGTCCAAGATACAGCAAAAAGCACCGAGCCTTCAGAAACGGGACACACTTCCTTTTAATTATAAAAAAACGATTTTCCAATATGGACACAACATGGGCTGGCTATGTTTTGGCACACAACGCCTGCATCAGAAGTCTGTATTAAACATAACAATATAAATAAAAAAAACTCAAATTACAACATAGATAATTAAGCTTATTAATACAATGAGAATAAAAAAGTATAATATGTAAAACAGACACACATACAGAATCTTTGAACTAAAAAAATGTTTTAACTAAAAAAAGTGAAATGTATATACATAATTAATGGACACTAACATTGTTCCATTGTTTAAAAATAAAAAGACTGCAACATGGTCACATTATTAGTTGCTGAAAGACCACACTAACAAGGCTAAAATTACAACAGAATATTTTAACTGTGTGAATTAAATCATAGGTAGTAAAGCTTCCTGAAAGTACATTTCAAAAAGGAGAGAAAATGAATGGCGTGTGTTTGAAATAAACATACTCAAGGTCTAAAAGTGGAATATCTCTCTCTCTCTCTCTCTCTCTCTCTCTCTCTCTCTCTATATATATATATATATATATATACACACACATTGTAAATAGTAATGTAACAGTCCCATTGTCTGAACAAAGAGAGACTGTGTTAGCATAATGAATCTTTAAACTAAATACATGTTTCTGTGACAAGCAACTATGTTACAACTCACCAAAAATGACTATGTATGAAATGAATATTATAATTAACACTTAAAACTCACCAAATATGATCTAATAAGAAATGGATACTATATGCAACAACCAAACTTGTTCCTTATGAAATCAAAAAGTAATTCTAAAAGATAATGAAAGAATTTCAGTAACAAGTGTTTGAAAAGCTATATTCCGAAGGAAGGGGAAGCAACATAATCAATAGCCGAAACATATAAATGATGATGAAAAGATGTATATATTTGAATATTAAAAAAGAAAAAGTATAGTGAAAAAAAGTTTAGATGTCCAAGCAGTGATGGGGTTAGTCTCTTAAGTCTCCATCTTATTAGCATGGGTTGGAAAGGATGTCCAAGATTGGACAATAAAGGTGACTTCATAGTAATGGTATGTGTAAGAGACATTATATTAGGATAATGAAAAGATGACCAACTGAAAGTTTAACAGAATATGTTTATTCCACAAGATGTGGTTTACTTAAGGACTAGTTGAACTATAAAAGTTTTATAGAACCTTGGTTAACAGGGGTGTAAGGAAAAGAAAACTATGCACCTCAATGTATAAATGCAGGGATAAATGCAAAGGAAAGTTACAAATAAAATGTTTCTTCCCTCCCACTTAACAATAAACTATGTGGAAACTCCTTTCATAGCCGCCGAGAGGTGGGTCAGGGGGGACAAAATTCCCCGGGCCTGGGCCTCCAATCTGTGTTCCTATTCTCCCTCTTGTCTGTATCTCCCCTCTGTGTCCATTATATCTCTATTCCCATATCTCCTCCCTCCCCATGTCCATTGTATCTCTATTCCCATATCTCCCTCCCCACCCCCATGTCAGGCATTGCCCCTATGTGCCCATATGCCATCCCAATACAGCATCTCATCTGCCTCGCCTCACCCCATGCTTGGAATAAACTCCCTGAGCCCATACGCCAGGCCCCCTCCCTGCCCATATTCAAATCCTTGCTCAAAGCCCACCTCTTCAATGTCGCCTTCGGCACCTAACCACTACACCTCTATTCAGGAAATCTTGACTGCCCCAAATTGACATTTTGTCCTTTAGATTGTAAGCTCCTTTGAGCAGGGACTGTCCTTCTTTGTTAAACTGTACAGCGCTGCGTAACCCTAGTAGCGCTCTAGAAATGTTAAGTAGTAGTAGTAGTGTCCCTGTCCCCATGCTCCCATCCAATGCTCATCATCTCCCTTCTGTTTCTTTGTACCTCTCTATGTCCCCTTTCTCCCTTCCACACACCAACGTGTCCCTTTCCTCTCTAACCCCACTCCAACCAGCAACTCTCCTTCTCTCTTCCCTCCTCCTTATGCATCTGGTTCATTCTCCACTGTGGGTTCAGCATTTGACCCCCCTATTCCTTTGTCTCCTTGATCCAACATCCCTCTCCGTTTCCTCTAACACTAACCCCTCCCCCTCTCATAGGTCCAGTACTTCTCTCCCTTCGTTCTAGCCCCCCTTGCAGGTCCACATCTCTCCCCCTTCCCTCCAGTCCTCCCCTGCATATCCAGCACCTCTCTCCCTTTCCTCCTACCCACATATCCAGCACCTCTCTCCCTTCCCTCCCACCCACATATTCAGCAACTCTATCCCTTCTCTCCCCCTTCATGTCCAGCAACTCTATCCCTTCCCTCTTCTCGCAGTTCCACATCTCTATCCCTTCCCTCCAGCACCTCCTTACATGCCCAGCACCTCTCCAACCTCCCACCCACAAGCATGCATGTCCAGCGCCTGTCTCCCCTCCCACAGTTCCGGCATCACCACCTCCGTGTCTTCCATACCCACCCCCCATCCTTGCCCTGGTGCTTGCTCACTCTATCATCGCCACCCAGCAGGAACTCCAAACAGCGCTGTGTCAGAGCCTTCCTCTCTGCCGCGTCCCACCCAGCCTGCGTAAACAGGAAGTTGCTTGAGATGTGGCAGAGAGGAAGGCTCTGACCCAGCGCTGTTTGGAGTTCCTGCTGGGCGGCGATGATAGAGTGGCAAGGATGGGGGGTGGGTAAGAAAGATGTGAAAGTGCCGGAACTGCAGGAGGGGTGAGAGGCACTGGATATGCGAGGGTGGAGGGAAGGGAAGAGGCGCTGTGCTGGACATGTGGGAGTGAGGTTGGAGGGAAGGGAGGGAATGTTTTGGTTTGGGTGTAGCGCTTCTGGGTGGGCCTGAACCAAGACTGGATGGGCCTAGGCCCACCCAGGCCCACCCGTAGCTACGCCCCTGGGCCGAAGGGAGGTGATCTGCTGCCCTGCTGCCTGCAGCGCTTTCACATGGAGGTGAGAGGCACTGTGATTTTAATGCAGGGGGCCCGGCCTGGTGGCGGATGGAGGGGGGCGGGTGGAGGGGGGGGGGCTGTGGTGGCAACCTTGGGGGTGGAGGGGGGACCGGTGGCGGCGACCTTGGGGTGGGGAGGCAGCGGGGCCTGGCCCAGTCTCTTGGCGGCCCTGACTCCTTTTACAACTCAGAACACAAAAATCAGAAACCCCTTTTTCTTACTGCAATATCAAATAAGAGGTTCTGTAGAAAATGTGGTATCCCACTCTAGTACCAGTACACTTTCTCTTAGTATCATGAATCAACCAGGGAAGTATGGCTTTATCCCCTGCTTATACCCTCTGTGTGCCAGTGTTTCTTTAGCTCAAAGAAAATGGATAGAAAATTTAGTCTAGTTCCTGGAAGCCATAGGTGCAATTGTTGAAGACTTATCTGATGGTTCAAGCTTTCCTTGGGTTTTCTCCTTACATGGAAATGGTGGGGCCCTTCTTTTTTGTCCTCCTTCTGTGTAGGGCAGAGGCGTAGCCAGACCTCAAGGTGGGAGGGGGCCAGAGCCCAAGGTAGGGGAGCACATTTTGGTCTGACGCCCTGCCGTTGCCTCCCTGCCGCTCCCCACCCACTGCCGCAGCAAATACCTTGAGCATGCTCAGTTTCATTAAAAGGAGAGTGCTGGACGTGAGGGGAAGACAGAACAAGGCAGGCAACGAGGCGGTGCCAGAGACCAGCACTGGACAATGCTTCAGCTGGTGGGGGTTGGGGACCTCCGCCAGCAAAACCAGGGGCCTAGAGGAAATTTTTTTGGGGGCCCAGGCCCCCATGATCCCACGTAGCTACGCCACTGGTGTAGGGTGATGTACGATCAGCTGCAGTGGAACCTACTGCCTATTACTAAAACCAAAACAAAATGGAGAGAAAACTACAAAAAATCTCTTTTTTTTAGTTTAAGAATCTGGTTTGGACTAACTTTCTCTTAAATAAAAATAATTATTGGTATATGCTAAATACTATCTGACTATCTCAGACTTTGTTTCACCTCACTATCTGCTGTCTTCTTGGTTGATTCTCTTCAAAAATACTATTCACTTCACACACACAGTAGCAATTACCAAGACAAGATTACTGTCTTACAACAACAAAAATATAGCTGTTGCAGTATCCACTATACTTTAAGTCCCCAGTGACAATGAAGCCACTGAAGAAAAAAAAAATCCCTACCTCAGAATACTCAGAAATTTACACTCTGAATTGTACCTGAAGCTCAGACATATCTCAACCCTTTCACAGTTCAGATTGATTTCTATATGAAATTTAGATTAATTTCAATAAGTCTTCCTTATAGAATACCATAATAATAATAATAATATACTCCTCAAGCTGCACATACTTTGCAGGGTGCTCACAAAACTTGTATGTATTTTAATTCTCTCCCCTTCCCTTTAAATTCTCACAACTTTTCAATTAGATGAAAAATCACTACTAGGTAATTCTGATAATTATCAGAACAAATTTTTACTTTACTTTAGAGCAGACGTCCTCTCACCAAAGGGACACAAAATGGTTAAAGTCTATCCAAAACACAGTCACACTTTAGCTCTCATTTCCACTAATCAAACTTCTTTATATATTAATCAAATTTTTTATTTCAACTCACACTTTAACTTCCCAGACTCTCAGACATCCACCCTGAGTCCAACCATCTTCTTTTTTTTTTTTCTCCCCTGAGCAGTGTTGCCAGGTACTCGGCCCCGAAACCCGCCCAAAAAGTTCACCCCCCCACCCCTGCGGTCATTGACCCCCGCCTCTGCCGTCACCGACCCCGCCCAAAACGTCACTAGCCCCGCCCAAACTGGCCCGAAAAAACGCACAAAAACCGCCGAAGAACCCCAAAAACCAGCCCAAAAAACCGCGACCCGCGGCAGGCAAAAATTACCCGCCGCGGGTTGCGGAAAACCGCCCAATTGGGCGGGAAAACCGCCCAATTGGCAACCTTGCCCCTGAGGATCAAGAAAATTCCTCAGAAACAGGTTCCAATGGTGAGCTGTGCAGCCAATCAGATTCAAGCTAAAGGGCTTGGCAAAGTAAACCCTGCACAGCTCACAGTTAAAACAAAGTTATCCTAAAGAAACCTCTCATTTTCACTTTTAACATCATACAACATCTTATAACCATGCTTTGAGGAGAATTATGTGCATTTTTAAACCTCTCTTAAACCCCCAAAGAGAAACACAATTTAAAGCTTTTTATATATCAAACTTCCTCAAAGGTCACATCACCACTTTAGGACCCATGGGACCTGACTTCTACAACTTGTAATCATACACAACCATCAAAACATCTTATATACTGGTCCTAGTGCCATTGTGGGCTGTTTCTGGGCTGCCCTGACCCTCCCCTACCTGAAACAAACTTCCCCCTTCAGGCAAACAATATTTAACTGCAGGTTACATTACCTTCACTGGTGGGGATGATGCCCAATCCTTGCCAGTGGATAAGATCACTGCCCAAACTGCTTTAGCAGCAAGAAGTCAGTGGCCTTCTTTCCAGCCACCTATGTCTGCATTTTTCATCCATGGCATCTGAAAAGGAAGCCACTGACTTCTTCCTGCTGAGGCAGTTCAGACAGTAGCTCCCCACCAGCCATTGTGGAGGGGGCCTAAGCCAAAGGTGGGGTGTCTCTGCCGCCCCCCCCCCCCCCATGGCTACACCACTGGAAGAGACTAAAGGAATCTTGACTTCTTTACACCTGGGTAATTATAGGCTCTCCTTCTCCTTTTCCTCAGCATTAGGGCCAAAAGGGGAAAATGCTTTTAAGGACTTACCCACAAAAGCTTTCAATGAGTCTCCTACACCTTCCTAATGGATTTTAATAGCATTTCTCAGAGAAACAGTCCATTTGTACTCACTGTAACTTTTCTACCCTTACTTTTCAGCTTCCTAGTGGAGTCTGGATTGAGGTCTGGGGGTTCTCTTAGTCCTGCTACCCACTGTTTTATTTTAGGCTGTACTTCTGGTAAACAAATAGCTGGCCCTGTCCTTGTGGGTGGAGGTGGCTAGCTAGGGCAGTTCCTTCCTTCTCTTCTAGAGGCAACTTCTCCCTTCCTGCTTCTTCCCCCCCCCCCCTAGTTCTGCTTTGGGAGCCCTGCTATTAATGAAAGTCACCTGGCTTAACTCCTCCCCTTCACCTGCCTGCCAGGAGCTTAACACCAGGTACTCATGGGAAATATAGCTGACCCTGATAGCACAGTCCAACCACTAGCTTTCTCATGTAATTTTAAGGAGGAGCAGGACATATCTATGGCCATCAAACAGATCCTATCTTATTAGTGGGTAAATGCTTATCTGCTCACAACCTTAAGGTACGGGTTCTCAACTCAGTCCTTGGGACACAACCAGCCAGTTTTTCAGGATATCCACAATGAACATACATTGGATAGATTTGCATGCAATGGAGGTAGTGCATACTATCTCATGTATATTCATTGTGGATATCTTGAAAACCAGACTGGCTGTCACAGATTCAAGGATAGTGAGCCTTTGGACCACAGCCAGAGCTGAGGCAGACAAGTCACCTAAGCTGGCAAAAGGCAGAAGTCAGAACAAAACAAGGCAAGGCAAGACTGGACTAGACAACAAGACAGGACTAGTATAAACCAGGAGACTAGACACAGCAAGGCAGAGGTAACAAAGTACAATAGACAAGACAAGGACTGGATCCAGACAAGGCAAGGAAAGCAAGGCAAAGGGCCAGAACTGGAGCCCAGGCAGGACAAGGCAAGACTCAGAATTGGATTAAAAATGGAACTGAGACCCAGGCAATATAAGGCAAGGCAGAACAAGGCAAGACATGGAGCTAGATTAAAACTGGGTCCAGAAAAGGGCAAGGCAAGGACAAGTCGAGACGAGGCAAGGCTAGGCACAACTTGACAAGACAGACAAGACAGAGGCTAGGCAACAGGAACAAACAGAAGCAATACTGTAGACAAGGCAGTAGCCAGACTTGGCTTGGCAGGCACAGGAACCAGGAACAGACTTGGCATAGCAGGATCAGGAACCAGGAATAAATTTGGCTTGGCAACAGGAAAGACTTGGCTTGGCAGGAACAGGATTCAAGGACAGACTTGACTAGGCAGGGACAGGATTCAGGAACAGACTTGACTAGGCAGGAACAAGATTTAGGAACTGACTTGGCTAGGCAGGAACATGATTCAGGAACAGACTTGGCTTGGCAACCGGAACAGAATTCAAGGACAGACTTGGCTTTAGCAGAAAGCAGGAACAGAGCTTTAGCTTTAACAGAAAGCAGGAACAGTGCATAACTGAAGCAAGAGTCAAGAGAAGGGCAATACTAAAGCAGTAGCTAGAGATAGAGTCAAACTGTAACAGAAAACGAGAGCAGAGTTTGGCTATAGCAAGAGCCAGGCTTTCAGGAACCAGGTTCAAAAGCAAGACACACAGAAACAAAGCTTTCAAGTACAAGACTCATAGAAACACAGTTAAACAGGAACAAGAGTAAAGCTTCTAGAACAAGGGTTACAGAAGCCAGGCTTTCAGGTTCAAGACTCACGGAAACACAAGTAGGCAGGAACAAGACTACACAGGAGTAAAGCTTCAGGAACAAGATTTACCAAAGCAGGTCTGCCCCCCTTCAATCTCATTTCATGTCCTCTCGTTCTACCGCCTTCCCATCTCCGGAAAAGATTCGTTTGCGGATTAATACCTTTCAAATATTTGAACGTCTGTATCATATCACCCCTGTTCCTCCTTTCCTCCAGGTGTACATGTTCAGGTCAGCAAGCCTCTCTTCATACGTCTTGGAACGTAAATCCCATACCATCCTCGTAGCTTTTCTTTGCACCGCTTCCATTTTTTTTAACATCCTTCGCAAGATACGGCCTGCAAAACTGAACACAATACTCCAGGTGGGGCCTCACCAACGTCTTAATGCCCCTGTATAAGACGTTGGTGAGGCCCCACCTGGAGTATTGTGTTCAGTTTTGGAGGCCGTATCTTGCGAAGGATGTTAAAAAAATGGAAGCGGTGCAAAGAAAAGCTACGAGGATGGTATGGGATTTACGTTCCAAGACGTATGAAGAGAGGCTTGCTGACCTGAACATGTACACCCTGGAGGAAAGGAGGAACAGGGGTGATATGATACAGACGTTCAAATATTTGAAAGGTATTAATCCGCAAACGAATCTTTTCCGGAGATGAGAAGGCGGTAGAACGAGAGGACATGAAATGAGATTGAAGGGGGGCAGACTCAGGAAAGATGTCAGGAAGTATTTTTTCACGGAGAGGGTGGTGGACGCTTGGAATGCCCTCCCGCGGGAGGTGGTGGAGATGAAAACGGTAACGGAGTTCAAACATGCGTGGGATATGCATAGAGGAATCCTGTGCAGAAGGAATGGATCCTCAGAAGCTTAGCTGAAATTGGGTGGCGGAGCAGTTGGGGGGAAGAGGGGGTGGTGGTTGGGAGGCGAGGATAGGGGAGGGCAGACTTATACGGTCTGTACCAGAGCCGGTGATTGTAGGCGGGACTGGTGGTTGGGAGGCGAGAAATACTGCTGGGCAGACTTATATGGTCTGTGCCCTGAAAAGGACAGGTACAAATTCAAGGTAAGGTATACACATATGAGTTTGTCATGGGCAGACTGGATGGACCATGCAGGTCTTTATCTGCCGTCATCTACTATGTTACTATGTTACTATGTAAGGCTTTCAGGAACATGGTTCAGAAATAAGGCATTCAGAAACAAGGCTTTCAGGAACAAAACTCAGAAACAGAAGAACAAGCATTCAGGGACAAGACTCACAGGAACAAAGCCAGGCTGGAATCAAGGCCTACAGGAACAAAGCCCAGCAGAAACTGGATCTAAACAGGGAACACAAAGACAAGGTTAAAAGACCTGTTGCAAAGGCAAAGGCATGCGAGTTCCAAGGTGCTTTATAAAGGACTTTGCTGATGATGTCACAACTTGGAATGAGGCTTGAATAGCAGGAACACCAAAGTGAGACTTGGATAGCAGGAACACCAGACAGCAGATGCATCAATGCAGGAACAAAGCAGTCTGGAGAAACCACAGAGCCAGATCACTGAAAAAAAGGTGAGTTTGGATGCAGGGCCATGACACTGGCTTGGTGTGTCTCGAGTATTGGGTTCAGAACCTCTGTGAGCAAATGCCAGTCTGATCACCATATAGTACAATTTGTAAACTAAAGAATGGTTTTAATCAGTTGTGGTGGTTAAGTATGTTTTAAGTAAATTAATAAAAATGAATGACCATGCTCAGCACAATGCTCCAAAATTCACAAAGGGCTCCTTTTCCTAAACTAGCGTGCTTACCACAGAGCTGTCAAGTTACTCATTCCAGGAGGCAGACTTTTTGGCCAGTCCTGGTTTTAAACTTACATTCCACAGCAGTGTAGTCCATGATTCTATCCACTGAGCCAAATTGACAAGTTAAAGAGTGATAAATCACCTAGACCAGATGGCATACACCCCAGGGTACTGAAAGAACTCAAACATGAAATTGCTGATCTGTTGTTACTGATCTGTAACCTGTCGTTAAAATCATCCCTAGTGCCTGAAGATTGGAGGATGGTCAACGTAACACCAATGGATCCAGGGGTGATCCAGGAAATAAGAGCAGGAAGCCTGACTTCAGTGCGAGGCAAAATAGTGGAAACTATTATAAAGAATAAAATTATAGAACATGTAGACAAACATGATTTAATGGGAGAGAGTCAGCATGGGTTCAGCCAAGGGAAGTCTTTCCTCACCAATTTCCTTCATTTCTTAGGCGTAAAGGTGAGCCGGTTGAAGTAGTGTATCTCGATTTTCAGAAAGCTTTTGACAAAGTTCCTCATGAGAGACTCCTGTGAAAATTAAAAAGTCACAGGATAGGAGGGAATGTCCTTCTGTGGATTAAGAATTGGTTATTGGACAGAAAACAAAGGGTAGGGTTAAATGGTCATTTCTCTCAATGGAGGAGGGTGAATAGTGGAGTGCTGTAGTGATCTGTACTGGGACCGGTGCTATTTAACATATTTATAAATGATCTGGAAAACAGACCAATGAGGTGATTAAATTTGCAGATGACACAAAACTATTCAAAGTTGGCAAAACGCATGCAGATTGTGAAAAATTGCAGGATGACGTTAGGAAACTGGAAGACAGGGCATCCAAATGGCAGTTGAAATTTAATGTGGACAAATGCAAAGTGATGCAAATTGGGAACAATAATCCAAATCATAGTTACCTGATGCTGAGGTCCACCTTAGGAGTCAGCACTCAAAAATATCTAGGTGTCATTGTAGATAATATGCTGAAATCTTCTGCCCAGTGTGCAGCAGCATCCAAAAAAGCAAACAGGATGCTAGGAATTATTAGGAGATGGATGCAAAATAAGATTGAGAATATTTTAATGCTTCCATATCACTCCATGGTATGACCTCACCTTGAGTATTCAATTCTGGTCCCCATATCTCAAAAAAAGATACAGTATAGTGTAATTAGAAAAGGTTCAAAGAAGAGCAATTGGTAGCATGGAATATTGCTATTATTTGGGTTTCTGCCAGGTACTTGTGACTGGCCACTGTTGGAAGCAGGGTACTGGGCTAGATGGACCATTGGCCCGACCCAGTATAGTTATTCTTATGTTCTTATGTAAATCAGTGCTGCCGGTCCAATAATGCACCAGGATGAGGTTGGCAGAAATCCAGGACCAGCCAAAAAGTGTTTCTCCTGGAATGGGTAACTTGGCAGCTTTGATACCACAGCTTGAAAGGGCTTTACTGTAGGATGCGTTGAGGCGAACCATGCACTTACAAATTTTTCTTAATTTTTCTCTGAGGGGGCATCTGGGGGCAAAGAGTAGGCATGACAGTGTGAAGGGGGTGTCTGGGGCAAAGAGTAGGCATGACAGTGTGAATCAGTGCAGCCACATTATTGCATGCTGATTAGCATGGAAATAGCAGATGAGCCCTTATCACCTAAAAATAAGTGGTGGTAAGGGCTCACACGCTAATTTTTGGTAATGTCCTCTCTCTAATGTCAAAATTTGGCATGGCCATTCATTTAGAAAATGGAAAATTGGCCATTTTCTGGCTGCAGTAAAAATGGTCGTAATGTCTGGGAAAAACCTGTGTATTTATTTATTTATTTATTGCATTTATATCCCACATTTTCCCACCTATTTGCGGGTTCAGTGTGGCTTACAATACGTTGTAAATGATGGAGGTACAGTTTGTTACATTATGATTATGGGTTACATTATGAAGAGTTATAGGAGACAAATTCAGTAAAATCATCTTTGGGGCATAGAAAATGTGGGATGTGACATTAGGGAATGGTAGGGTGAACAGATAATAGCAGGAGAGCGTTAGGGTATAACAATTTATCTGTGGGTTGATTGTGAATGTGAGGAGAGTACGGGGGAAGAGAATTCAGAAGGGAGTGTATTGATGCGTTTTTATTAGTGTGCATGGAAATCATGTGTTTTGATCCTTGCAGTAAGTTTTTTCAAAGAGATAGGTCTTTAGTCGTTTGCGGAAGTCGATTAATTCGTAAATCGTTCTCAGGTTACATGGTAGTGTGTTCCAGAGTTGCGTGCTCATGTAGGAGAAGGTTGATGCATGTAGTACTTTGTACTATATGCCTTTGCACTTAGGAAAGTGGAGGTTGAGAAAATTTCGGGATGATCTTTTGGCATTTCTAGGTGGCAGGTCTATTAGGTCAGACATGTAAGCAGGGGCTTCACCATGAATGATTTTGTGAACTAGCGTGCAGACTTTAAAGGTGATACGTTCCTTGAACGGGAGCCAGTGTAGTTTCTCACGTAGGGGTATTGCACTTTCGTATTTTGGTTTTCCAAAGATAAGTCTGGCTGCTGTATTCTGAGCTGTTTGAAGTTTTCTCAGTATTTGTTCTTTGCAGCCTGCGTATATTGAGTTGCAGTAATCCAGGTGACTGAGTACAAGTGATTGCACTAGGTTGCGAAAGACAGATCTTGGAAAGAATTGTTTTATTCTTTTCAGTTTCCACATGGAGTAGAACATCTTTTTTGTTGTATTGTTCGCATGAGTCTCAAGTGTTAGGTGGCGATCAATTGTGACTCCAAAGATTTTTAGATTTTCTGATATTGGTAGGTTTAGTTTAGGTGTGTTGATAGCGGTAAATTTGGTCGTGTTGTATTGGTGTACTAAGGCCAATTTCTACTGCAGCTTTGTAAAAGGACCCCATAGATACCAAAATGAATCGCAAACAGCCTGTTATCCAAAATGACCCCCTAAACTTTTAGCCAGCAGCTTAGTAGGGATTTGAAACTGATTAGAAAGCTGCAAAAATACCAAGCTGTTTTTTGCTTAACTAGAAGTGCCGAAAGCTACTTCCTATTAAGGAATCTCCATTCTTTACCACCATACAGGGCTTGTTACAGTTCTCTTATCCTCTCTTTTTTCTTAACACAATCTGAGGCATCACGCAGGACCTTCTAGCAAGTGGGTGGCTAAATGAGGAGTCATTATATTTTGTAGCTGGCATTTACTGGATTCTCTTCTGCTGTTTTGATTCATTTGTCCTGTTCAAGTTCTAATAGGGAATGATTACAAACAACCCTTAGAGGCAAGCATACTTCATCTGAGAGCCTGTACTTCTCACTATCTTTTTTCTTTTGATGAAATACATACGTGTATGCATTTATCTTTCTTTCTGTATTCAAAAGCCATTATAGCAAACACTTGTGAGGAGAGCTTGCAAAGAGTGACCTTAATCTGCTGTAGTCAGATATACTGCAGGGTCTGTGCTATATAAAAAGCTGCATGATGGGCTGGGGATTTTTTTTTTCTTAATGGGAACTTGAATTAGGCTGATATTCAGTCAGCGGTGGCCAGTGTTTTTATAAGTGCTGTCCGTGGTGGTCAGCTAAATTGGCCCTGAAAATTCAGTGCTCTTACCAGACATATGCTGGCCATGGGGAGTTATGCAAGTCCCGGTTGAATATTGGCCAAGACATACATAAGGAGAGTTTACATTTCTCCCCTCCTGCTCCCTGACAAGCTCTGATCCCTCTTTCCACCCACCCCCAATACACAACAGGCCGCCTCCAGATCTACCTTAACTGGCCTGGTGGTCTAAAGATTGATGGGTGCAGAACGCCACTTGTTCCTACTTGTCACGACTTTTGAGTGAAAATGGCCACTGCAACTTCTAGAGGTAGTCTCGTGGTAGTACAACTAGCGATTGAGCCCTAGAGACTACTACTAGAGGTTGCTGCAGCCATTTTCACTCAGGAGTTGCAAAGGGCAGGAGCGAGTGGGGTTCAATTTTGTTCTTGTGGACCACTTGACCAGTTAAAATAGACCTGGGGGGGCCTGCTGCAACTTGGGGGTGGGCAGGAGGGAGGATCAGAGATGGTCAGTTGGGTGAGAGGGGGATCAGAGCTGGTTGGAGGAAGTAGGATGGGGGATTGGAATTTGGAGGGGGGGTCAGGAGGGAGGGGACAGGGGAGGTTATCTCCAGTCTGTAGACCAGTACCCAGCGGATATGAGTGTGTGCCAGCACCCTCATAGCTAACCAGGCAAAGTTAGGACTATTATTTGTACCGTCCTACATGCCTGGTTAGCTTTGCGGGCATTGACACTTATGTTTCAACGGTTTTTATTGATGACTTGAAGAAATACAAATCCGACTCAATACCTTAACGGTGTTATAACATTACAATTTTAAAATCATAACAAAACAGGGGAGCTACCCCACTACTTACAGTCATCACGTTTTTTTCAACTTTTTCCCCCCTATCCCCCTCCCTCCCCCCTAGCCATGCTTTATCAACAGTGTTCACCATGGCCAATATACAAATAATAACTTTCATTGATGTGTTAGCACAGCCTTCCCTTCTCCCATATCCACATTCCAAAATAATATGTTCAAAACTCATATGTTCCCCCATCTCACACCCATCTCCACCACTTTTTAAACGTTATGAGGAGCATGTTATTACCAAAAAGTGTTGTGATATAGTGAAACAACTACAAAGATCCCTTCCTCCCCCCTCCCTCTACTTCCCACCCCTTGTTGAGAGATTTCCAGATTTTAACTTATTACCATGAAGGATGATCCAATTTCAAGATACATCTAAAGTGAGTTCACCATTAAACTGCGTCCTTTAGGAGACAGAGTATTAATATATGGTCCCCAAACATCCAAAAACCGCTTCAACCTCCCAGGGGAGCTCCCCACCCCTCTTCTCTCAAACAATACAAATTCGTGTAACTTGTTGCGCCAGTGCCAGAAGTCCGGGGGGGTCTCCGCCATCGGGCATTGACACTTAATATTGCCACACCTGGTTAATTGCTGACTCCCTGACAGGTAATAAGCTCACCTATTGCTCATGTAAGTTTAGCTGATACTAATGCAAAAGATATACCCCATGAGAATTCAGCCACACCTAGAGACCTTTTATACAGCCACTAATACTTCCTAGGTACACTCCAATCAAAGGGTCAGCGATATACATTTTCATTTCTGGTTCAGAATGCTTTTTGGTGTAAGAGATTGATATATAAGGCATCAGAAGTCATTTTGATGACACACAACCTCTTTAGGAAGCTGGAGGCCTCTTTGGACCCTGGGGCCCTCCATTTGACTTCCTGTATTACCCTACTGGTGGCCTATGATGATAACCAAACTATAGAAACCTCAGACCAGAGGATTAGCCTAATGGTTAGTGCGGTGGCCTGAGCAACAGATGAACTAAGTTCATATTCCCACTGCAGCTCCTTGTGACTCTGAGCAAATCACTTAACCCTCCATTGCCCCAGGTACAAAATAAGTACCTCTATAGAATATGTAAGCCACTTTGATTGTAACCACTAAAAGGCAGTATATCAAATCCTATCCTCTTTCCCTACAGAATCCAGATTTCACTCCCATATAGAACAATTTGTGAAATAAATAATGTTATTGTTTACAATGGGTAGTTTTTGTAGATATAATAGACATCTGAGACCCAACGAGAATGCCTTTGCAGTACCCTTGGGAGCAATGTTCAGTCCGGAGGAGTCCGTTAAGTGATGGAAAAACTCATTGTTAGGTAAGGTTGTTTTAATGTAGGAGGTGGTTTATTGTAGAAGTAGGGAGATGTTAGATTTGGTTTATATGATCTTTTACAGTCCAGCCTCTCAAAGAAGCCGGTGGGCAAGATAAAATTATGGTTTAGTGTCCTGAAGATGCCATTGAGGCGAAACATGAGAGCATGTCGGGACTAATAGAACTGTGGTGATATGACTGAGGCTTTCAGATTTTGCAAGTTTTACTATCAGATCCAGCTATGGAAGAGCTGCGAGCCCTGCGTGACCTCTCATCTAAACACTACGAGACAACATGCCAGCTAAAAGAAGAGATAACAACTATCTCAACTACTCTTAATGCCTTTCAGCATCGAGTTGAAGTAATTGAAGAAAGATCAGCACAAACAGCTCTGCAATTATCACAGCTTGATCTCTCGGTAACTTCATACTTCAAGAAACTTGAATCAGACCTGGAAGACCTGGCTAACAGATCCCGACGAAACAACATAAGAATCCTAGGTCTCAAAGAAGGATTGGAAGGGACTAATATAATTGAATTTTTATCAAAATGGATCCCAGCAGTTTTAAACATAACGTTTGATCCTCCTTTGGAATTTGAGAGAGCCCATCGCTCCCCTTCCACATTAAAGCTCAATCAACAACATCCCAGACCAATTATAGCTAAACTGCTTCGGTTTCCACATGCTCTCCAGATTCTCACCACTGCTCGTGCACAATCATCACTCCATATAGAAGGTAAAAACATATTAATTGTGCCTGATCTCGCAAAAACAACTGCACGAAAAAGGAAGGCCTTTCTCAGCATGCGTGCCCACTTGAAGTCGATGGGAGCACGCTTCGGCCTCCAGTATCCCGCCAGAATGACGGTTACAATTCACAATTCAACTAAAACATACGACTCTCCAGAGCAATTACAAGCCTTCATTGATCAATATCACTCTCAAGGAATGACATAATTATCATACAAATTTCATCCTCAAGGTATAGCATATTTTTTCTTTTTTCTCTTGCATATATAAACCCACGCATTAACTCTGTTGTCTCTTACTGAAAACTTCCTCATTATAAAAACGCCTCCAGCAACTTTTCAAAATCATCATTTTTCCACTTTCATAGCACTACTTAAACATTTTTCTTCCTTTTAATGGGCATTTGAAATACAAATCTTTTTTTTTTATAAACCTCCTTTTAATCAGATGAGGATATTTAATAATAAAGAACAGGACTTTTCGCTCCAATGGGATTTTGCTCTCCATATCATTTAATTAGTTTCTACTCCAACGACTACTTCATTAGAGAACAATTAGAGCCATTGTCATTAAAAATGTAGCCAAACCTCAAATCAGAATACATACAACTACTCCTATGGAAGCTCTTTTAATTTGCATCAGTGATGGAACACTCCTTGTTACTGGAAATGCAAAAACAAGAATGCAGAGTGACTCAAGCTGAAGTTTTGAATACGGCTATTTATTTAGAGTATCCCAGACATATTAAAGAACATTTGTTCAGTAATTAAAGTCATAGGTATGAACTGCTGTTTTATGTAGTTTTTCATTGTGCATAAGTTCATGCTATGCTTGTGATTGTTTTGAGCTTGGGTTTTTATCCAATTACTTGGGGTGGTTGCTGATCATTCTTTGAGAATGTTTTATGATAATTTTCAATAAAGTTTGTTAAATTGTTTATGAAGATTATAAAGGATTATGATTTCTATGTAAGCAATTAATTATATATATTTTTTGTAATCATATTTTGTATTATAGTCCATTTATTTTTATGTACAATACAGATTGGAGAGGAGAATGATAAGAAATCCACTAATGCTGATTATGTTTTTTCAGGTAAAACCTCAGGAAGGGAAAATAGAGCCTGTGAATATGATTTATCAGCGCCATCAGGGATTTTCCTGAGTCTTTAAGGTTGAGATTAATCATCTTTCTGGCTTGTTTTAGGGGAGATTACATTATCCATGTTGCCGTGCCTCCTGGACTCATGATTTTGCTTTTGCAGGTCATCAAGAGTAGCTGGGGAACCCAAGGGGAGGACAAAAGTGTCTAACTCACTAACAAGTTCTAATCCCAAGAGGGAAATACAAGTGTTACCACTTTCTGAAATGGAGAAACAGCTCCTTCCAGAATTCCAAGAAACTTATTCAAGAATCTCTTAAAAGGCTATGTGGGGGTTTGGGGAAGGTTCAAGATTTTTAGATTCAAATTGTTAGTTATATTTTCCAAAGATTCAACTTTCTAATGGAGAGATTATACAATCTTTTCTCGCTGCCAAGCTACCTGCTTGAAAAGAAGCAGTTTGTGTCTCCAAATCATGGTGCTTCTCTTGATTTTCTCCAGCAACTCCCTCCATATTATTGAAGCAATCTTCTAATTGACCCAGACCCATAGGAGCAACCCTGGTACTCTCAATTGTCTTCAACACCACAAGAGAGAGCTGTTTTACAGCCTATTGGCTGGCTGTGTTTGATTGATGGGCTTCATGGGGAAAATGGAGCTGCTGTAACCAAGGATAAGGGCATATCATGCCTGTAGTTGCCAATGGGGAGGAGAAGAGCAACAGACAAGACACTGAAAGAAGACTAAGGTGCTCAGTTTCAAAAGAGAAAAACGTCTATGAAGTGGCATAAAGCTGCATTTGGATATTTTTCTCACAAAAACGTCCACATTAATATTTTCAAAACCAATTTTTAGACGTTTTTCTATGAAGTCCGTCAGAAATGTGTTCAAACCACAAGGGGGTGTGTCGGGAGCATGTTTGGGGCATGTTAAGGGCGGGATTTGGGTGTTCCTAAGACTTGTTTTACAGCCATGGAACAAAACAAAACCATCCAGGACTAAAACTAAGACGTTTTGAGTTAGACCTGTTTTTATAACGAATAAAGCACAAAAGGTGCCCTAAATGACTAGAATAAAAATATGACTTCCCAGCCTCTATGACAGTCTCAGATGTTAGAGCCAGGTCTATTACAGCAGCATGCAGGTCCTTGGAGTAGTATAGTGGTCAGTGCAGTGCACCATGGCGTGGGGGACTCAGGTCCCTATCTCCCTCTACCTGTCACATTTGTGGTGGAAACTGAGAGCTCTCCAAAACTCACCAGAAACCCGCTGTACCTACATATAGGTGTCCCCTTCACCCATAAGGGCTATTATAGTGGTGTAGAGTTGTGGGCAGTGGGTTTTGGGGGACTTAGCAGACAAAATAAGGGCGCAATGGTGAGATGTGTACCTGGGAGCATGTTTTTGAAGTCCACTGCAGTGCCTGCTAGGGTGCCCCATTTATCTCCTGGGATGTCTGGGAGACCAGTCTACTAAAAATGCTGGCCCCTCCTACATCCCAATGGCTTGATTTTCTCAGTTTTTCACTTGGATATTTTTTTTTTTTTTAATGGGTCAAAAAACAAAATATCCAAAGCACAAAATCTTTTTAGAAACAGTATTTTCGAAAACAAAAGATAGGTGTTTTTCTTTTTCAAAAATGACTTTCTTTTCTATTTGGATTTTGGATGTTGTTTGCAAAACGCCCAAAGTCAGACTTAGATGTCATATCAAAAATGCACCTCCACATCACATAACTATATTGCCATGACAATTTTACATGTATTACCACAATAATATGTTTAGCAATTAAGGTTAAAAAAAAAGAAATATTGGAAGAGGAATAGAAGAACAAGGAAGGGGTGAAAGAGTTTGAAAGGGGTTAGTGACTAGGAGAGACAATACAGATGTGAAGGGCTGGAGGTGGCAGAAAACAGCTGTAAGGGGAAGGGAACTGGGTGATGGGGACATGCACTGGGAGTGGAACTATGAAGAGAGGAATAGGAATGGGTAAGTGAATTGAAAGGGGTTACTGCCTAGGAGAAAGAATTCTACTGTAAAAAGCTGGAAGAAACAGAAAGGAGATGTAAGGGAGAGGGGCAGGGTGATGGGGGCATGCACTGGTAGTGGAGCTGTGGGAAGAGGAATAGAGTGGTCTAGGAAGGTGTGAAGGGGATTGAAAAGGGTTTCTCACAGGGAGAAAGAATTCTGCTGTGAAGGGTTGGAACTTGAAAAGGCAGAAAGGAGCTGTATGGAGAAGAGCAACTGGGGTAATAGGGACAGGCTGAGAGTGGAACTCTAGGAAGAGACATAAGAAGGAGTTACTGCCAAGAGTGAAAATGCTCCTGTAAAAGGCTAGAAGAAACAGAAGGGAACTATAAAGGGGAGAAAGGGCTGGGTGATCGGGACAGGCGCTTGTAGTGAATCTGTGGAGAGAGGAATAGAGGAGCTAGGAAGGGGTAAAGGGAATTGAAAGAGGTTATTGGTTGGGAGACAGAATGCTGCTGTAAAGAGCTGGAAGTGTCTGAAAGCTGTAAAGGGAAGAGAGGCCAAGTGATGACAACTGAGAATGTAGTTGTGTGAGTGGAGAACAGGCTGTGCGAGTGAGAGGAACTCAGGAAGAGGGCATGAACTATGATGGGGGAAGGAAACTGGGAGAAGGAGATATGATTTGGGAGAAAGGAAGAAGAGTCAGCAAGGGAACACAAATGCAGAGGAAAGAGGAGCTGAAAGAGATGGAGTGTATCATAATATGTGGAGGGACATAATCGAAAGGGGCACCCAAGTTTTCCTGAGGACGTCCTCGCAGGATGTCCCAGCGAAGGGGCGGGGAAACCCGTATTATCAAAACAAGATGGGCATCCATCTTTTGTTTCGATAATACGGTCGGGGACGCCCAAATCACGAAATTTAGGTCGACCTTAGAGATGGTCGTCTTTATAGATGGTCGTCCCTGATTTTCGGTGATAATGGAAACCAAGGACGCCCATCTCAGAAACGACCAAATCCAAGCCCTTTGGTCATGGGAGGAGCCAGGATTCGTAGTGCACTGGTCCCCCTGACATGCCAGGACACCAACCGGGCACCCTAGAGGGCACTGAAGTGGACTTCATAAATTGCTCCCAGGTGCATAGCTCCCTTACCTTGGGTGCTGAGCCCCCCCAAAACCTACTCCCCACAACTGTACACCACTATCATAGCCCTAAGGGGTGAAGGGGGGCACCTATATGTGGGTACAGTGGATTTCTGGTGGGTTTTGAAGGGCTCACATTTACCACCACAAGTGTAACAGGTAGGGGGGGGATGGGCCTGGGTCCACCTGCCTGAAGTGCACTGCACCCACTAAAACTGCTCCAGGGACCTGCATACTGCTGTCAGGGTGCTGGGAATGACATTTGAGGCTGGCATATAGGCTGGCAAAAAATATTTTTAAAGTTTTTTTTTAGGGTGGGAGGGGGTTAGTGATCACTGGGGGAGGAAGGGGAGGTCATCCTTGATTCCCTCCGGTGGTCATCTGGTCAGTTCAGGCACCTTTTTTAGGCTTGGTCGCAACAAAAAATGGACTAAGTCGCCCAAGTGCTCGTTAGGGACGCCCTTCTTTTTTCCATTATCGGTCGAGGATGCCCATGTGTTAGGTACGCCCCAGTCCCGCCTTCGCTATGCTTTCGACACTCCCCCATGAACTTTGGTCATTCCCGCGATGGAAAGCAGTTGAGGATGCCCAAAATCGGCTTTTGATTATGCCGATTTGAGCGACCCTGGGAGAAGGATGCCCATCTCCCGATTTGTGTCGAAAGATGGGTGCCCTTCTCTTTCGAAAATAAGCCTGACAGTAAGTGATGGCAGATAAAGACCTGAATGGTCCATCCAGTCTGTCCAACTGTCACACTCATTATCAATTCATGATTAAATCAGCAATGAATATGATGTAAAATACTTGATTATGGTCTTTCTTTGGCATCCGCCTGGCCCTGTCCTTAGGTTCCACTCCAGCCTATCTGTAAAGGTATGATGTGATACTACATATGTATACTTGATTTTGATTTGTTCTTGCCATTTTTTCAGGGCACAGACCATAGAAGCCTGCCCAGCACTGGCTTTGCTTCCCAATTACTGGTGTTGCCATTTAATCACTGCCAAGCTTGCTTGGTTCCATGCCTTCTATACAGGTTTCCTTTGTGTTTATCCCACACATTTTTTAATTCCATTACCATTTTCATCTCCACCGTCTCCTGCGGGAGGACATTCCATGTATCTTTCACCCTCTGCATGAAAAAGTACTTCCTGATATTATTCCTAAGTCGGCCCCTCTGCAACCTCAATTCATGTCCTCTAGTTCTACTGTCTTCCTGTCTCTGGAAAAGCTTTGTTTGTAAATTAATAACTTTCAAATATTTGAATGTCTGTAGCATATCACCCCTGTCTCTCCTTTACTCCAGGGTATACATGTTCAGGTCCTCAAGTCTCTCCTCATATGTCTTTTGACGCAAACCCCATACCATTTTTATTGCTTTTCTCTGAACCATTTCAAATCTTTTTATAGCCTTAGAAATATATGACCTCCAGAACTGAACACAAGTGGGGCCTCAAGGAGGGCAACAAGACCTCCTTTCTTTGGTTGTTATACCCCTTTCTATGCAGCCTAGCATCCTTCTGGCTGCAGCCACTGTTGCATTGTTTCATCACCTTGACATTCTCAGACACCATCACCCCAAGGTCCCTCTCGTGAGCTGTTCTTATCCATCTCTCTTCTCCCATCTGGTACATCTCCTTTGGATTTCTGCACCCCAAGTGCATCACACTGCACTTCTTGGTGTTAAATTTTAACTCAAAACAAACCTTAGGGTTCTAGTTTTTTTTTCTATGTGGTATCATATACAATATTATATTTGCCCAATTTCATACCAGCTGTAACTCTAAAATTATTTATAAAATTTGTGAATAGTGCTCAGTGTGTGTGAAGTGCCAAACCACCGCATACCATGGTACCAGCATATAGCATTTCAACCTTATACCATCATTGCTCTGGGTTCCACTCTCCCTGCCCTATAAGTACGTTCTAATATTGTTGTTTGTCACAGTTCCAAACAATGATTCATACAACTTATAGAGTTTTAGCGCATGCACCGGCATTCTGGCAGCAGGGAGGAGTACAGGATTTTGATCTACACACCCCCCTCCACGGGTCAGCCGAACAGAACATTGATATAATAAGCATTGAAGTCATAAGGTGCGGGATATGTAATTTGGAATATGCATACTCTAGTGAATACAAAGATGTGCTATCAATGTGATGTATTGTTCTTCTCCTGAAGATGCCATTTGGTGAAACGTGGTTCCGCGTTGGGAACAAGAGCACTTTTATAGTTTGGATATTGAACACAGACTTTACCATTCCAGTTCACAGGATACCAGCAGCACTTCACTATGAGTTTCCGCTTTGAGATAAGTAACACTCGAAAAGTTATTATAGAGATTGCAAGACTCTATTTTTCCTAACACCAACATGAGGCTTACCAGCCTGTAGTTTCCCATTTCTTCCCTGGCCCCACTTACCACATCTGCTCGTTGCCAATCCCATGGAACCTCTCCCATCTCTAAAGATCTATTAAATAAATTCTTAAGGGCATCTGCCAGGACTTCTCTGAGCTCCCTGAGTATCCTGGGATGTATCCCATCTGGTCCCATAGCTTTGTCCACTTTCAGATTTTCAAGTTGTTTATAAACGTTTTCTTCTTTGAACTGCACAATATCCCCTCCATTCCCAGATATTCCCTCAGCAGCCAACTGTGGTCCTTCTCCAGGATTTTCTTCCATGAATACCGAAGAGAAGTATTTGTTTAGCACATTCTCTTTATCCTCCTCACTTTCCACATAACTATTCCAAGTGTCTTTCAGTCTTCCAATTTCTTTTCTATTTTCTCCAATATATCTGAAAAAGGTCTTGTGACATCTCTTTACATCTTTAACCAGTTTTTCTTCCACCTGCGCTTTCATTAGCCATATTTAACTCTTTTCTACTTTGAGTTTAATCTGGTATCTTTCCATAATTCTCTTGTTACATTCTGCACCTAGGAAATCACTGAAATCCTGATCTCTGAGTAAATAAAATTAGTCAGTAAGTGCCCCAAAAAGATGATTTTTGAGCCTGACTGACAGTCCAATATAGAAATGTAGCAATTATACAGAAAGTTTCTCCATTTTTTAAGATACTGTATTTATTTTTTCAGGAATATCAAAGATGTGCAGTGCTGAAAAACAGCACTCTTTTTGTCCACAGGCTAAGTACAGAGCAAGGAGCTCAAATACAAAGTATCTGCTGCTGCCTTTGCAAGGATTCCTACCCCTGAGGATAGATTTCTGTCTCTAGGGTTAAAATCTTCACTGTGCTAGTGGTCTGTAGCAGACTTCTTTCAGCAATGTACCTATCAATCAATCAGAACCTTTATTATGAGTGAGCTGCAGCTGACCTCCATCTTAAAGCTTGCAGGATAAAATTAAATATTCTCAAAGAAAGAGAGACCAGATTCATCAAACCCAGGAGGCAGGTCTGAATTTGGTCTTATTTTCCTTCTCACTAAAGACTAGATTTACAAAAGGTTTTCCTACAGGCATAAGGTGAATGGGATTTGATATGTTACCTTTGTGTGGTTACAGTCAAAATGGTTTACATATTAGCATTACGATCATTAAGAGGAGACGATTCTAAGATATGTTTGTAATTTTTGATACTTGCGATATTTGTGCTGATATATGCTATTGGCGATGTTTCAAGCAACAGATTGCAATATATATGCTATACTCAATGATTTTTAAGACACGCAAAGAGGAAAGACAATAAAATAGAGTTTTTTTTGCCAATGAAGAGTGGTTGTTTAGTGAGTCTGTAAATACAATAATATTCAGACCGCAGACATACAGAGGCACTTTCCCTCTTTGAAATCTCATTTCCTCAAGAGAAAAGGTAAATTTTTTTTTATATATCTCTGTTTATTAGACTGAGAAGAGGTAAAACTTAAAAAATAAAAAAAATAAAATTTTAAAAATTAAAAAATTGAAAAAAATCTCTGTGTTTGAAAGAAAATCTACAATAAAGCCACACAGAGGCTTATTTTCAAAGCACTTAGCCTCCCAAAGTTCCATAGAAACCTATGGAACTTAGCCTCCCAAAGTGCTTTGAAAATATGCCTCACAGTAAAACAAACAAACAAACAAACAAAAAATACTGATTGGTTGTAACTAGTTACATATTATATACAGCAGTGTTTCTCAAGTCTAGTACTGGAGCACCCCTTGCCAGTCAGGTTTTCAGGATATCCACAATAAATATGCATGAACTTTATTTGCATACACTGCCTCTATTATATGCAAACCTCTTTCATGTATATTCTTTATGGATATCCTGAAAACCTGATACTTCAGGATTGGACTTGGGAAACACTGATATACATATACTTATTTTGGTCCTGTGGTAGTGAAGGATTAAGTGACTTGCCAAGAGTCACAAGAAGCTACAGTGGGAATTGAACCTAATTCCCCTGGTTCTCAGGGTGTTGCACTAACAATTAGGCTACTCCTAAGGAAATGTCTTTCAGGTAACCTGACCCCTGGCCTACTTTGTTTGGTAATAATTCATCAAGGTTTTGATACAGATAGAACTACACAGTCTCTTCTAATTTAAACACTAGCATGCTACTTATCCCAGTAACATTCATCATCTATCCTCACGGTTACCAAGGGAACGGTGTATGCCATTTAATAAAATAAGAAGCAAAATCCATAGCATGACAAAAACAATAATAGAGAGCTGGCTAGCACAAAGGTTCCACCCACACCCCCAACTACCACCACCATCTCTATACACTGCCAATAGTCCAGAATATACTGCTGAATTATCCGACAATCCCATCGTTTTCACCTCACTTTCCTTTTACTTACATTCCTTCCCTGACTCTCTATGTTTGGCTACTTAAGCTTAGTTTGCTTATTATTATACTATCTGCAGCCCTTATTAGTCACATATTAAAGTAATTAAGGCTATATGTTGTCATTCTTTTGTCAGTATTCTGCCAGCCTTATCAGTTTTTATTTAGCCAGAATGGCTGCTGGCATAATTTTGATGCATGATTACTTTTTTACTGTGAGCAGAAAAGAAACTGTTGGACGCACAGTGTGTTGTGATATTCATTGCCACAATATTATGAGATCTCTTTCCTCCTTTAATTGAGAGAGTGTTGTGTTTTCCTTCACCTTTCACCTATTGAGCAATCTCATATCATTAATGAAGTGGATCTTAGTGTGTTTCCTTTTTTTACAGACATGGTAATATGTGCCAAATTGAGCACCCCCCAATCATTTTGAAAAGTTGTCTCCTATGACTGGGGGATAGTTGTCTGAGTCTGAGTCGACAAACCTGGAGGGGTACGTTATATTATGTTATGTTATGTTACATGGGTCTTGTATTCCAAAATACTAGTTTTTGGTTCATTGTGGATTACAACAAGAAAGCTAGACCAGGAGGTTACAATCAGACTCTAAATCAAAACCTAGATAAACATTATGACTAAATAACAAAAAAGCAAAGATACTTACCTGTAGCAGGTATTCTCCGAGGACAGCAGGCAGATTGTTCTCACTGATGGATCGATGTGTTTCACGTCTTCAATAATAAATTATTTTAGACACCAGACTGTTGTCCTGGTCTCTTGAGTCATTGGCCCACTTCCCACTGTCTTTGCACTGTTCTTCTCTTCGTGGGAGTTCGGTGTTCGTCCACCTCTGGCAGAATCTTCATCTGATGCTATGTTACATTGCATTCTTTTTAAAGATAATTGCTGTATTTTACCATTTTCACTGGTATTATATGTTATATGTTCTATATATCTAACTCCACTAGGAATCTTATATATCTTCTGAGGGATTGAGCTGTTAATTAGGCAGCCTCTGTCTACATTCTCTTCCCCAACTTCACTCCTTTCCTAGGCTGAGCTCGTTTGTTCTCTGAGCTGCTCCTCTCTACTCTTCTTACTCATCTTTATAATGTTTGATTTTTCTGGTCATGTGGCTATTTTTGCTATCTTACATAGAGACACTTTTACTAAGCTGCATAGGCGCCTATGTGCGCCAAATTAGACTTACCGCCCGGATACCGCATGGGCCTTGCAGTAATTTCAATTTTGGCGCGCGTCTGCTACGTGCGTCTGAAAAATATTTTTTATTTTCTGGCGCATGGCAGCTACGCACATCAAGTGGTATTTGATGTGCGTAGACCGTTACTGCCCAGTTACCGCGTGAGACCTTACCGCTAGGTCAATGGCTTGCGGTAAGGTCTCACACCTAAAATGGATACACAGCAATTTTCATTTTGTTGCACATCTGTTTTTAGCAAAAAAAAAAGGCATTTTTTGTAGGTGCACTAAAAATTATTCTGTGCAGGTCCAGAGCACGCATCTACACTGTCCCCCTCACATGCCAGGACACCAACCGGACACCCTAGGGGGCACTGAAGTGGACTTCTGAAAAAGCTCCCAGGTACATAGCTCCCTTACTGTGTGTGCTGTGTCCCCCAACCCCCCCCCCAAACCCACTCCCCCCAACTGTACACCACTACCAATTTAGGTCGTCCTTAGAGATGGTCGTCCCTAGATTTGGTCATTTCTGCTTTTCGCTGATAATGGAAACTAAGGACGCCCATCTCAGAAATGACCAAATGCAAGCCCTTTGGTCATGGGAGGAGCCAGCATTTGTAGTGCACTGGTCCCCCTGACATGCCAGGACACCAACCGGGCACCCTAGGGGGCACTGCAGTGGACTTCAGAAATTGCTCCCAGGAACAAAGCTCCCTTATCTTGTGTGCTGAGCCCCTCCAAACCCCACTACCCACCACTGTACACCACTACCATAGCCCTAAGGGGTGAAGAGGGGCACCTAGATGTGGGTACAGTGGGTTTGAGGTGGGTTTTGGAGGGCTCACATTTACCATGACAAGTGTAACAGGTAGGGGGGATGGCTTGGGGCCGCCTGCCTGAAGTGCACTGAGGTCCCACCTAAAACTGCTCCTGGGACCTGCATAATGCTGTCATGGAGCTGGGTATAATATTTGAGACTGGCATAGAGGCTGGAAAAAAATATTTAAAAATTTTTTTAGGGTGGAATGGGTTAGTGACCACTGGGGGAGTAAGGGGAGGTCATCCCCGATTCCCTGCGGTGGTCATCTGGTCAGTTCGGGCACCTTTTTGAGCCTTGGTCATAAGAAAAAATGGACCAAGTAAAGTCGCCCAAGTGTTCGTCAGGGACGTCCTTCTTTTTTCCATTATCGGTTGAGGATGCCCATGTGTTAGGCACGCCCCAGTCCTGCCTTCGCTATGCTTCTGACACACCCCTGTGAACTTTGGTCATCCCCGGGATGGAAAGCAGTTGACGACGCCCAAAATCGGCTTTCGATTATGCCGATTTGGGCGACCCTGGGAGAAAGACGTCCATCTCCCGATTTGTGTCGAAAGATGGGCGCCCTTCTCTTTTGAAAATAAGCCTGCAAGAGTCTAAGGGCATCTTTTACTAAAGGGTGCTCACATTTTTAGCATGCACTAAAATTGTGTACATGCTAACTGTTAGAGACACCCATAGGAATGCATTGGCATCTCTAACGTTTAGCGGACCTACAATTTTAGCACGTGCCAAAAATGTGAGTGCACCTTAGTAAAAGATCACCTAAAATATTTAGGTATTGAACTACTTCCCTCCTTGGAAAACACAAATAAGGTTAACACCAAAAAAATATTAGAATTTGTGCAGTCCCTTCTTAAGTCCTGGTCTTCTCTACATCTCTCTTGGTGGGGTCACTTAGACACCATCAAGATAATGGCATCTCCAAAAATTAACTTCATTTTAAATATGTTCCCCACTCTTTTCTCTCCTATCTTTTACAAACAAATAGACAAAATCTTAAGTCACTTTCTTTGGGCAGGCAAAACTCCCAAAATAGCTCTCACCACCCTTAAAAGTCCCAAGGAAAAAGCTGGTGTTTCATTTTTTTGATTTCCTTAACTATCACAAAGCTTTTATCCTACAACAAGCTTCCAGATGGTTATTATCAGATGAGGATTATACTCCACTATGGCTATGGATTGAATCTGAGCTCTGGAAACCTTTCAATCTCTGCTCATAGATTCTTCCTGTTGTACATGATAATATTAAAAATGATGCCCTGATTTCATCTGCTTTTGCATGCTTGATTCAACTGGATAAATAAATGGACGTTCCGAATAACTCTTCATCTCTATCAACTATCTGATGTAATCCCAGAATACAGATTAACCACAAATTTATCCAATAGAAAGAATGGTATAACAATGGAAGTTGCTCCTTTGCTCATCTATCAACAGACAACAAAATGAAATTATTTACAGCTCTCCAAGAGCAATTCAATTTAAACCCTACATAACATTTCCGTTGGATGCAATTAAAACACTGTGTTGACTCAATGCAAGCCTTTAAAACCCTAAAACCAAATGTCCCTTCCATTTTTTACTTTGTTTCTGCAATATACAAAAAAGGTCATGTTGTTTCTCAATTCTACAAATTCCTAATTCATCTCACATTCACTGGAAGATTAAGTCTCCGTTCTATCTGGGAATCAGATTTGCAACTTAAATTAACGGACCTCCAATGGACCATATTCTGGTATAAAGTGAGCAGGTCAATAGGATCAGCCAACTATCTTCAATCTCTTTACTTTCTGCATCACAGATCCCTATGGACTCCCCACAAGTTAAATGTAGCCGGACTACTGAACAATAACCAATGCTGGTCTTGCAAAACTCATAAGAGCACTCTCATCCATATACTCTTTGACTGAACAATAACCAATGCTGGTCTTGCAAAACTCATAAGAGCACTCTCATCCATATACTCTTTGACTGAACAATAACCAATGCTGGTCTTGCAAAACTCATAAGAGCACTCTCATCCATATACTCTTTGACTGAACAATAACCAATGCTGGTCTTGCAAAACTCATAAGAGCACTCTCATCCATATACTCTTTGACTGAACAATAACCAATGCTGGTCTTGCAAAACTCATAAGAGCACTCTCATCCATATACTCTTTGACTGAACAATAACCAATGCTGGTCTTGCAAAACTCATAAGAGCACTCTCATCCATATACTCTTTGACTGAACAATAACCAATGCTGGTCTTGCAAAACTCATAAGAGCACTCTCATCCATATACTCTTTGACTGAACAATAACCAATGCTGGTCTTGCAAAACTCATAAGAGCACTCTCATCCATATACTCTTTGACTGAACAATAACCAATGCTGGTCTTGCAAAACTCATAAGAGCACTCTCATCCATATACTCTTTGACTGCCAACTTCCAAATTCTGGAATAAGATTTGGCAAATGATTTCATCCATACTAGGGCTTACAGAAAGCATCTCTGCAAATAAAATCAATATTATCTCCCTGGCTCTTGAAAACTCTTTAGTGGGTCCTTTTACTAAGCCATGTTAGGGCCTACGTGCACCCAACATGTGCCAATTCCGAGTTACCGCCCGGCTACCACATGTGTTGGGCGATAATTTCATTTTTGGCGCGCATCCCCGATGTGTGCCAGAAAATAATTTTTATTTTCAGGCGTGTGGCGCTACTGGGCGGTAAAAGGCATTTGATGTGTGTAGACCCTTACCGCCTGGTTAATGTGTGTGACCTTACTGCTAAGTCAATGGCTGGCGGTAAGGTCTTAGACCCAAAATGGATGTGCACCAATTTCATTTTGCCGCACATCCATTTTTGGCTAAAACTTTTAAAAAAGGTATTTTTACAGGTGTACTAAAAATGATTCTGTGTGTGGCCAAAACATGCACCTACACTACCGCAGGCCAATTTTCAGTGCACCTTAGTAAAAGGACCCCTGGATGACTACAACTCCAAGTTATATAATATTCTAATTACAATTGCCCTCAAGTTTGTCTTATCCTGCTGGAATGATAATACTCATCTCAATATTCATTTTTGGTGGCACACAGTCATCAAGTCCATGAATTTGAATCTTTTTTTGCCATCAAACTGAAAATATCTTTACACACAGACAGAATCTGACTACCTTTAAAACAGTACCTGGCATCAAAGAATGATGATTAACCATTACTCATCAATAATATGCATACTCCATTTTTTCGTATTTTAATATGTTTTTATGTAAAACTGTTGCAACCTTTTGACTTTATATATATTTACTTACATAGCCAGTTATTTTTTTCTTGCTATTTACTGCACTCCTCAACCCTTTATTTTTCTTTACTCCTTCCATTTATTATTCACCCACTCTCTTTCAATAGACACTTCCTAAAAGGGGCCCTGAATGAGCTTCTTTTCATTTGCCACGTAGGAATCACTAATGTGGCTCTGTAAAAGAAGCCCCTAAATGTGTATGTTGCTGCATTGCCCCATTGATGTTTTAGTCATTAAGGGCACTGTTCACTAAGCTGCGCTAGAGGCACATTAGGATTTTTAGAGCATGCTAACCATTAGTGTGTGCTAATGTTAGGTGCCCACAATATTCCTATAGGTGCCTACACAGTTAGCGTGTGCTAATTTTGTGAACCAGTGGCGTAGCTACATGGGGTCTGGGGGGACGTCAGAAACAGAAAGAAGCCTTTTGCGAGAAGAAGAGGACCTCGGCTGGCGGGGGTTGGGGGTCCCCTGCCAGCAAAGGTAGGTGACGGCGGGTTGGCGGTGGGAGGGAGGGTTGAGAGGGTTGGTGGCGGCAGGGGGGCAAAGTTGGCAATGGCAGGGGGGTCGGCAGCGCCGGGGGGGGGGGGGGCTAAAATGTGCCCTCTCACCTCGGGCTCTGGAGCCCCCTCCCGCCGAAGTCTGGCTATGCCCCTGCTGTGTACGCGCTAAAAACGTTAGCACACCTTAGTAAACAGGGCCCTAACAGTTGTAAAATGGCTGCTCTTGCCACATATAGTTGGCATATGCATTCATTCCTGTTGTATTTCAGAAAAGGCTCTTCACTAGCAGGTTCTTTTCCAAAATGATACATGCAATTTGAACATTTTATCAAAAAAATGCCTCTTTTTTTATTTTTTTTTTAACTTTCAGCCAGGAGATGTATCACCTTCCTGTTTGAGATCAGCAACTGTACCCAGGCACCCTGCAAATGTCAAGATTTTTATCTTGGCAAAGTTCTGAGGTCTTTTCCCCTTTATTCAGTACAATGCGTGCTTGGTGAATAGTTGTTTCATCTTGTGAAGTTTTGCCTGTGTTTTGCAGCAGTGCAGAACCTCACTTCTCTGTGGTGTATTGTAAATCAGTTGTGTGCTTTGGAAAGCACAATAAAACATCAAAGAAGCTTGACACATGTCAGATGAGTTAAGATTTGTCTCTGTTTGCTATCTGATAGCGTCATTCTTTTCTTCTTTCCTTTACTTGCTGCCTTGTTAGTGCACGCACACTCCTGGCATGCATGCACTAACAAGACAATAGCATTTAGGATGAGACATATGATCTGGAAATGGGACAAATAAAATGGATCCGGCATGAAGAATTGATGGAACATAAATAATCAAAAGAAAATGATATTCAATGGGGCTCATTTTCAAAGAGAAAAACGTCCAAAAAATGGCATAAATCTGCATTTGGATGTTTTTCTCACAAAAACGTCCAAATTGGTATTTTTGAAACCAAATTTTAGATGTTTCTTTTTTGTGAGGTCCGTCAGAAGTGCATTCAAATCACAAGGGGACGTGTCAGGGACATGTTAAGGGCGGGATCTGGCCATTCCTAACACTTGGATGTTTTTCTGCCATAATGGAACAAAACAAAAACATCCAGGGCTATAAGTTGGACGTTTTAGTCTAGACCTGTTTTATTAATGAATAAGACATTTAAAAAGTGCCCTAAATGACCAGATGACTACTGGAGGGAATCAGGGATGAACTCCCCTTACTTCCCCAGTGGTCACTAACCCCCTCCCACCTCCCAAAAATGTGATTGAAAACATTTCTTACCTGCCTCTATGCTAGCCTCAGATGTCCACTGCAGTGCCCCCTAGGGTGCCCCATTGATCTCCTGGGATGTCTGTGCTGGTTCCTCCTACATCCCAATGGCTTGATTTTGTGTATTTTTCACTTGGACATTTTTTTTTTCGAAAATGTACCAAAAAGATTAAAAAAAAAAAAAGATAGAAGTTTTTCTGTTTTGAAAATGGCTATATTCCTCACTTGAATTTTGTATAGGAGAAAGTGGGATGTTTGACCACGGAACACCAAAAACTGGATAGATTGATCTTAAAAATACTTGTTTATTGGTAAAAAAAAAAAGACTCGACACAAACGTTGTGTTTCGGCCGTTAGGCCTGCATCAGGAGTCTCAGTCGACGGAGAACAGCTGATACAAACGTTTAAATCTATGTGGTATGGTGATCCATATAATGGGTCTGTTGCTCAGTACACCGGAGAACAGCTGATGCAAACGTTGAAAGATCACTTGAATTTTGGACCTTTTTATAAAAATGTCCAAAGTTGGACTTAGATGTCATATCGAAAATGCTCCTCTTTTGTATTCTTGAAAGCTCCATTATAAACCTTCAGTCCTCTTTTAAATATCTCTCTATATAAAAGGCAACACCAACGTTCTATGAAGCCTCCAGCCGGAAGTGTGAAGGGGGAGAGATATCCGGTTTCCCCATGAGTGTCTGCCCCGCCCTCTCTGTAACACAAACAGTCAGTGAAGGAAAACAGCAGAGCAGGAAATCAAATCGCTGGCTCTGTAACAGTGAAGGACTCAGAGGGGGGGAGGGGAGAGAGGCCAGAGGGCAGGGACACACACACTCCCACATGCACACAGAAGAAAACATTGCTAGCCCCCGTTTCATTTGCATCAGAAACGGGGCTTTTTTTTACTAGTTCTACATAAACAGTGGCACAGTTTCCCCAGCAATCTCAACACCAGTGGGTGCAAGGATGAGGTACCTCATGACCTCCACTGGTAAAAGAATAAGAGTGACCTGCCTATTTATACACACTTGGCCAGATGTGTGTGTGGCGGGGGGGGGGGGGGGGGGAGGTATGTGTGTGTAATTTTATAAAGCTTTTTTCCTTGTGTAAAGCCTCTTTTGTATGCTGCCACAGGTTTTTGTTTTGTTTTAAATAAAACTGCATGACTGCATACATGTATAAAAAGTAGGGCTGTCCATGTAATGCAATTAATCGTGGTTTTTTTTTTTTTTTTTTTTTTGCTCGCACTAATAATTTTAACATGCATCATGCTGCTCTCTCCTAGAAGGAGGAAGAAAAACGGCAGAAAGTTGAATGTGAAAGATGTTATAGGGGAAGAAGTGAAAACGAGAGGAGGAGAGAAAAGAAATAGTGAGGAGAGAGGAGGCCCTGAAAATAGAGTTCAGAGCACAGAGAGAGGAACAGAACCAGAGACAGGGAATAAGATGATTAGAAATTTCCATCATATAACATCTTGGATCAATTATAGTGGACTTGAGGAATGTCTGGTTAAGAAAACGAAAGGTTCTTTCTTTTTTCTCTTGTAAATTATTATCAAACTAGACTATACTTTTCTGTACAAGTTACATGCTTGATTATATTTGAAAAATTTGATAAATAAAATTTAAAGAAAAAGAAAATCACCGGACAACAAAGGTAAGAAAAATGATTTTATTTTCAGTTTAGTACAATATGTCAGTTTTGAGAATTGACATCCGCAGTCTATATTTTGCACTATACAGGTGAAAATGTGAGGAGGACACTTTCTAGCTTATTTTCGAAAGGGAAGGACACCCATCTTCCGACACTAATCGGGAGATGGGCGTCCTTCTCCTGAGGTTGCCCAAATTGGCATAATCGAAAGCTGATTTTTTTGCGTCCTCAACTGCTTTCTATCGCAGGGACGACCAAAGTTCACTGGGGCGTGTCGGCAGTGTACCGAAGGGGAGGCGGGGGCGTGGTTAAGAGATGGGTGTCCTCGGCCGATAATGGAAAAAAGAAGGGCGTCCCTCACGAGCATTTGGTCAACTTTACTTGGTACCTTTTTTTTCACAACCAAGCCTCGAAAAGCTGCCCAAACTGATCAGATGACCACGGGAGGGAATCAGAGATGACCTCCCCTTACTCCCCCAGTGGTCACCAACCCCATCCCACCCTAAAAAAAAAACCTTTAAAAATATTTTTTGCCAGCCTCAAATGTCATACCCAGCTCCATCACAGCAGTATGCAGGTCCCTGGAGCAGTTTTTAGTGGGTGCAGTGCACTTCAGGCGGACCCAGGCCCCTCCCCCCCCCACCTGTTACACTTGTGGTGGTAAATGTGAGCCCTCCAAAACCCACCCGAAACTCACTGTACCCACATGTAGGTGCCCCCCTTGATCCCTAAGGGCTATGGTAGTGGTGTACAGTTGTGGGGAGTGGGTTTTAGGGGGGTTTGGGGGGGGGGCTCATCACCCAAGGTAAGGGAGCTATGCACCTGGGAGCAATTTGTGAAGTCCACTGCAAAATACACACATCAAGAGGCAGCCCTGAGAGTGTGTGCTGAAGTCAGAGGAAGGAAATAACATATGTAGATGAGATTTTCAAATCTACGCCCAAAGAAAAGGCTGTCACAGATCTCTACGGGTATTTTTTTCCTGAGACAATAATCCAAGCAAAACTATGAATGATTTTTTTTTTTTCGATTATTGGTGCCAAAGCTGTGGATAAAATGTTTGCATTTATATGGGCAGTGTTGCTATTGTCCCCTAAATGAGCCAATCAAATCACTGCACTTCCCTAGGACAAGGACTTTTTAATGATGCATAATTCACTTCAATCAAAGTAACACTGACAGAAGAGCTGAAATCAGACAGTGGGACAAAAGCATGAACAAAATTATGCACTAGATAGAGATTGGCTAGAACCCCAGAATTATGTCCAGTAAGATTGCGTCTTCATATGGAAAACCCGCGGAACACCTACTCCAGTACAAACAAAAGAAAACCTCTGAAAGAGTCTCCCTTGTAGTGACATACAATCTAGAGCTGGAAAATCTGAGAAAATTCACAAAAGACCAATAACCACAACCCCACCTTCACCAATGCTGGGCTTCCGACAACCACCATATCTGAAGAAAAGAATTAGTGAAAAGCAAACTCCCAACAGAAACTCAAACAGAAGAAAAGGGCATATGAACCTGCAATACACCAAGCTACAAATTGTGTCAGCATGCATTATAGAACCCCATAGTTACCCACATGGGAAAAATATTTAACATAAATGGATCATACTCATGCTGTTCCTTAAAAGTAGTGTGTATGAATGCAGAAAAAAAATGTGAAGAAGGATGCCATGTTAGGCAAACGGGCCAGATGCTACGACAAGAATCAGCTCACACAGACACATGAGATATCACAAAGCAAAGGTGACACCTTTGTGGCTTAGCGTTTTTTGGGACCAGAGTGCTGCATCAATGATCTTATGGTCAGAATACTAAGAGGACATTTTATAACAATCCAGTAACATTAGAAGTGTAAAGTTAGCATAATAAAATACCTTGATACCAACAAGAAAAGATTTAACAGAGATCTGGGTTTCCTATCATATTCTCAATCATAAAATAATGCTGCTTTGTCTCCTTCAGATCACCCATGTATCTTATCCACCTCACACCTACCTTTCCCCTTGACCCTGTTATTTGAATGATTTTACATTCCAATCTTCTGCTCATACTGTCCTGACCTGAGGAAGAAGGTTCTAACCTTTAAAAAATAGTAAAAAAATGTTCAATAAAAAGGTATCAACTCTTTTCCTTTTTTTTTTGCTTTGTTTTATTCCTATTTATTACCTCTAAAGTGGATTAACACAGCAACCACACTACTTTATCCAGTACTGTACATCATATTTATGATGTTGCTTGAGGCTGATAGTTATTTGTTGTCTCTTAGAAACTTCACACATATAATTTATTATTTCTGGAGGTCCATTATAGTGACCAGAGAAAGCAGCAACATTTACTTTCTTCCATGGAGCTCATTTGTCTTTCTTGAGTTTAAACAGCGCATGGTATAATTGAATAAATGACAAAGGTCTAATACAAAAGGTCTTGTTTTCTGTAACCATGTTGCATTCAATTTTTCTCAAGAGTAAGTTTGTATAAACTTCCCGGGCTGGCTCAACAGTTCGCCAAAATGTTTTTCAGTGACAGATTTTTGTCCTTATTGTGTAGCCTCCAGCTAAATATGTTTCAGCTTTGCTTTTGTATTATGGCTTGCAAGAAATGTAATCTTCCGTTCTTTTGGAGGAGCTGTAGTGAGAGTGGTGAAAATGTAGGAATGATTCCTTCACCCTTCTTGCCAGTATTTCATTTTTAACATAAAGACAAGCAAATTCCCAGGCAAGGCAGTGTTCACTGTGACACAGGAAACCTGTGTTAGGAGGAGGGCAGTGGAGAGTAGGGTGATGCACTTGAGTCCAGAGAAGAAGAATAAAATGAAAGCTGTGAATGTGATAACTCTTTAGAGCAGTCCTGAGAGAATAAAAGATCTTTCCGGTCCTTGGGATGAATGAGGAGACATGGGTTGCCAGAATTGTCAAGGCATAAAATTATTAATTAAAAAATGCATATGGAGGGGCATTTAATCCAGTAGCGAACATGGCCAATTTCAGACAAGAAAAACATCCAACTTTTTGTTTCAAAATGGCCATTTGCTAGAGGTTTTCATGCTCAGAGCGTCTATCTTTTAGGAACTTTTTTGAAAAAAAAAAAAGTTCAAGGGAAAAATGCACAAAAACAAGCCATTGAGATGTATGGTGGGGGGCAGCATTCTTAGTAGATTGGCCACATAGACATTCCAGCAGAGCAGTGGGGCACCCTAGGGGGCACTGCAGTGGACTTCACATAAAAGGTCCCAGATACACATCTCACCATTACCCCCTTAAATTGTATGGTGAGCCCTCCAAAACCCATCAAAAACCTACTGTACCCAACCACACCACTATAATAGCCCTTATTCCTGCAGGTGCCACCTACATGAGGGTGCAGTAGGTTTTAGGTGGGTATTGAAGGATTCACACCAGGAGATTAGATACAGGGGGGCCTGAGGGGGCCCAGGACCCCAATCTTGGCTCAAGACCCCCCCCCCTAGTTGGATGCACAGGCTTATGGCCTAGCACCTCTTTCCCTCTCCCTCTCCCCACATAGCCCAGTATCTCTCTCCCTCCCCCCGTGCACCTGCCATCTGTTTCCCTTCCCTCCACCCACCTGCGGACTGGTGTCTTCCCCTTTTCTCCCTGCCACCCAGCACTGCAGTCTTCTGTCCATTCCAGTAGCGTCACAGATCAAGGCAGCCTTGTTGCCTGCTGACCTGGAAGTCTTTCCTCTGCACAACTTCCTGTTCCTGCATAGGCAGGATACTGCAGAGGGAAAGCTTCCAGGGCCAGCAGGCAATGAGGCTGCCTTGATCTGTGATGCTGCTGGAATAGTCAGAAGACTGCAGCACCGGGGGACAGGGAGAGAAGGGAGAGAAGGGGAAGATGCCAGACCATGGGTAAGTGGAGGGAAGGGAGACAGATGCCAAGCTGAGTGTGTGAGGTGGGTGGGAAAAGCATGCACCCACAGGGGAGGGGGAGGGGAGAGAGGTCCGATGCACCCGTGGAAGATGGAGAGAGGTCCGAGGTGGGGGAGAGAGAGATGGACAATACACCAGGAGGGGGGGGGGGGAGAAAAAAGAAGTGCCTGATCATAGGGAGTGTGAGTTAGAATGGGGGTGGGAAGAGAGAGCTGTTCCAGGGACCTGCATACTGCTGTCAGGGAGCTGGGTATGAGATTTGAGGCTGGCATTCAGGCTGGTAAAAAAAGGTTTATATTTTTATTTTTTTTAGTGTGGGAGGGGGTTGGTAACCACTGGGGGACTACGGGAAGGTCATCCCCCATTCCCTTCGGTGGTCATCTGGTCAGCTGGGGCACCTTTTTGAGGCTTGGTCAAGAAAATAAAAGGACCAAGTAAAATACTGATTAATGCCGTTTTTTTCCATTATCCGCAAAAGCTGGCCATCTGGTAGCCACGCCCATGCCCACCATTGTCCCGCTTTTGCTTCGCCGCCGACACGCCCCCTTGAACTTTTGCTGGCGCGGCGACGGGAAAGCAGCGATGGTGTCAAAAAAGCAGCTTTCAATTATACCGATTTCACTGCTTTTGCGAGATCACCGGCTATACTACTACTACTACTACTACTACTACTACTATTTAGCATTTCTATAGCGCTACAAGGCGTACGCAGCGCTGCACAAACATAGAAGAAAGACAGTCCCTGCTCAAAGAGCTTACAATCTAATAGACAAGAAATAAAGTAAGCAAATCAAATCAATTAATGTGTACAGGAAGGAGGAGAGGAGGGTAGGTGGAGGCGAGTGTTTACAAGTGGTTATGAGTCAAAAGCAATTTGTGTCGGAAGATCGCCGGCGATCACTTTTGAAAATAAGCCTGATAGGGACATAGAGGGATATGGCTAGAAAAAAATATGAAAACAGTCAGGAGACCATAGACGGTCGGTGACTCAGACGTTTGGGGAGGCAAAAGAAGGTGGATTAGGGTGAGATGGGCAGGGTTAGGATGGGATGGAATGGGGCATGGTGGGGCAAGTTAAAATCCTTGGGGTAGTGAGAAACACCTATGTCAGCAGTAAATGGACAGTGGGTCACTTTTGAACATTGTGTTGCTCTGGTGCATCTGCATCAGTTGCCCCCTCCCCAGTACTGTTACTGATAGTAATAATCACACAATACTCTCTAGAGAATTATGGGTAGGGTTACCATTTTGTGTCCTCTGAAAAAGTCACATAGTCCCCTCCCCCCCTCTCACATACCCCCCCCCCCCCCCTCACTTACTATCTAGCCCTGGTGGTCTAGTAGCGTCTTCTCTTCGGGGCAGGAAAGAGCCCCCTCTTTCCTGCCCGGAGCGCTGCATGCCCTTGCCTGCTGCATCCTCCTCTGTCTGGCTGGGGATTCAAAATGGCCACCGAGAGTTGAAGCGGCCTCACGAGAGTTCAACTCTCGGCGGCCATTTTGAATCCCCAGCCAGACCGAGGAGGATGATAGACAGGGGAGGCAGCGCTCCGGGCAGGAAAGAGGGGGCTCTTTCCTGCCCCGAAGACGTCACTAGACCACCAGGGAACATGGTAAGGAAGGGGAGGGGACGGGAGACCAGACCCACGGTGCCGATCGCCCGCCCACACGCACGCGCCTGCCCGCATCCGCGCCCACGTTTGTCCAGAAATCCGGAAAAACGTGGGTGCAGGCAAAATCCGCTGGACGCCCCGGACTTGCCCTCAAAAAGAGGACATGTCCGGGGAAATCCGGACGAATGGTAACCCTAATTATGGGCAAAAAAAAAAAAATCAAAATAATGCACCAAAATAATACAGTGTATTAAACAGAATAGTATTTGCAGTATTATGTGCACATACTTAACACTTGTCTCCCAGTCAGCCCTAACCTCCGCTCCCAGTCCAGCTTCTTCCCGTTGTCCATGTGAACAGTGGTGTTCAGCAGCACTGTAACAGAAATCCTATGGTTACCAGCAACCATTTGCCTATCATTATTTTTGGTAGGCTGCCAAATGACCGCCATGCTTCAGATCTGCTGACCTTTAGTTTATTATTAAGCTATCAAACATGTTTACAATATGTATTCTTTATTCGCATTTGCTAAACCATGCAAATCTGACAGGTAGTGCTAGGCGGTGTACAGACTAAAATATATAACAGAAAAGAACTACAAATCATCAATGGACAAGAGATACAAGACATATAACCAATTTGTAAAAAGACAGGGAAACAACAAATGGAAAAACGGGAAAGGAAAAAGATAAGAAAGGTCAGAAACAAAAAGGAAGTTATCAAATTCAGACCACATCAAGCGAGGGCCTTGAATGCCTGGGAACAGAGCCAGGTTTAAAAGAGCAATTTAAATTTGGGAAGGAAAGATTCACTGTGAATGAAGAAAGATTATTCCAGAGAGCCAGAGCTATAAAGAAAAACGTGCATCTCCTGGTCTGTTCCTGATGTGATAGTTTAGGGCCTGGTAAGACCAGTGATTATTCATTGACTGAAGGATTCGTGATGGGGTGTAAGGGATAGTTAAAGCAGCTAAATAGGAAGGGGTACCAAAGCAAAGAGCTTTAAAAGTCAGAAGGAGGATCTTCTATTGAAATAAGACCCGATAGTGCGAAGCCGTTGCAATGCACATAAAATAGATTTAACAACAGATGAAATGTGAGACCTGGAAGAAAGATGGGAATCAAGAATGACACCAACATAGCAAAAAGAAACAATGCAGGAGATAGAAGAGCCTAATAAAGAAAGTGGTTGGGAAGAAGATGTGGAAAGTTTTGTAAACCAATATGCAACAGGTATCAGCGGTACTTAATGGTTAGAGCAGCAGAGTGAGAACTTGGGGGAATCACTTAACTCTCCATTGCCTGAGGTACAAACGTAGACTATAAGCCTTCAAGGGACAGGAAAATACCTACTGTACCCGAATATAACTTATCTTGAGCTAAATCCAAATCCAAAATCAAAACCCTACGAAACTCACCCAAGACCTATAGAGCAATTCTACTGTACTATAATAGCACTAACTTCCAGAAGGAAGTTACCTAGGAAAATATTAAATAGTAAACATTGTAGTGGGCAGTAAAAACATCAGTATACCTATTGGGAAAACTAAATAAACTAGATTAATAAAGATGATTCAATCCCTTTTCCACATATGCAGAATATAGGCAGACCTTCACCAAATATAGAACTCCCAGAAAGCTGGACTCTGCATATAGTGCAACACCAGAGAATGGGAAACAGTGATGTATGTCTCCCTGTACTGTTTACACTATAAAGACAACAGATGTAACTTTCAAAAACTGATGCATTCCCATCTGTACATTACAAATCAATAAACAAAAACAAAAAATTAGAAAATAAGGTGTTACCTTTTTAGTAGACTAATTCAATACATTTTTTGACTAGCTTTCAGAGGCCAAAACCATTTGGCTTCTGGAAGCGAGTAAAAAAATGCATTGAATTATTTTCTATTTTTTTGTTTTATTTTAATTTATTAATCTTTAAACTGGACTAACAGTGCTACAACACTACTTTATCTTACATAAACAATAAAATTATTTTCTTTTCTTTTGTTGCCTGGCCACTTTTTTTTCTAATCATGTAGGTCCCAGTCTCTGGTTACCACTTTCCTGTCTCATCTTAGATCTCTTTCCAGGGTGGCCTGTTTATTTCTTATTCTTCTCTCTTCTGTCTGCTATACTTCCTCCACTACATGCACCTCTGACACTGAACTTTTTCTGTCAGTGTTCTATTTTTCTTTCTGTCCATTCAGATTTCATTCATTCAATCTCCTTTTTTTCCACTGCATTTTCCCTCACCCAGGCCCTCCCATTCCTTTTATTATTATGATTTCCCAGTCTTCAATATACTCTCATCTCTCACCTTGCCATCCAACACCTCCTCTGTGTATCTCTCTCCCCTGTCAATCAACATTACCCATGTCTCTCTCTGTTCCCCCTCCAGCATTACCTCATCTCTCTCTGTCTCTTCTACCTCTTGTGTCATTACCCCATCTTTCTTCTCCCCATCTGGCATTACCATTTTTCTTCTCCCCCCATTCGATATTACCCATTCTCTGTGTGTGTGTGTCTTCTCTCTCTCTCTCTGTCTCTTCTCCTCCATCCAGCATTATCCTGTTTCATTCTCTCTGGTCTCCCTAATCCAGTATTTTCTTGTCTCTCTCTGTCTCTTCTCCTCATCCAGCATTACTCCATCTCTCCCTCTCTCTCTCTCTCTTCTCCCCACCCATCCTGCTCTCTATATCTCTTCCCCCATCCACCATTACCCCATTCTCTCTCTTACTTCTCTTCCATCCAGGATTACCCCATTTTCTCTCTTTCTCTCTCTCTGTCTCTTCTCCTATCTTTCTCTGCCCCTCTCTCCAATCCAGCATCACCTGCTTTTGATCTCTCCACTCCTCCTCTTACAATCTTTCTTGGGACAGGCTGGAAGCAATGGAAAAACAATAGAAGATGTGCAAGACCAGTTTCCTGCATGCACCACCACTTGCTCTATTGGTCACACCCCTTTGATGTAAACTTCCTGTGTTGGAGTGGCCTGAACATCAGAGCTTGCAGTGGTGCATGCAGGACACTGGTCCAGTGTATCTTCAATTGAATTTCGCCGCTGCCGCTGCCACTGCTGCAGAACTGAAAACTGGTCTCCGCATCAGTGGCAGTGAGAGGTGAACTTGGAAAGGTCACAGCTGGGGCTAGGGAGGCTTAGCCTCCCCAAGCCTCTTGTACTGGACACCTATGCAGGTGACCCTGGAAAGAGCAGAAGATGGATGGTACTTAGGGGGGAGGAAGGGGAACAGAGTAGAAGATGGATAGTACTTAAGGAGGGAGGATAAGGGGAACAGAGTAGAAGATGGATGGGACTAGGGGTTGGAAGGAGAAGGGGAACAGAGCAGAAGATGGATGGCACTAGGGGTTGGAGGCAGAAGGGGAACAGAGCAGAAAGTGGATGGGACTGAGGGGAGGGAGAACAGAGTAGATGACTAGGATGGGGGTAAGAAAATAGAGCAGAAGATGATTCAGACTTGGTGATTAAGTGGGAGAGTGTTGGGGAGCAGAGCAGGGAATATTGAATGGGAGAGATGGAATGAGAATTTTGAGGAGATAGTGAGTACTTGGCCATTGATAGGTACAAGTGTGTGTATGTTGATGGGCTGGGAGAATGAATGAGGGTATGAAATGGAGGCTAAGAGAGAGGGGATAAAGTGTGGGAAAAGGTTGCGATATAGTGTGAATGACCTGGAAGAATGGAGAGAGGATGAGAGGCATAGGAAATGGATGAGTAGTGGCATAGGCGGTCGGTGGCCCAAATGTTTGGGGAGGCTAAAGGGGGCGGGGTTGGGGGGTGGAGCTTGAATCCATAATTGTCTGATAACACACAGAAAAAATAAATAAAAATAAGTCACAATTAATACCTTTTATTAAATTTAGATATTAGATATGTATCATATGTTAAAGAATAAAGTGGTTGCTCAAAGCATATACTAACCACAATCGCTCAACTGCAAAACATTATGCACAACTTTGTGCAAAACCACACTCAGAACCTTACTGTACCATAAATATTACACTGGGCAGAACCTAATACACCAATATACCACCCATACGGAAAATGCAGACCGTTAACAATATGAAACAAGGGATCATGATATCACAATTCTCATGTATAGTCACAAAACACCCTAATTCATGTTTAATGTGGGATAAAATGCCATAAATAAGTAAATAAATAAATAAATATAAACTTTTAATGTTGAGCACCTAATTCTCAATGTGGACATATTCCAAACATTATAATGAAAATAAAATGATCTTGTCTACCTTTGTTGTCTGGTGACTTTGTTTTTCTGATCATGCTGGCCCGGTATCCGATTCTGCTGCTCTCTGTCCTCTTAACTCCATTTCCAGGGCTTCCTTTCCATTTATTTCTTTACTTTCCTTTTTTGGTTTTTGTGTAATCTCTCAGAATGTTCCCATGCTGTTCAATTAGGATATTCCTGCCCTCAGTCCTATCCTTAGGCTCAGGGTACCATACTGGCCCTAGTTCTGTTTAATCTCTTTTTGGCTCCCTTGGCAACCTTAATATATAATATAGGGCTAAGTGGTTACTTCTTCGCCAATGAAATTCAGCTTATTTATACTTCTGATCAGGGTTCTCCTGTACTTTCTGATATGAATTCGGCTTTTGTAAAGATTTCACAATAGCTTACCAGTCATAAGATGGTTCTTAATCCAGCAACGTACAAAACCTTATGTTGTGCTCAACATCCTTCATTGCATGCACTTACTCTATTACTGCATAATAAACCAATTCCACTTTATAACTATTACAATCCTCAGTATTATGGCTTTCTAAAGTGCTTAAATCTTCGTACATTGCACTTCGCCAAATACTCTATAAAACTTTACTATCAAATTTTAAAATTCTAGCATTTGAATTAATTTTGAGTAGGCTACATTACTGAATTCATTAATGGCCTTCTGGAATGCCCCCACCCCGTGAGCTGCAGTCTTCCCTGCTCCCAAGTCGCCAATCATCTCCTGTCTGCCTTCAGCTCAGCTGCCTGATAGCCCTCATTCCCTTCCTGCCCTCGCCCTACCTTTAAATATTGTAAATGTAATTTTCCTTGAGCGGGTGGCGGCGCGCTGGCATTGCAAGCAGCAGCAGGCTTCAGCCTTCCCTCACATGGTTCTGCCCTCGCGGAAACAGGAAATACGTCAGAAGAGGGCGGAGCCATGCGAGGGAAAGCTGGAGCCTGCTGCTGCTTGTAATGCCGGCGCCGCCTGCTCGAGGAAAATTACAATATTTAAAGGTAGGGTGAGGGCAGGAAGGGAACGAGGGCCATTGGCAGCTGAGGGCAGACGGAAGATCAGATGATTGGCGACTGGGGAGTGGGGAAGTGTGCAGCTCGCGGGGTGGGGGCAGCGGTTGGGCTGGGGAGGCTGAGCCTCCCCAAGCCTCTTATACCGGGTGCCTATGAGTAGTGAGGTGGGATATAAGAGAACGGGGAGGGAGGGGTTCAGTGAAGGCAGAAATATGGCTAAAAAGACTGTGAAAGAGAGGCAATAGAAGATGGGGTACAGAGTAAGAAGAATGGTCCAGAGTCAAGAGAGACAGGGATGGAGCTTGGGTTGGTGAGGGGATGAGAGGGTAAGTACAGAGGATGGAAATGGGGGATTAAGAAGTAGGTGAAAGATGGGAAGGGGTAGGAGACAGGGGATGGAGAGAGATAGAGGGAGCAATGGGAATGCTGGGGAGAGGATGAGAGGGAAATGGGAAAAACCAGTAGATAGACTGTAGATGAGATGTGAAAAGGAGGAGACTAATGACTAGAGGTTGAGAGAAAGGGAGAATGAGAGCAAAATTAAATGGGCAAATATAAGTACAGAGAAGAGAAAAGTGACCTCCCATAAAAAAAAATCAAAGCCGGACAGATATAGAGAAGGAAAGGAAGAAGACAAAGGAGAGAGAGAGAAGAAATGGAAAGGCAATCCTGGAAAAGAATTCAGGAGAAGACTGACACAAGGAAAATAGAAAATAGACTGGGACTAGCCCAATTAGAAAAATAAAATGCTCAGTCAAGAGGGAGAGAAGAGGATATAGTGGGCATGGGAAGGGAGTATGGTGACTGAATAGAGATGCTGAATCAGGATGGGGGAATGAGAGGGGAAGTACTAGAATGGGATGTAGGAAGATGCAGGCTTGGAGGAAGGAGAAAGAGAGAGATGATGCTAGATTAGGAATGGAGGAAAAAGGGATACTGGAGGATGCTGGACATGGGGTGATTGGGAAGATAGGGGAGATGTTGGGCATAGGGGAGAGTAAGAACACAATGGGGAGTGCTGGACATTGGACAGGGATGGGGACAGAGAGAGGGTATTGTTGGACATGAGAGAAGCAGGGATATAGGAGAGATGCTGACATGGAAGGGGGAGAGGGATACGGAGGGATGCTGGATACGAGGGTGAGTTGGGTGACAGGGAGACATGCTGGAGGGAGGTGAGGAAAAGAGGATATGCTGGATGGAGGGGGCAAGAGAAAGAGAGAGGAGATACTGGCCAGAGGAATGAAAATAGAAAGAAGGTGCTGAACAGAAAAAAGGAAAGAGAAAGAAAAGGTGCTGGAAGAAAAGGGAAATGGGAGGGTGAGGGTGAAGAGTGAGGAGATGAAAAGCTGTAGGTAGATGTGGCAAGGAAAAGAAGATTGGAGACTGAATGGTAAGAATAAATGAAGTCTGAGCAGATAGGAAGAAAAAATGAAGGAAAGCTGAAAGGAAAATATCTAAGTCAAAGATGGATATAGGAGGAAGTGAAGACAGGAAGGGAGAGAAGAAGTGGCAGATGGACTGTAGATCTTGTAGAGAAAGTTAAAAGACAGAGGAAAGCAAAAACTGGAGACCGGAACAAACATGATTGCAAAAAATAAAATAATCAGACAACAAAGATAGAAAGAATTGTATTCTTAAGTCAGTAGATAGAAAATGTCAATTTTACAGTGTTTTGTTTAATAAATACTTGAGGATGGGGGAGATTCCATGGGATTGGAGAAGAGCGAATGTGGTCCCTCTTCACAAAAGTGGTGACAGAGAAGAAGCTGGAAACTACAGGCTGAGAGGGAAGTAATCAGCAGAAGAAAGGAGGAGTTGATGCCCCTGTACAAGTTGGTGGTGATGCCCCACCTGGAGAATTGAGTTCAGTTTTGGAGGCTGCATCTTGCTAAGGATGTAAAAAGACTAGAAGTGGTCCAGAGGAAGCTGACAAAAATGACATGGGGTTTGTGCCAAAAGACATGAGAAGAAACTGGAAGACCTGAATATGTATAGCCTAGAGAAAAGAAGGGACAGGGGAGATATGATACAAACATTTAAATACCAGAAAGGTATTAATATAGTTACAAACCTCTTTCTGAGAAGGGGAAATTATAAAACTAGAGGACATGAACTGAGGTTGCGGGGTGGCAGACTTAGAAATAATGTCAGGAAATTCTTTTTCACGGAGAGGGTGGTCGATGCCTGGAATGCCCTTCTGAGGGAGGTGGTAGAGACAAAAATATTAATGGAATTCAAAAAGGCATGGGATGAACACAGAGGAACTCTATCGAGAAAATAGATGGTATAAAATAATAATAAAAAGTTTAGGATAGGCTGGAAAGGGCTTTAGTGGCAACTTCAGTAGCTGGAACTGAAGACAGTGCCGGGCAGAATTTTACAGTCTGGGTCCCGCAAATTACAAGATGTATTTGGATAGGCTGGAGTAGGCTTTGATGGCAACTCCAGTAGGTAGAACATAAGGACAGAGTCGGGCGGACTTCTACGGTCTATGTCCCAGAAACACCAAAGAAAGACTTGTGATAAAGTGTATAATATAACACTCATTGTTGATTTAATCATGAATTGATAATGTGTGACTGTTGGGCAGACTGGATGGGCCATTCAGGTCTTTATCTGCTGTCACTTACTGTGTTACTATGTAAGCCTCACTTTGGTTATTGGAAAAGTAATGGAAGCGATGCTGTAGGAAAGGATAGTGAATTCCCTGGAATCCAATAGGTTACAAGATCTGAGACAAAATGGTTTTACTAAAGGTAAATTGTGCCCAAAAAATCTGACTGAATTCTTTAACTGGGTGACTAGAGAACTGAATCGAGGACGTGCGCTAGATGTAATCTATTTAGATTTTAGCAAAGCCTTTGAAACTGTTCTTCATAGGAGGCTCTTGAATAAACTTGACAGGCTGAAATTAGGATCCAAAGTGGTGAACTGGATTAGGAACTGGTTGACAAACAGACACCAGAGGGTGGTGGTTAATGGAATTCACTCAGAGGAAGGAAAGGTGAGTAGTGGAGTGCCTCAAGGATCGGTGCTGGGGCCAATTCTGTTCAATATATTTGTGAGCAACATTGCTGAAGGGTTAGAAGCAGGTGCGTAGCTAGGGGAGGGCACAGGGGGAGTGGTTGCTCCCCTAAACAGACTTTTAGAAAAAATGGCACCTATGCACCGCCGCCACATGCCAATATCATTCTCTACCTCCGTCCTCTCATCTCCCGTGCGAGCTTCTCCTGTCTCTTCTGCTTCTCCCATCTGCGTGGCCGTTTTTACAGCCCTGAAGTGTTCTCCGTCCGGTACCGGCGATTCAGATAGTCAGCCTTCTTGCCAGCATCGGCTGCCACCCCCCCCCCCCACAATCATCATCCACTCCCACCTCCCCCTGATTGCTGCTGCCACTGCCTCCTCCCCCCGATTGCTGCCGCAACAGGATTGAAATACCTTGGCTTGCGGGGAAACCTGGGACCCCACCAGCAGAGGATGTCTTCCTCCAGCGCTGCCTGCCTGCCCCTGTGGCTGCTTTTCCTCTCGGGGCACGCTCGGTTTCAAAACCGAAAATGCGCAACTGAGAGGAAAAGCAGCCACTCAGCAAGCAATGGGTAGAAGAGCAGCGCTGGAGGAAGGTCCGGGTCCTCCCCAGCCTCCAAGGGGGGCCTGGCGCCAGAGTTTTCTCTCTCCTGCTCCTGTCAGGATGCGATCACTCGGGTCCCGTCAGGAGCAGAAGAGAGAGAGAGAGAGAGAGAGAGAGACCCTGGTGCCAGACCTCCCTTGGAGGCCCGGGCCTGGGGAATTTTGCCCCCCTCTCAGCAGCGCTGCGGAGACTGCTCGATTGTGGGTATCACATTGTGTAATGTCTTTTGGAGAGGGTGTGGTTAGAGGACTATCACTAACCACACTTACTGAGAGTGCTGAATTGGGTCATCAAAACCACATAGCAGAAAGGATGCCATCTGTGCCAGTTCTCATAGACAGATCCAAAGTGTTATCAAATAAGCAGGCACACACCTGAGGTCACCCAAGGCATAAAATATATGTAAACAACCTCACAAATATAAAACTATTAGAATAGTTTAATAGTTTAAAATAATTTGATATACCACCCATTTTTGTCAGACAAGTCAGAGTGGTTTACAATAAATAAAATCAAGTCACAAAAGAACACCATTACTAAAAGGAAACTCATTCATCACAGACACAGTTACCCAACTTATAAACCTTACTGTTCTGCCAATCATCTGTCCAGGGGACTGGAAAGAAAGCCTCAACCACCCAAAAATTTTCCAAAAAGTTATGATTTCAATCAGGCTTTAAACAGCTGATTAGATCCCTCGTCACAAATATCCAATGGAAGGAAAAAGCCTCAGAAAATAAGTCAGCCCTAAGCAACAAGGGCTTCACTGTATTTAGCCATCGGCAGAAAAACCATCCTTTAAATATTCAAGAGTCTTGCGAAGGGCAAATCTACACAGTAGTGCTCACATTTATGCATATGCTACACAAATAAATGCTTAGAATAATGATATATATGTGCATAGGTGTACACATAAATATTACAGCAAGAAAGTCAAATACAAGATCTACCACATTATTGAATTTAATTTTATGTTTTTTTGGGGGGCTCATCAGATCTTAATGCAACTCACACACCATTAGAACAGCTTGTTCTTTCTTCATATTGAGGAAAATGGTTGTGGTGCAAATCGTCATTAGATCACCCTTATTTTTAAATTTATAGCATATATCTTATGCAGCATTTCATAATTATTCCTAGAAATTGTAGTATAGCGCAGCATAGCACTTATCTTAATAGACTGGCGACAATGTTTAGAAGCAGGAGAACCTCCACCGACATGGCCAGGTTTCATAAAAAAAACTTCCTCAGGGAAGAGGTTCTCAAAACCAGGGCTTTTTTTGAGGGGGTACTTGGGGGTACTGAGTACCGGCACCTTTTCCATTGTCTGCTAAAATTGACCCATGGTCCTCAAGTTTTAATGAAAGAGCTCAGGCTCTACACACCAATTCTGCCTTGTAATAGATTCTGTGACTGGTTATAGGTGGCCTGGCTATTGTGGGGTGGGTCCCTCAGTGATCAGCCCACCCCTGAAGGACAGCCTGGCATTTGAGTACCGGCACCTTTTTGGCTAGAAAAAATGCAGTGCTCAAAACATATGTCTCATATACTCCTGCATAGAAACAAAATGCACACATCCCAAATAATAAAACGCACCTCCAACATTCTGAAGCAACTGCATGGCTGAGGCATTCCTGCTCTCTGTATCCATCTCCTGAATTGACATCACGTACTTCTGGGTTTATCACAAGCAGAAGTGACCAACCACACGAGGTTTCTCGGCTTCAGAATGTTGGAGGTGTATTCTATTAAATAGGATTGGTCAGTTCCTTGAAGCACAGCCAGAGGACGCTGACACAAGAGAGAGGGAGGGAGAGGGGCCTGACACCAGAGAGGGGGGGAGGTATCTCTGTCACACACACACTCTCTCTGTCTCACAGTCAATGTCTTTCTCTCTCTCATGCTCACACACTGTCTCTCACACACTCTATGTCTCACACTGTATCACATTCACTCTCTATGTGTCACACAGTCACTCACACACTCTCTTGGTATCATACACTAAGTCTCACAGAGAGTCTGTGTCTCACACACACTCTCTTTCTCTCGCACACACTGTATCTGTGTGAAACACTCTCTCTCTCTCTCTCTCTCTCTCACTGTGTCTCACATACACACTTGCACACACTCTCATTCCCACACACACACTCTCTCTCATAGACACACTCGCACCCAGACTCTCTCTCTCTCACACATACACACACTCTCTCTCTCACAGACACACTCGCACCCAGACTCACTCTCTCTCTCTCACACACACACTCGCACATTCACTCTCTCTCTCACACACAGTCACTCTCACATACACTCTCTCAAACATACACACTCCGAGGAAACCCTTGCTAGCACCCGTTTCATTTGTGTCAGAAACGGGCCTTTTTTACTAGTATGCATATAAATGCCAATATTCTGCCTAAGCGCTATTCCGCAAATACCCACTTAACTTACCTAGTATATATTTGCAAAGGGGCATGCAGAGGGGAAGAGCATGCACAGGATATAGGGGGAGCTCCCATTCACTGTAAGTTACAAGCATCCCTTCTGCATTTAGGTACCTGCACTTAAACCAGTCCTATGGCTGCCTAGATAGTACACAGCTAGTATTCTACAACAGAACCTTGGCTCTGATGCTCAAAACTCCGGAGCTCTTCTGAACAGCGCTGGAGAAATAGCGCCGGAACAGTGTTGCAGAACAACTCCCTAATGCTCAATGGTAGATGGTAAATCAGTTTTCTATCCTGCTATTACCTCAAGTTCGGGTGACAATTTTTAAGAAGCGAGTTTCATTTAACTGGGAAGGAGAGCCATAATAATAAGTTTAACAATTAAAAAGATACATATTTTTAGCTAGAGTGAAGAATAATTGAGGATACCAACAGTTAGGATGAGGTATATATTTCCGAGACAAGAGAATTTCCAAATTTTTCTTAAAAACAATATAAGACTGAGAAGACTGGAAAATAGACGAGATCATAGTCCATAATCTTGCTGCTTGAAATGTCAAATCTAATTCAAAGAGATGTAACCTCTTTTTCCCTTTTGGTGATGGGAAAGAATAACCTACAGTACCAGTGCTTCTTGTTCTCAAAATATAAGTAAATATAAAATGTGGATATAAGTAATCTGGTGTCAAGCCGTGTAGATGTTTAAAGAGAAAACACGCCATCTTGAAATATATTCTGGACTCGATTGGCAGTCAGTGTAATGTTAGATAGCTGGAAATAAATCAATGGAACTGTCATGTTCTGTATCGTTTGTAGTCTTCTTACCAAACTTCTGTTACATCCTAAGTACACCAGATTACAATAGTCCAATTGAGAGATTAGAAGAGACTGAACCAGGATTTTAAACTGATCTCGTTCAAAATAGCTATGCACGTATCTCAGTTTTTCTTTTTATCAGGAAAAACATTTCTTCACTAATGAAGAAACTTGTTTTTCCATGGTTAGTGCACTATCAATAAATACCCCTAGTATTTTAATAACTGTAGAACATTCAAAGGTAACTTGATTAATAATAATTGATTTTGGATCATTCTCTGGATGCATATTGAAACATATAAATTTTGTCTCAATGCTAATGAGATGCAAATATAGGCGCACTCATAGCATTGAGCATTAGGCAGTTGTTTTGAAGTTAAGGAGTGCCTGGCATGTGCACTCAAGAGTTGTGCATTAAGCATAGCTTTTGAGCATGCTCAGAACATAAGGGGGGAGGGAGGAGGGAAGGAGGAGAAAGAGGTGCTGTTGTCCAGCTCCTGACCTTTGGCAGTGGCTCCCACATGGTGTTCTCTCCCAAGAGAGCATGGCGTCCCAAAGGACGAGATTGTAGTAAGTGTATTTTATGTTTAAATATGTTTATTGGTCAATAAGAACAATCAGAATTGGACTCTTCATTCTACCCGAAGCCTTCAGTGAATCAGCTCTTGATAAACTCACAGTCCCCTCTCTTCTTTCTTCTTTACTCCCACAGGGAAATGTTATCTTAAGTCAGATTTATCAGGATCCAACATCAAAAAGGAGATTAGCTTTCCTGTGCTCATAGAAGTCTAGGATTGTTGAAACTGACTGCAGATGGTACATACTTATATGCTCTTCTTGTGCATTAGCATTAGATAATAAAATGGATTTTAATTAATCCCTTTGATCTTGTACTTCAGATTTCCTGTTCCTGAGCAACAAGGCCAAGATTTAAGGACTGACAAAATGAATGGTGTATATTGCTTTTGGTTTGTTGTATTTTGCACTCGTTTAGTAAATATATTCTGTGGATTAAACATGCAAAGAATTAAAACCAAACAAATTGTTTTGTGAAAATGTTACATAGCGACTTCTCATGCATAACAATTTTAAAGTTGGTGCCAAATCCTGCATTCCAGTTACCACATAAATTGATGTTCTCTCTCAGTTTTTCTGAAGCACATTTTCTAATGAAGTGCGTGTTCGTTTTTGCATGTCTTGAAAGAATGTGAACGTAAGAACATAACAATTGCCATACTGAATAGAGCAAATATCCATTTAGCCCAGTATCCTGTGTCAGAAGAACCTGTTAGGATCACCAAAAGTAGCAAGATTCCATGCTATTGATCCCAGGGACAAGCAGTGGCTTCCCCAGTGTCTATCTTAATAACATTTTTAAATTTTTCCTCTAGGAATTTGGCCAGGCCTTTTTTTTTATAACTGCTTGCCCTGGAATTTGTAGTAAAGAGTGTTGTCATGATTTGGGTTTGTACTTGTGACCTGGCTTGGCCACTGTTTGGAAAACAGGATACTGAGCTAGATGGACCATTGGTCTGACCCAATATGGCTACAATTATGTTTTTATGATTTTATGTTCAGTTACACTAACTGCTTTTACCACTTGCTCTGGCAATAGATTCCAGAGCTTAACTATATACTGAGGCCCAGATGCATCAAACTTACCATGCTGGGATCGATCATTTTGAGCCAGTTTGAACCGGCTTAGCGATCGTGGTATTTAGCGACGAATGCACAAAAGCCCACAGCGAACTGTTTACTGCACTCGCAAACGCAGAACGAAAATGCTATGCAAATGTATTGTAATTATGTGGTTCTCATTTAAATGAAGGCAACACATGATGCACAGTCGTTTACGGGCAATGCACAGAAAGGTCTGTACAGGTGCTCAGGGGCTGCTGGTAACTCGAGAGAGCTGTCATCTGCCATCGTAAACATGTCCATAAAGTGCGTGCATAAGTGCTCTCATCGACGTACTATTTATGCATGTGTGCACACTTGCATACATGCACATCTGTGTTGGAGAAGCCACGGCTGCACAACATGGTCCCCGTGGGAGAAAGCCCAACTTCTCCGACATGGATGTGCTCTGGCTTGCGCAGCTGATAGTAACAAATGAGAAGCGCCTTTCCCCCCAACAGGGGAAGAGGAGAAACATAATAAGAATGGACGAGGGATGGGAGGTGCTGCAGCGCCTTCGTTATCAAACAGTTGTACTGCTGCCTGTTTCAATCTTCTTTATTGATGGCGCAAAATGCACAAATGCAAAGCAAAAAGGGGTTCACAATATCCACAAAATTCAACAGCACAAAAGAAAGTGGAAAAGAAACCAACTTCAAGAGATCAGTCCAAACTCGGGGTAAGATGCTCCAATAAGCAATTTTATTTGGACCCTACACGGTCCGTGTTTCAGCTTTTAAAAAAGCCTTCATCAGGGGTCGATCAATGAGTGCGCAGTTGTATACTGATTGACAGTGGAGCATATAAATTGATCTCTTTATTTGAATTTGAATTTGTTGGTGTAAGACAGTATTCTTCTTTGCATTTAGAGAGATCAATTCATATGCTCCACTGTCAATCAGTATACAACTGCGCACTCACTGATCGACCCCTGATGAAGGCTTTTTTAAAAGCCGAAACACGGACCGTGTAGGGTCCAAATAAAATTGCTTATTGGAGCATCTTACCCTGAGTTTGGACTGATCTCTTGAAGTTGGTTTCTTTTCCACTTTCTTTTGTGCTGCAAAATGCACAAAACAATACACAGTTCCACAGCAGCGAAGGTACACTGGATAACTACACGCTCATGATATGCAGCATAAAATTAAAAAGAATAATCCCCCCTGCCTAAAACCCACCATCCTACCCTATGCACTACATAGTGATCCCTAACAACAGGATCTGAAAGTTTAATGTCTTTTCTAACCATTTTTGAGCAAAAATGTATTCATTGATATAAGCCTCATACTGTGTTTTAAAAATTATTATTCATTGATATATAAGCTGCTTTTTTTTTAGAATTTGTTTTTTTATTTTAGAATAATAAAATTGTTTTGTATTAATAAAGATTGCCATTATACTGTGCCACAGAGTGGACAAGTGGTTAAGAACAAATTAGGCTTGGATTTGAAATAGTTAACGTTATAAGAGATCCCATGGCCTATGAGACATACCTCTGATGCTCACTCTGTGTCCCTTTTGAGTTTCTATACATATGTTGCTACAATTGTCTTACTCTTTTTTGTCTCATATACAGATCCTTTTCTTGGCCAGAAACTCCTATGGAGTAATTCTACAAAGAAGGCACCAAGATTTACACACAAGAAATGTGGGTAAATGTTCAGAATACTGTCATAAATATGTATATGTGTGCATATACAGGCCTAATGCTGAAATTATGGCTACATGCTAGTCTATAAAATGACACCTAAATATGATAGTGCCTAGTTTGAGGGTGGATGTTCACATGGGTGGCGTCTGGGTGAGCAAAGGTGCTCATATTAAAGAATCCTAAATGATTATATGTTCTTTTGTGATTCAGGTGCAATCCATTACACTAGCTCTATGCCTGGTGTAAGTGATTGTGCCTTAATTTTAAGTGACTGTCATGCTTACATAAGTACATAAGTATTGCCATACTGGGAAAGACCAAAGGTCCATCAAGCCCAGCATCCTGTTTCCAACAGTGGCTGATCTAGGTCACAAATACCTGGCAAGATCCCCAAAAAGTACAAAACATTTTATACTGCTTATGCCAGAAATAGTGGATTTCCCCCCAAGTCCATTTAATAATGGTCTATGGACTTTTTCTTTAGGAAGCCGTCCAAACCTTTTTTAAACTCCGCTAAGCTAACTGCCTTTACCATATTTACTGGCAACGAATTCCAGAGTTTAATTACACGTTGAGTGAAGAAACATTTTCTCTGATTTGTTTTAAATTTACTACATTGTAGCTTGATCGCATGCCCCCTAGTCCTAGTATTTTTGGAAAGCGTAAACAGATTCTTCACATCTACCCGTTCCACTCCATTCATTATTTTATAGACCTCTATCATATCTCCCCTCAGCCGCCTTTTCTCCAAGCTGAAGAGCCGTAGCCACTTTAGCCTTTCCCATCCCCTTTATCATTTTCGTGGCCCTTCTCTGCACCTTTTCTAATTCCACTATATCTTTTTTGAGATACAGCGACCAGAATTGAACACAATATTCGATGTGCGATCCTTTTCTTTATATTATAGGCTACAAGTAGGTGTGCTAAAGGTACCTAAATGTAAGTGCCCCAGGGCTGGTGTTAGACATACTGGGGCTCAGGGCAGAAATCAAGGGCCCCCCTTAACATTCCCTCTCCTCAATCTACCCATCTGCCACATATAAAAACAACTTTAACTGACTTCACTCACAGAACACAGACAGACCTTCACCTAAGACAGAACAAGGGATCACAAATTAGAAATAGAACTGTAAAGACCAAAATTGAACTGGGAATCCCAAGAAATTAAAGTGGGCAAGCATTGCAACAGTGGAGAAATAAAAAACAGAAATGCACTTCCCTTTGTACTGAACAAAGCGACTACAAAGAATACAGAATACTGCAGCACGTATGATTTGTAGGACCCGGAGGGATGACAGAGTAACACCTTTACTACATCAACTGCATTGGCTTCCGGTTGAAGCAAGAGTTAAGTTTAAAGCCTTAGTTTTGACCCATAAGGCTTTTTACACACTAAATCCTGACTATCTGTCAAATCTAACTATTCCTTACACTGCCACACGAACCCTTAGATCCCTGACAGACAACAGGTTAGTGATTCCTCCTCTCGCTAGGGCTAGATGGGAATCTACACGGAATTCGGCTTTTTTCTATTTGTCTCCCTCTCTTTGGAATGGCCTTCCAAAAGAGATCAGACTTGAGAAATCCTACTTTCATTTTCGGAAACTTTTGAAAACCTTCTACTTTATCGAGTATGTAGAACAGAATTTAGAATAATGGAAGAAAGGTTATAAATGGGCATCTGTAATATATATTAAATCAAAACTGTATTATTTGTCTGTGTAGATTATATTATGTATCTAATTATGTATTATGTATTTAATTTTGTATTTGCGGTGCTCTCCTGTATACTAATCATGAGTTATACTGTTTTCATCTTATGTAGCTAGTTTGTGGGTTTGCTGTGCTTTCCTGTAATGATTGGAGTTCTAATGTTTGTCCAATTTGTACTTATTGTATTGCTTCTTTTTATAAATTGTAAACCATTCTGTCTTGCAGTAGCAATAAGATACGGTATATAAATTGACGTTAAAAAAAAAAAAAAAAAAAAAAACCATAATAAGTGGCGTAGCCACAGGGGGCACTTGCACCCCCCCCCCCACTTTGGGCTCAGGCCCCTCCAAAATTGGTCATCTACCTTGCTGTGGCTGGTAGGGATCCCTTAGCCAGTAGCATACCAAGGGCAGGCGGTGAGGGCAGTCTAACCTGGGTGCAGGCAACTAGGAGGTACACGGAACCATCGCGCAGCTGTCGGCTCTACCGGTCCCCTGCCCTCTCTGACATTACTTCCTGTTCTGAGGCAAGGGACTTGTAGAGCCAACAGCCATGTGACTGCTCTGTGCACCCCCTTGCTAGGAGGAAGGATGGTGAGGGTAATGGGCTCGGGAGGGGGTGATGCACCTTGGGGGGGGGGGGGACCTGCCCCAGGTAGCGAGCAAGCTAGGTATGTCACTGCTCCTAGCCCTGCCAACTGAAGGCCGCCTCCTCTGGTTCTGTGACCAGAACTCGCCAAGCTATGCAGCTGTCAGCAGTGTCCCTGAGTTGCTGCCACCTCTGCTGCCGCACATACTCAGTTTTCAAGTGGGTGAGTAGGAGTGAACAGCAGCAGCAGTGGCAGTAACTCAGGGACAGTACCGCTGGTTGCAGAGGTTGGAGAGTTCTGGCTGTTGGACCAGAGAAGGAGGTTTTCAGCTGGCAGGGCTTGGGGATTCCTGTCAACTAGTGTTGCCATACTGGGACAGACCGAAGGTCTGTCAAGCCTAGCATCCTGTTTCCAATAGTGGCCAATCCAGGTTACATGTATTTATATTTTGCATTTAGGCAGGTGCGCTGGGTGGAGTGTGGGGAGAAAATACAGTGCTGAACCCTCTCATACAAGTCAGCCATCTGTACTAGGACCAGTGCTACTTAACATATTTATAAATGATCTGGAAATTAGAATGACAAGTGAATGGTCTGTGTCGGTATTAGTGCATGGCAGCTGCTAGTATGGCTTAGTAAACGAGGGGGGGGGGGGTATATTCCCTATCTCTTTTCTATCATTGGCCAAAAACTTCCTCATGAAACTTAATACTGTCCAAATCTTTTCTTTTTTTTACAAATTTTTCTTATAATATTATTTATGAATGCAGAGATTCCACACAATGATGTCAGTTACTTCTCTCTAGCTCAATGCGTGATAATACTTCAGCACACTTACAGTTCTTTCAAATGTCGGAAAAAAAGAAGCACTTAGCTGGGATTGTCTTTTAAAGCTAAGTGCTTCTTTTTTCCCTCACATTTGAAAGAACTGTAAGCGTGTTAAAGTATTAACACGCATTGAGCTAGAGGGAAGTAACTGACATTATTGTGTGGGATCTCTGCATTCATGAAGAATATTTTAAGAAAAATTTGAAAAAAAATATATACAAAAAAAAGAAGAAAATTGAATTAAATAAGTGATTTGGACAGTATTAAATTTCATGAGGAGGTTTTTGGTCGATGTTAGAAAAGAGATGGGGTGAGGGCTGGGAGCTGCCTAACCCAGGATGTTAAAAAAAAGTTGTGCTTCTGGGTGGGCTGTGGGGAGAGGGGGGTAGGGAAGGGCAAGGCTGATGCTACACTGTGGGGTAGGGAGTAGGGCAGAATGCAAATAAATTCATATACTTTCCACAATGTGATTTTCCGGATTTAATTTGTGATGTGCTATCTCTCACTGTTACCAATAACCTACCCTTCAATTATGGGCTGCTCATGTCTTTGTCAGTGGGCAAACTTACAAAATCAGCAAGGGATCAAATACTTATTTCCCCCACTGTACCTGTGCTGGGGACTTTTACTTTTTATGTTTCTACCATTCCTATGAGTATAACAGTTTAAAAACTGCTCTCCATTTTTTCCCTAACTACTCTTTGACTTTTGTACACTGCATGCAGGAAAAATGGTTGTTGGGCTGCTGATTAAAATTCAGTTCCATCATTCAACAGCCATTCCCTGTTCCTCTGAGGGGTGTCTGTTCTCCCTTCAAGGTTAAAATTATCCAGCAGGAATCCTTACCTCCAACCCAAATTCATTTTTTGTGAACAACTTCAGTGCTAATATAGATTAAAAATCTCCTAGTGAGTCTCTTCTCACAACTCTTAATATAAAGGAATATATTTTAACAGGATACATTTCAATGAGTATCTTAACTATACTGTATATCCTTATCCTTATTCTTATTCTTAATTGAAGAAAAATGAAAGAAGATGTAAAATGTGAAGTAAATCTAAGCATTCACTGGAATTAAAATATGTACTTTATATAGAACTTATGTCCTTTATATTTTGGAGTGAAACATCTGAAGGGCAATTCTATAACTGCATTTATTAAAAAAATGCTCAATGACTTTAACAATGGAAACTATTTGATATTTTAATTTCTATAGCTTTAAAATACATACTTTGGGCGTGGAAAGACAATAATAAACTTTCTTTCACTTTTTGGTGGAATGCGGTATGTCTTATTTACAAATACGAGGCTAAGGTAGCAGAAAACAATGAACAGAGTTGGTTATTTTCTTAAAATATGAGAGCCAATAACTCTTCTTTGTGAGAATGCACAGATTCCATAACTTCTATAATTACATATTGTTGGAGCAGTTGCATGTATGGACCAGTTTCAAACTCATTTTAAATTGTATTGTAATATTATATTATATTTATTATTCTATTTTTCTGCACAGTTTTGATACTCCCTTCTGTTCAGCATAATAATCATCCAGTGTGCAGGATTTCCTTTACTTTCTTTACTACAATATTTATTTATTTATTTGTTACATTTGTATCCCACCTTTTCCCACTTATTAGTAGGCTCAAAGTGGCTTACATAGTTCCGGAGAGGTGGCTACAGACTCCGGTGTGAACAAATGCAGTATAGGGGTACTATTACAGTGACAAGTACAGTAAAGAAGTATCGGTAAATAGGTTGGGGTGATTCAGACAAAATGTTAAGGTGTGATCATGCGTCGGGGTTGAAAACTGTCCGTTTCCTGAATAAATGCCATATTTCATTATGATGGCTTAATTGTCATTTTCTTTTATACTTGAATGTTGTCAGTATTGCCTGTTATATTTCTTGCACCTTTATCTGTTATCTATATTCTGATTTTCTTATTCCATCAACGTGATTGTTGTTGTATTATATTGTAAGCCACATTGAGCCTGCAAATGGGTGGGAAAATGTGGGATATAAATGCAGCAAATAAATAAATAAATAAATAAGTAAATACATATGACTGTTTTGTTTCATTGATTATGAACATTTCAATAAAGATGGTTTGAACTAAAAAAATACTGCAGACTGAATATTTATAGTCAGGGGTGTGCTGGTAAATTTTTAACAACAGGCTCTTTCTCCGGATGTAGCCAGCTCTGCAGTTGGAAGGGCCAGGGGTGGCCGGGGTGGGGGGGAGCAACACTTGCCTCTCTCTCCTTCCTCCCTTCGTGCGGGCACGCTAGGCATACCTTTGCTGGCAGCCAATAAATGGACTGCCACCACTCCCAACATCTTGCTCTGAGCAGCATGCCGAAACTTCTCACACATGCTGGAGAAGTCCCAGCCTGCTGCTCAGAGCTGGAAACAAGGAGCGGGGAGCAGCAGCAGTCTATTTATTTGGCTGGCAGGGCTCAGCATCCCCACCAGCAAAGTAAAAGAGAATTCAGCAGGGGGCCCAAGCCCACATTTTGGGAGCCAGTTGTTAAAGTAGCCATGGAGGGCCCTACTTTAACAACTGGCTTCCAAAATTCTTAAAAACTTAACAACTGGCTCTTGCGAGCCTGCTCCAGCACACCACTGTTTATAGTAGCACTTACATGGGTAAGTGCACAGCTTGTTTAGGACTACATTTTATTTATTTTTGTTACATTTGTACCCTGCACTTTCCCACTCATGGCAGGTTCAATGTGGCTTACATGGGGCAATGGAGGGTTAAAGTGACTTGCCCAGAGTCACAAGGAGCTGCCTGTGCCTGAAGTGGGAATCGAACTCAGTTCCTCAGGACCAGAGTCCACCACCCTAACCACTAGGCCACTCCTCCACTCCTTTTATAAAGGGTAACTAAAAAAAATGGGCGCATGCCCAAGTATGGGTGTGGATTTTTATGATGTGATTCAACGAAGGGCTCTATCTGTTTTGCGCCCTTTATTGAATAGCATCATCGGAGTCCGCAACTAGTGGAGCAAGGCGCCTACTTTCCATGCGACTACTCGGCGCTGATTCTGTTGCGTGGATTTTTCTGTACCGTTGTCTTTGTGCTGATATCAGCACGTAATGTGTGATGACATCGTGCACGTGGGTGCAGTAAGAAAAATAGCAACTGGCAGAAGGCAGCTGAATTTTTCTGAGTCTGAAACAATCCTGCTGGCCAGTCTCACAATGGCCAGGGAGAGAAAATATTTCATAATCCCAGGGCAAAGGAGGAGAAGCTATACAAAATACAGGAGGGCATTGCAGAGGCTCACTGCCTCTTAGAATGAACAAACCTCCTTCCCTAGGGAGGTAAGAGCAAAATGCAAGCAGGGTACAGTAAAGGTCCTGATTGCATCAGTCAGCAGTAACCCCAGCAAAACAAAATATTACTTGCATGTTAATTATATACCTGTGGTGATGGAGGGTAAGGTAAACAGCTCAAGGTGATAGGTACCAGTAGTAGGATTTGAGCTCACCACCTCTGCCTAGCAAATCAACTGTTATAACCACTAGGTTACCTCCTCCACTCCTCAATTTCTCCACAACATATTAGGTATCTGTGCAGATCCATTAGAATGGCATCAGAACATAAGATGCCATTGCCATATATGTCATGTCCTGAAAATAAGAACACTGAAGCTACCACAACAGCCACTTCCTCCATGTCATGAGGCAATTATATAGACATCAGCATAGCAATCTACACTGTGGCATGTGGAAATGGAGACAGTACTACTACTACTACTATTTAGCATTTCTATAGCGCTGCAAGGCGTACGCAGCGCTGCACAAACATAGAGGAAAGACAGTCCCTGCTCAAAGAGCTTACAATCTAATAGACAAAAAATAAATAAAGTAAGCAAACCAAATCAATTAATGTGAACGGGAAGGAAGAAAGGAGGGTAGGTGGAGGCGAGTGGTTACAAGTGGTTACGAGTCAAAAGCAATGTTAAAGAGGTGGGCTTTCAGTCTAGATTTAAAGGTGGCCAAGGATGGGGCAAGACGTAGGGGCTCAGGAAGTTTATTCCAGGCGTAGGGTGCAGCGAGACAGAAGGCGCGAAGTCTGGAGTTGGCAGTAGTGGAGAAGGGAACAGATAAGAAGGATTTATCCATGGAGCGGAGTGCACGGGAAGGGGTGTAGGGAAGGACGAGTGTGGAGAGATACTGGGGAGCAGCAGAATGAGTACATTTATAGGTTAGTAGAAGAAGTTTGAACAGGATGCGAAAATGGATAGGGAGCCAATGAAGGGTCTTGAGGAAGAGGGGTAGTATGAGTAAAGCGACCCTGGCGGAAGACGAGACGGGCAGCAGAGTTTTGAACCGACTGGAGAGGGGAGAGGTGACTAAGTGGGAGGCCAGCAAGAAGCAGATTGCAGTAGTCTAAACGAGAGGTGACAAGGGTGTGGATGAGGGTTTTGGTAGAGTGCTCGGAAAGAAAGGGGCGGATTTTACGGATGTTGGAAAGAAAGAAATGACAGGTCTTGGCAACTTCTGGATATGAGCAGAGAAGGAGAGAGTAGAGTCAAAGATGACCCCAAGGTTTCGAGCTGAGGAGACAGGGAGAATGAGAGAGCCATCAACAGAAATAGAAAACGGGGGGAGTGGGGAGGTGGGTTTGGGGAGGGAAAATGAGAAGCTCGGTTTTGGTCATATTTAATTTCAGGTGGCGTTGAGACATCCAGACAGCAATGAGGCTCATTTTCAAAGCACTTAGCCTCCCAAAGTTCCATAGAAACCTATGGAACTTAGCCTCCCAAAGTGCTTTGAAAATATGCCTCTATGTCAGACAAGCACGCTGAAACTTTGGTTTGGATGCAAGGTGAGATATCAGGGGTAGAAAGGTAGAGTTGGGAGTCATCAGCATAGATATGGTAGGAAAAGCCATGGGATGAGATTAATGAACCAAGGGAAGAAGTGTAGATAGAAAAGAGGAGGGGACCAAGAACAGAACCCTGAGGTATGCCGACAGGCAGAGGGATAGAAGTAGAAGAGGATCCACCAGAGTGAACACTAAAGGTGCGGAGGGAGAGGTAGGAAGAGAACCAGGAAAGGACAGAGCCCTGGAATCCAAGTGAGGACAGGGTATCGAGAAGTATGCTGTGATCGACAGTGTCAAAAGCAGCGGAAAGATCAAGAAGAATGAGGATGGAATATTGACCTCTGGATTTAGCCAGTAATAGGTCATTGGAGACAGGAGGCGTAATCTAACACAGTAATGTCAATCTCCACTGTGAATAGCTAGGTAGCATTGTGAAACATCTGCCATGAACTTGCCACTCAGCCTCCGTCACGCTCTCCCTTCCCACCCCTTGTCTCCATACAGACTGTCACCCTTCCTGTCAATGCCCTTATGTGGTAAACTGACCCACCTGATGCATCCTCAGGATGTACTACATGGGGCAGAGCACTGTCATTTTTCAAGATGGTAGCACTGGAGGGAGGAGTGAGTGGACATTGCTTCTGCCTTTTAAGGTACGACGGGGAAGGGGTGGTCAGGATACCTTGAGTAGGCGATTGGGTTAGCGGGATACCAGGGATTATTTTGAGTCATGGAGGGGGAGGGGAGAGGTGCCACTAGATACTAGGGAGTGAAGTATTTTTGAGTCAGGGGGTCAGAGATAACTGGATGAGGGGTCAGGTGGGTTGAGGGTGCCATTATATTCCAAGGTTTAATTGGTTTTTTTTTGTTTTGTTTTAGTCAGGGAAGGGGAGGGACAGGGCCACTAGACTACCAGGAAGGTTTATGAAGTGTAGGTAGGGGAGTTGGGTCATTGGATCAGGGGTGAGGATGGGGCCAATGCCAAAATGTATCTGGGGCAGGGTGGTCTGGTTGTGGGGGGGGGGGGGGAAGAGGGAGTGCCAGTGGACACCCTCGCAACTATTCTTTTCTACACTGCCCTGGACCTTGCAAAGTTTTTCCCATGTTAGCCACATGGCCAAACTTTTTTTTAATTATCTTGCATGCTGTGGAATTGCTAAGCACCATATTTGCATTCATTTTAATGCAGTGTGTGGTCGGGATTTCTGCACAAGTTAACATCCATGCTGAAACCTTTTCCACATTGCTAAATAGTGTTAAAACTGTGGTAACCATGTGGGAACCTGACTCCATCACCCCCTTTGTGTGAACACTGCTATCCCAGTCAGGATCATCTCCTCCGCCTCTAGTGATCATGGACATACTGTGAAGCTATACCAGTTTTCACTTTCTCTCAGCTCCAAGGAAGCAACTCCTCTTCCCAGAAGTTTGACTTTTTTTGTCATGGATGGGGAGGGGAGGGAAGGGCTGCTTCCCCTGCTCTTTCATCTATGTGGTCAGGAACTCATATAGCCAAAGACACATCCTGGTCTCTGACTTCCCTTTTTAGCTATCACCCTTTGAAAAAAAGGGGGCAGCATCTCTGTCTGACCTCACACCACTGAAACTTCCAAGTCTGAAAAGTTGTCAATTTAGCCAACATCATCTCCTGTACCTGGTAGAGTCACTAGAAGTTTTTACTCCTGAATAAAGATATCCAGATAAGGATGTACGGATAACATATCCAAATCTTTATGTGGATAAGTCCCTGCTGAATATTCTTTTCATAGAATATAACTTTAAATAAGGACCCTTAAGGTCCCACATAGTCTGCAGAACTCTATTCCTGCTGTAGTGTAGGCACCAGATGAACGTTAGCTTTCCTTTCACTTCTGATTAACCAGGAGTCCTTTTTGCTTATCCCATTCTTTTCTTGAATTCTGTCACAGTTTCTGTCTCCAACACAACCTTGGGTAGCCTATCCATGCTTCCTCAATATGCAGAAATATTTCCTGATCTTGCTTCTATGTCTTCTTGTTTTGAGTCTTATACTTTGGCCTTTAGTTCTATAAACAAATGTGCTTCTTGTGTGTCTTAGGTATGTGAATGAGTGTCTATCATATTCCTCCCTCACCTCTCCTCTGGGACATGCATATTTAGGTTCTTAATTCTCATTTCATAGAACTTTAGGTGTAGACCCCTCTAGCATTTCGCTAACTTTCCATTTGAGTGGCTAGAAAATGTCTGCCTCCAAAGCGACTGGTTTCTAAATGTGATTTTTGAACAATAACTCAGAATGCAGATGATGCATTAGTACAAGTACTCACTGCTGGTTGATTTGAATGTTCCCATTGTATGTTTTCCATTATCCTTGGCACTGGCTCTTACATTAATACTAGGGCTTGTTTCTCTCTCTGCAGCTTAACAACACTGGGATGACACGGAGAATGCTGGCTTCTCTGAACTTGACACTTTTTCAGCCGTCCACCTCCATTAGTGGTTTTGCTCCAATTTGTTTTTAACTTGAGTAATTAAGGAGCCGTCAGCAGTCACAAACAGCACTTTCCTCTTTTAACTTAATGCCTGTCAGGCACATTGATTGCAGAAGAGGATGCGGCACTGCTAATGTAATTCACTACAGAATATCCTTTAGCATTTTGTTCTGCCCATTGAAAAGTATATCAACAATTTCATGATATAGATTTCTAACTCAAAATGAAGCATGGTATACATTTATTTTAGCCTTAAGCTTCTGCACCTTGGTAAACGTTTCTGTACGGTATGGAGCTTGATTGTGAGTCATTGCCCAGGCTGTGATTACCAATTCACATTTGATTAGCTATTGCGCTCTATTCTCAATTATTACATGGCAAAACTGTGCTATGATTGGGGTCAAACTTCCTTACATTTCAAATTGCACATTCATTTTGAGTAAGCATGCACCACTGTACAGTAGATGCTCTAAAACTAAGATACTCAAAACTTTGAAAAAGAAAAAGAATGTCAGTGGCAATATTTTGTCATAAAAATACTCTTTCATATAATTCAAGCTAGTAGTACTTAATCAAGTCAAAACACAAGATGGAGTACAATCAAAATATGGAAGGAAAAAAGCCTCAGTACCCTACCTCCACCCAATACTTTACTTTGAAGGTGGCAGAACTTAAACAGGGGCAATTATCTTCACAGGCATAAAAAAAACCCTTCCAACATGATTGTTAAAATTCCACTTGTCTTCAACTTTAATAGATCCCAAAAAATCAAGCTGGATCCATTAAAGTTGAAGACAAGTGGAGTTTTAACAATCTTTTTGCTAGGTTTTTTTTTTTTTGTGTCTGCGAAGATAATTGACCCTGTTTAAGTCCTGCCACCTTCAAAGTAAAGTATTGGTTGGAGATAGGGTACTGAGGCTTTTCCCCTTCCATATTTTTATGGTACTCTGTGTGGTTTCGATCCTCCCCTCTGATCTCACTAGACATCTCCCAACATTCATCTTTATATGTCCCTCCAACTTCTATAAAAGTGCTTTCAACCCTCTCCTGGAGGCACACCTAGCCAATCAGATTTTCAGGATTTCTTCACAGAATATTCATGAGCTTGATCTGCATGCATTGCTTCCATTGTACGCAAATTTAACTGAATCATATTCATTGAGGTAATCCTGAAAACCCTCCAGGAAAGAGTCGAGAAGTACTGTTCAACACCTACTACTGGGGCTTTTACACAGAACAGCCCACTCCCTTGGTATTTTCAATGACATTAACTCTGGAGTAGGGTTCCAAAATGTTCCTCCTGTTAATGCAAGAAAGATGCATTTGGTGTTCTGCTATGCCAGTATTAACAAAGCAGATTACAATACCAGAATTTTCAGGGCATCTATTTAGGACACATTAAGGGCAATATAACAACACAAAATATCAGTGGCTGCTAGGTTGCTAGGCTGTATAGAGAGGGGAGTGACCAGCAGAAGAAAAGAGGTTTTAATGCCCCTGTATAAGTCGTTGGTGAGGCCCCACCTGGAGTATTGTGTTCAGTTCTGGAGGCCGTATCTTGCTAAGGATGTAAAAAGAATTGAAGCGGTGCAAAGAAAAGCTACGAGAATGGTATAGGATTTGCGTTACAAGACATATGAGGAGAGACTTGCGGACCTGAACATGTATACCCTGGAGGAAAGAAGAAACAGGGGTGATATGATACAGACGTTCAAATATCTGAAAGGTATTAATCCGCAAATGAACCTTTTCCGGAGATGGGAAGGTGGTAGAACTAGAGAGCACGATATGAGATTGAAGGGGGGCAGACTCAAGAAAAATGTCAGGAAGTATTTTTTCACGGAGAGAGTGGTGGATGCTTGGAATGCTCTCCCGCAGGAGGTGGTGGAGAGGAGGACGGTGGCGGAGTTCAAGCATGCGTGGGATAGACATAAGGGAATCCTGTTCCGAGGGAATGGATCCTCAGAAGCTTAGTTGAGATTAGGTGGCAGAGCCGATGGTGGGAGGCGGGGCTGGTGGTTGGGAGGCGAGGATATTGCTGGGCAGACTTATATGGTCTGTCCCAGAGCCAGTGGTTGGGAGGCAGGGATAGTGCTGGGCAGACTTATATGGTGTGGGCCCTGAAAATGACAGATACAAATCAAGGTAAGGTATACACAAAAAGTAGCACATATGAGTTTATCTTGTTGGGCAGATTGGAAGGACCATGCAGGTCTTTTTCTGCCGTCATCTACTATGTTACTATGTTATATGATGTACTTCTGTAGATTCAATCTTGACATGAGCCTATCATGATTTCTTATACATGTTTGTGTAAATGTGTGTATAATCGAGGGCAGTACACACACACACACACACACACACACACACACACATATATATATATATATTTTTGCTTAGAATCCAGATTCCATGTTTATAGTCACATCTCCTCAATGTATAAGATATATTGTTATTTTTTGTGTTCTTATTGGTTTTATCAACATTGTGTAATGCATGAGATCATAACTTTTGATATTTCATAATATATCTTTTGTAGCCTCACACTTTATATGATTACACTGAAAAGATATGATTTTGGAAGATTTTATTACTAAATTATTTATTTATTTATTTGTTACATTTGTATCCCACATTTTCCCACCTATTTGTAGGCTCATGGTTCCGGAAAGATGATTACGAACTGCGGTGTTAACAAATACAAGGTGATAGTATGGTTAAATGGGACTAGTCAACAGGTCAGTTGTTATATATTTAGATTTCTGTATGCTTCTCCACTTATGAGTATATTATTTATTTATCATCAAAACAATAATTTTGTCATTATACTATATATGCATTTTCAAGAAATAATGTCTTTTTATCCTTTTTTATGTATACATTCAATGTTCATCATGATCTTTTATTATATATATATATGTTTTTTGGATATCTATTGTTCTATTTTAAGATTCCTATTCGTATAATTATGTTGTATCATATTATTTATTGTTCTTTTATACATTTGTTTTTAGACTCCTGAGACAGGCCATGGGCCGAAACACGGTACTGTGTCGAGTCTTCTGAATAATAAATTTTCTTAAAGTATCAAGTTTATTTGTCATCTCTGGAGCCTGTGGTCATTTTCCTATTTTTCTTATTGCTCAGTTCTTTGAGTACCCTTGGATGTATGCCATCTGGTCCAGGTGTTTTACTACTCTTTAATTTGTTGATTTGGCTCAATTTTGGGCTCATTTTTGAAAGAGAAGGACACACATCTCTCTCTTTCTCTCTCTTCCCTCCCCACAGGACCAGCATCTCTTCCCTTTTCCCTTTGCCAAAGCTTGGTCTCTCTATCTCCCCCTCTGCTTCCCCTCCCCAGGTCCAACATCTCTCCTCCTCTCTGCCCCCTGCAAGGTCTGGCATCTATTTACAACCCCATCCCACAATATAGGTCTGGCATCTGTCCAGTCTCACCACCCCATGGTCCTCGGAACATATGGTATGTAGCCAGCAGAGAGAACATCAAAAAGAGGCTGCCTTCAACTGGAGTGGAGGAGTAGCCTAGTGGTTAGTGCAGTGGACTTTGGTCCTGGCGAATTGGGATTGATTCCCGCTGCAGCTCCTTGTGACTCTGGGTAAAGTCACTTAACCCTCCGATGCCCCAGGTAAGCCGCTTTGGATGTGGTTGCAAAAACTGTAGAAAAGCGGTCCTGACAGGGCCTTTCCTCTGCCCCATCTCACCCAAAGGAAGTTACATCAGAGAGGTGAAAGGTCATGGCATGGCCAGCCCAAAGCAGCTTGTTTCCAGTGTTGTCTCTGCCTGCAACCCACCATGTACTTGGAGGACCATGGAGGGGGCAGAAATTCCAGACCTGGTGGGGGGTGGGGGGAGGGAGCAGGCTTGTAGGGGAGGGGAAGTGTTCAACTTCACTGGGCTACTACTGGGCATTTTGTCAGGGTTGCTCAATGGCAGCTATGCTCTTGTAGGTGTTTATTGGATAAACACTAGAAAAACCTACTTCTTATACTTTCACCTCTCTTCTTCCTTGCCTTGGATTCTCTACCCTGTTCTAGGGATGTGCATTTCCCAGCGATATCCAGCTGGTGGTGGTCAGCGTTTTGAAAAATTGTGACCATCACAGAGCTTATGCGGGTCCTGGCCGATTTATTTGTATTTGAAAACTGAACCAACAAAGTGATGGATGATGCAAATCTGTATGGATTTTACTAATCTACACTTTATCATTGTTCTAATTTCTCTCACAATTGTATCTCAAAAAGTACATAATTTAACAAAGACCAAAAACATTGGATGTACAACATGTACCAGTTCTATTTTACTTTATTATTTATAAATGATGAATACAAGTTTAAACACTTGCAAAGAAATAATACTTAGATTGTGAGCCTGTTTGGGACAGAAAGTACCTGTACAGATATTTGTGTGTAAACCACTCTATGCCTATGAGTAGGCTTGAACGGTATATCAAATGCATTCAATAAATAAATAAAAATAATAGTGTCAATCCAGAATACCAATGAAACCGTTAAAGAAATCTAGAAAGAAATTTATTTCACACATTTTCTATTCAATACAAGGAAAATATATATAAAAAAAAATTAAGTAGGAAATAGGAAGGTAGTTACTGTTGAGCCATCTACTTTATGGCTTAATTGCAGACTCAGGTTTATTGTTCAGGATGAAGCCTGTTTAAGAGCTGATTCAGATAAAGCCCCTAAAGTTATTTCACTTGGAAACATTGATAAGTGTATTTTCTTTGAGCCATCAGAGTTAACATTATTATACCAAATTGTATATTTACAAGGAAATTTCAAAAGGAAACAAACCCATATCTGGAGAACTCTTGGGGGCTCATTTTCAACAGAAAAAAAAACTAGAAAACATCACAAAGTGGCATTTAGCTATATTTCTTTCAAAACATCTAAATCGCTATTTTTGAAACCTATTTTGCAGATGTTTATCTATGCTGTTCATCTGCAGTGTGTCTAAATCACAAGGGAGTGTGTTGGGGGCAGGATTCTTCAATTAAGTTTCTGTCTATTTCTTCTGACTGTGAAGAAGACCTGTATATCACACCAATGTAAATATATTTTCCATTCCTTCTTTCCAGTTTAACCCACAGTGCTTCTTCTTTACCCCATATGTCCTAAAATTGTGTCACATTAATATTATTCTTAACATATAATGCCACTTGTCCACCCTTTTTTCCTACCCTGTCCTTCCTGAATAGATTAAGCCAGGTATACTATATGCCAGTCATGGTTCTCTGTGAGTCACTTCTCCATGAGCACCACTAAATCCAAATTAGCTTCTATCATTGTAGCCTCTAGATCTAGAAGTTTGTTTTCCATACTGCGGGCATTGGTATACAAGGCTCTACAGATTTTACTTTTTTCTCCTTTTTTATAAAAGTATTTGATGTCTTACCTTTCTTAGGGTTATTAATGACTTTGGGGCTTTTTTTACCCATCCCCAGCAAATTTAGTTTAAAGCCTTCTTTAGTACTTTGGCAGTCTGTTGTGAAAGACACTTTGTCCCTTCCTTGATAGATGGACACCATCAGGGCCGTGCCTAGGGTCTCTGGCGCCCCCCTGCAGACTATCAGTTGGCGCCCCCCCCCCCCCCCCCCCCGTGAAAATGATCGCTCACCACTTGCCACACTGACAGGAATTGTCAGCAATATTCTTAGAAACAAATTGCTATACATTGCAAAATAAGATAGCAGATGTAAATTCTCAAAGTGGACATATTCCAAACGCTAAATTGAAAATAAAATGATTTTTTTCTACCTTTGTTGTCTGGTGACTTTCTTTTTCCGATCATGCTGGCCCAGTATCTGAGTCTGCTGCTATCTGTCCTCTTAACTCCATTTCCAGGGCTTCCTTTCCATTTATTTCTTTACTTTCCTCCTTTCTTCTTCATTTCTTGCTCTATATCCATTTCCAGCAATTTCTTCTCTCTCCCTGGGTCCTGCCCTCCCATCCATGTCCATTCTTGTCCCTCTCTGCCCTTCCCTCCTCCATCCATAGCCAGCAATCCTCCTCTCTCCCCTCCCCTCCATTTCCAGCAAATTGTACTCTCCCTGGGCCCCCATGTCCATCCTTTTCCCTCTCTGCCCTTCCCTGCTGCATCCATAGCTAGCAATTCTCCTCTCTCCCCTCCCCTTCCAGCAATTTGTCCTCTCCCTGGGCCCTGCTGCTGCCCTCCCATCCATGCCTCTCTGCCCTCCCATCCATGCCTGTCTCTCTGCCCTCCCATCCATGCCTGCCATAGGCGGTCGGTGGCCCAACTGTTTGGGGAGGCTAAAGGGGGCGGGGTTAGGGGTGGGCCAGGGGCGGAGCTTACCTCCATAAGTGTTTGACAACACACAGAAAAAAAATAAGTAAAAATAAAAGTCACAGTTAATACCTTTTATTAAATTTAGATATTAGATATGTATCATATGTCAAAGAATAAAGTGGTTGCTCAAAGCATATACTAAACACAATCGCTCAACTGCAAAACACTATGCACAACTTTGTGCAAAAACACACTCAGAACCTTACTGTACCATAAATATTACACTGGGAAGACCCTAATACACCAATATACCACCATACGGAACATGCAGACCATCAACAATATGAAACAAGGGATCATAATATCATGATACGTGTAGAGCCAAAAAACACCCTTTTAGGGTGGCTAGTGTTCACAATGAGCTCCTTTTATTAACGACCATATGTAGATCCTTCAAGAGATAGTGTGTCATGATTTACGCTGTACACCCTTTCTGGTGTTTTGGTGCCACCTCAGTAAGGCCAACACACAATCTCTCCACTGCAAAACACTATATACAAACTTGTGCAAAACACACTCATAGCCTTACCAAACCATAACAGCACTAATTCCAAGGACAGGACGAGCTACAACCTTTATGTGTGGAAAGGCAGCACTATAATTACACCGGGCTCTAAAACACCAGTACACAACCTAGTGAAACCAAAATAAAACAAAAAGGGCTGCAAATACTTCACGCTAGCAGAATACTGCATCTTGATCACACATGAAAAACACATGGCTTAACAGATATGAAGGCAAAATACAAGAAGTCAGACTCAGCATGCAGCAATACTAGAAACATTGAAACTTACATGCAAAATATCACAGATGTACATTTCCAAAAGCTGACATATTCCAATTAATAAATTTTGAATAAAAAATGTTTTCTACCTTTGCTGTCAGAGCATTTAGTTTTTCTATTAGCTTTGGTCCCAGTGTCTTCTTTCCATTTGATATTTTTTTCTCTCACCATGTCCACCATCTTTCTGTGTCCTTATGCGTCCTGTCTACCACCCTATCCTTTCTCCAGTTTCAACATCTGTCCTCAAAGTGTTCCAATCCAGCCTTTAAATTCAGCAATTTCCCCTCCATCCATATAAAGCATTTCTCCTCACTCCCCTCCCCTCCATCCATGTGCATCTACAACCTTTGTCTTCTCTTCCCTCCATCCGTGTGCATCTCCTTCCTTTATCTTTCCTTCCCCCCATCCTTGTCCAGCATTTCTCCTCTCTTCCCTGCCCTCCACTCCATCCATGTCCAGCATTTCTCCTCTCTTCCCTCCCCTCCATCCATGTGCATCTCCTTCCTGACGGCCCTCCCCTCCATCCATCCATGTCCAACAACTCTCCATTTTCCCCTTCCCTCTCCTCCATCCATCCACCCATATCCTGCAAATTTCCTCTCTCCCCTGTCCCCATTCATCCATCCATGTCCAGAATTCTCCTCTCTCCCTTGCCCTTCCCTCCATCCATCCATCCATGTCCAGGAACTCTCCGTTCTCCCCTGCCCTCTCCTCCATCCATCTCCAGAAAATTTCCTCTCTCCCCTGTCCCCATTCATCCATCCATAGTAACATAGTAGATGACGGCAGAAAAAGACCTGCATGGTCCATCTAGCCTGCCCAAGATATGAGTTTATCTTGAATTTGTACCTGTCTTTTTCAGGGCACAGACCGTATAAGTCTGCCCAGCAGTATTTCCCGCCTCCCAACCACCAGTCCCGTCTCCCATCTCCGGCTCTGGTACAGACCGTATAAGTCTGCCCTCCCCTATCCTAGCCTCCCACCCACCAACCCCTCTTCCCCCCACCTGCTCCGCCACCCAATTTCAGCTAAGCTTCTGAGGATCCATTCCTGCTGCACAGGATTCCTTTATGCATATCCCACGCATGTTTGAATTCCGTTACCGTTTTCATCTCCACCACCTCCCGCAGGAGGGCATTCCAAGCGTCCACCACCCTCTCCGTGAAAAAATACTTCCTGACATTTTTCTTGAGTCTGCCCCCCTTCAATCTCATTTCATGTCCTCTTGTTCTACCGCCTTCCCATCTCCGGATCCCATCTTCCCATCTCCCATGTCCAGAATTCTCCTCTCTCCCTTGCCCTCCCCTCCATCCATCCATCCATGTCCAGGAACTCTCCCTTCTCCCCTGCCCTCTCCTCCATCTATCTCCAGATAATTTCCTCTCTCCCCTGTCCCCTCGATCTATGCCCAGCAATTCTCCTCTCTTCCCTGCCCTCTCCTCCATCCATGTCAGCAATTCTCTCCCCTGCTCTGCCCTCTCCCCTCCTGTCCAGTGATTTCTTCTCTCTCCCTGCCCTGCATCCATACATGGCCAACAATTCTCCTCTCCCCTGCCCTCCCCCCTACATGTGGCAGGCTGCAGCGTTTTTGCGAGGCAGCTCTGGCTCTCCCTCCTTCCTTCCTTGGTTCCCGCTCTGGCTCCCCGATCAGCAGCCCCCCCCCCCCCCGCGTGTTTTAACCTTTACTCTCCGACGTGGCAGCGATGTCAATCAATGAAGAACGTACAACAGACTCGCTTCCAGCTTCTCTCTTCACACAGTGTCCCGCCTTCAGCGTCAGCGATGATGCATTTCCTGTTCCCGCGAGGGCGGGACACTGTGTGAAGAGAGAAGCTGGAAGCGAGTCTGTTGTACGTTCTTCATTGATTGACATCGCTGCCACGTCGGAGAGTAAAGGTTAAAACACGCGGGGGGGGGGGGGGGAGCTGCTGATCGGGGAGCCAGAGCGGGAACCAAGGAAGGAAGGAGGGAGAGCCCGAGCTGCCTCGCAAAAGTGCTACGCTTGTGAGGGCAGCAGGGAAGTCCGAAGTCCACGATTGGGCTGGGGCGCCGGGGCGAGGGTAAGCACCGCGGCGGCGCCCTCCAGAGGTGGGCGCCCCCCTGCGGCGCTTACCTCGCTTACCGCATCGGCACGGCCCTGGACACCATCAATGCTCAGTAGCTCTTGGAAAATCATCCCATGGTCTAGGAAACCAAAGCGCTCGCGTTGGCACCATCCATGCAGCCACACGTTTAGTTCCAGGATGTGACATTCCCTTCCTTCAGCCTTTACCTTCAACAGGCAGGATTGACGAGAACACCACCTGTACACCTAAGTGCTTCACCCTCTGACCTAGAGCCATGAAGCTATGTTTAATATGTTGAGTAAGATACCTAGCAGTATCATTTGTGCCAACGTGGATGAGCTTTTTAACTTATTTAGAAATGATCTAGAGATGGGAATAACTAGTAAATTTGCTGATGACACAAAGTTATTCAAAGTTGTTAAACTACATGAGGATTGTGAAAAATTGCAAGAGGACCTTAGGAGACTGTCCAGCTTATTTTTGAAAGAGATCGTCGGCCATTTTCCTACATAAATCGGGAGATGGCCGGCGATCTCGGAAAAGCTTGTAAGCTCTCTTGAGCAGGGACTGTCCTTCCCCATGTTTAAACTTGTACAGTGCTGCGTAACCCTGGCAGCGCTATAGAAATGCTAAGTAGTAGTAGTAGTAGTAAAAGCGGCCAAATCGGTATAATCGAAAGCCGCTTTTTTGGCAACATCGCCGCTTTCCTGTTGCATCGCCGGCCAAAGTTCAAAGGGGCGTGTCGGTGGCGAAGTGAAGGCGGGACATGGGCAGGCATGGGCGTGGCTACCAGATGGCCGGCTTTCAGCGATAATGAAGAAAAATAGCGATAAGCCGTATATTGCCGGGTTTATGTGGTCCTTTTATGTTCGCGACCAAGCCTCAAAAAGGTGCCCCAAATGACCAGATGACCACCGGAGGGAATGGGGGATGACCTCCCCATACTCCCCCAGTGGTCACCAACCCCCTCCCATAATAAACAAATAAAACTAAAAACCTTTTTTGCCAGCCTCAAATGCCGTACTCACTCCATGACAGCAGAATGTGTTGTATCCTCCGACAGCCCTTCCCTGGTTGCGATGTGGATCTCGGGTGAGTATGACATCTTTTCTGTTAGGTGCCCTGCAGAGTCACATCAGCAATGCATTGTGGTGGGTGTAGGGTACTGGACTGTACTCCCATGGTGCTTTTCCCCCCTGCTAACTGGGTTCAGAGTGTGCCCTGTTTTGTTTCCGGTAGTCCATGAGGTAGTGGCCATTTTTGTAAGCCAGTTTTAGATCCCTTTCATGTGTTACCCACGTTAGAGAACGTTATTACCTTGAATATAGCTGAAAGAGGGCATTGTACACCATTCTGCCAGCTCTGACCTACTGCTAATCTCAGTACCAGGGAGACTCTTTGCCAGTGGGGCACAACCTCTGATCTGCAGTTAACTGTGAGTAAATGTGCTTATTCAAATAAAGGACTTTTTCAAAGAGATTAGTCTTCAGGTGTCAACTGGTGTGCCAAGGTTATACAGCAGCAACAAGTCCTAGAGGCCTGCATGTATGCAGGTCCCTGGAGCACGCTTAGTGGGTACCGCAGTGCACTTAAGGCAGGCGGACCCAGGCCCATCGCCCCCTACCTGTAACACTTGTGCTGGTAAATGGGAGCCCTCCAAAACCCACTGTACCCACATGTTGTTGCCCCCTTCACCCCTAAGAGCTTTGGTAGTGTTGTACATTTGTGGGTAGTGGGTTTGGGGGGGGGGTTGGGGGGCTCAGCACCCAAAGTAAGGGAGCTATGCATGTGGGAGGTTTTTCTGAAGTCCACTGCACTTGAGCCCTAGGGTGCCCAGCTGGTGTCCTGGCATGTCAGGGGGACCAGTGCGCTACAAATGCTGGCTTTTCCCACGACAAAATGCCTTGGATTTCGCCGGGTTGGAGATGGTCGGCATTTTTTTCCATTATCGCTGAAAAACAAACCCGGCCATCTCAAACCCGGCGAACTCCAAGGCATTTGGCCGGGCTAAACCGTATTATTGAAAAAGATGGCTTGCCATCTTTTTCGATAATACGGTTCTGGCCAGCTGTAGCACCGCCGCCAACATAGATCGCCGGCAATCTATTTGGCTGGCGACGTTCGATTATGCCCCTCCACGAGACTTGCCATAGAAATGCAGATGATGTTTAATGTGAGCAAGTGCACAGTGATGCATGTGGGAAAGAGGAAACCAAACCATAGCTACATGATGCAAGGTTCCACATTAGCAGTCACCACCCAGGAAAAGGGTCTGGGTGTCATTATTGAGATGGACTTGGGAAAATCCACTGCTTATTTCTGGGATAAGCAGTATAAAATCTGTTTTACTGTTCTGGGATCTTGCCAGGTACTTGTGACCTGGATTGGTCATTGTTGGAAATAAGATACTAGCCTTGATGGACTTTCAGTCTGTCCCAGTAGGGCAACACTTATGTTCTTATGAATAATGCTGCTTGCGAGCAGCGTTATTCTCGCAGACCTGGAATATTGGACCGCAAACGTGTGGCCCAATGTTCCTGGACCTGCAGACAGACCCTTACCCTGGCCTCATGACTTCCCTCCAGCCCCTGATAGCATCGAGACTCCCCCTTTCCACAACCTCAAAGGGGCTACCTCTTCATGCAGTGGTGGTCCAGGGAGGGTCTTTGGGCAGGAATAGGCCCACTCACTCCTGCCCAGTCTGATGCCTGTAGGAAAATGGCATCACTAGCGGTATTCATGTGAGACTACTGCTAGGAGTTCCATTTTCCAACAGGTGCTGGACTGAACAGGATCAAGTGGGCCTACTCACTTCTGCCTGAAGGCCACCTCCCCAGACCACTACTGCATGAAGAGATAGTCCCTATGGGGGTGGGAGTCTGGATACTGCTGGGTGTGTCTGAGAGAGTGGATGCTGTTTGGGGGGGCTGGGGGGATCTTGCAGCCCTGGTAGAGGTCTGGTGCTGGGGGATAAACCTATGTATCACCATGGTAATTTATGTCAAGCCGTGCTAGGGCCATTTAAGTCATGTTGAGGGCCAAATAATGTGACTTAAGGCTCTAACACTGCTTGATGAATTCTTCATAAGTCCTGGGAACATCTACATCACGCCTTAGGAAGGTCTTCCTTCTCCACTGCTCACAGAAGCAAAAGCAGCTGGTTTCTGGAGGAAGTCTGGGCTCCTCAGGTGATGACGACACCTCTCAGACCTGGGAAGATGCCGAGTTTCCTTCCTTTGGTGATCCTTCCAGTGGCCTGCCCTACAGAGCACCTACCACACATAGGGTTCGGCACACGAAGGCATCAATCAGTTTGGTCACAGGGACCACAGCACGGGTAGGGGGAGGAATTAGCAATCTGAATATTCTCTTTCTGTTTTCCCATAACAAACAAGAAACACAAAATTGAGGGAACAAAGCGCCGATGCTCATAGTGTCACAGCACTGCTGCTGTCTTGCTCTGTCCCCACATTAACATGTGAGCATTTGAATCAATCCATGGGGGACACAGTTCTCTACTTGTTTGCTTTCTTTGGACATACTATGTCTTAATCCTGATTTTTAATTGCATTTTTCTCAGAGGCATTTATGGTGAGAGATCTAATATCTTTAAACTCTTTTAAAAAATGTTAATATAAATGTAAACATAAAGAAAAATCATCAGGAAGGAACTTGATATTCATCTCCACTTGCCATTCAAAAGCCAGCTGAGTCATCTCTTCAGAAGTATGAGGATGTTTTCTCTTTGAGTTGGAGAGAGAACCATTTGGCACAATTTATTAAGCTGAAGAAGCTGACCATTTGCAGCAATTATGAACTGCAAATAATGTCTGACTTGGAGGAAAGCAAAACAATTTATGTTTAATAAACCATAACACTGACAGAGCACAGATAATTCCATTACTTCTTAAAAACAAGTTAGCCCAGTGTAGTCGCTAGCAGCCTACCTTTGGTACAGGTTGTCCACAATTCCTGGTTTAAATTTCATATTATTGTCAATAGCAAATATACCAAGCAATATGATAAGATGTTTGGCTTGAATGTCTTGTGGAAGAAACTGACTTTTGTTTTGCAAAGTTTATGATAGAGAAGGCAACTTTATCCGACTCTTGAATTTAACGGTTTCTATAGCCATGTCTAAGCAGGCATCCCACACTGCAGGGGTGGACTGACCTCAGAGGCTCTAGAGGGCCCAGAGGCTCTGCCTGGATGACTGGCATGACGCTGGTGATCTAGTGGCCTCAGCGGGGGGGGGGGGGGGGGGGGACATGTACTTTCCTGCCCGTCCCACTGGGCTGCTGCTATTCCCCCAGTCCAGGATCACTGTATTTTAAAAATGTTGGCAGAGACTTCCGCAGGAAGTCTCGCAAGACTGTTGAGACCCACAAGTCTATCGTGGGAAGTCTTGGCCACCATTTTGAAAACAATGCGGCGCCGACAGGTGGGGGAATAGTGGCAGCACAGCAGGCAGGAAAGAACATGCCCCCCTCCCCCCCCCCCGCAGAGGCCACCAGACTACCAGGATCCCTCAGGTAGGACCGGGGCAGCGGGGGCATCGGCTGCAGCGGCAGGGCGGTGTCGGTTAGCGGCCAGGCAGGGGGCTCAGACCACCCTCGGTGCCTGGGGCCCCAGACCACCCTCAGTCTGCCCCTGCCATACTGTATTTTCTATAGATTGGCAAAGCTAGTCACCCTTCTTCCCTTGAGAGATTTTGCTTCCACAGGGCTTACTACCAATCTATGCAAAATTATGACATTGACTTGTTTAGGGGCCCTTTTATTAAGGTGTGGGAGGGCTATTTGTTGCCAGAGAATGTAGTAAAAGCAGTTAGCTTAGTGGGGTTTAAAAAAAGGTTTGGATGGCTTCCTAAAGGAAAAGTCCATAGACCATTATTAAAATGGACTTGGGGGAAATCCACTGCTTATTTCTTGGATAAGCATCATAAAATATATTGTACTTTTTTGGGATCATGCCAGGTACTTGTGACCTGGATTGGCCGCTGTTGGAAACAGGATGCTGGGCTTGATAGACCTTTGATCTGTCCCAGTATGGTAATACTTATGTACTTATGTTGCCAAAGAGCTACCTATAGCAGTTAAGGTAAAAAAGAGAATGAAATACTGGGAGAGGAATAAAGGGGGCTAGAAAGGGGTGAAGGGAATGGAAAGAAGTTACTGGTTAAGAGAAATAATGCTGCTCTGAAATGCTGGAAGAGGCAGAAAGGAGCTGTAAAGGGAAGATGGGGTTAGGGACTGATAGTGGAGCTGTGGATCAGGATAAAACACAGGCTATGAGGGTCAGAGGAAATGGGAGGGAGCATGAGCTGTGTGGAGGGCAGGTTGTTGGAAGCAGGACAAATGACCTGGGAGAGAGGATGAGCTGTGTGGGGGGAAGGTTGCTGGCAGGAGGAGACATGATCTGGGAGAGAGGAAAAGAGCAGGCAGAGGGACATAAGCTGCAGACAGGTGAGGAGCTGAAGGAGATGGAGAGTAGCTGTGTGGGAGGGTTTTGATTTGATGGAATCCTGGGCCTCTGAATTCAAACTGAAACTAGAGAAAAAACTACATTCCTGGCAATCACTAACCCTTTTGATCATAATGCTTAGACTGTACCTCCTATCCCTTAGACAATACTTTGAAAATATTAGGTGTAATTATAGATTGTCACCTAACCTTCAAATCACAGGTATCTTCAGTAGTCTCAATGTCTTTCAGGTCCCTCTGGAAACAAAAAAGAATCTGCTTCTCATCAGAAACATTCAGATTACTTGTACAATCCTTGGTTTTAACACAATTTGACTACTCTAATGCCATTTATGCTGGCTGTAAAAACGCTTAGTAAACAAACTCCAAACAGCTCAAAATACTGCAGCCAGATTTGTCTTTCCAGTATCCCGTTTTGAAAAAGACTCACCATTACTACTTACCCTACATTGGCTTCCCATCCAAGTGAGGATCATTTTTAAATTATGCGCTTTCATCTTTCAAATAGTACACGGTACAGCTACGGATTACATGCAACTTCTAATTAACCTCCCCTTGCGCAACACTACCTATGACTCCACTTCCCGAACTGTAAGAAAGTAATTTACAAATCAGTTTATTCTGCAGACTGTGCAGAATCTGTGCACTAAGGGCCAGATTCTATATAAGGTGCCTAAAAACTCCACATGGTAAACATTTCCACCTAAGCATATTCTATAAGTGGCGCCTAGATTTAGGTACCGTATACAGAATACGCTTAGTTGATATCCCAGTGTCAAAAACTACGCACCTCCATTTATACCAACAATAATGTGGCGTAAATCCCTACGCGTAGATTTACGCTCACTGGGCCATATTCTATAACTACATGTGTAAATTTGGTAACGCCTAAGGAACGCCTATTTCCTCACCCATAGCCACACCCCTTTTCAACTGCATGCATTAGAATTTAGGCGCAGTTCATTACAGAATGTGCTTAGCGAGTTGTGCATGTAAATTCTAATTATTTCCAATTAGTGCTCATTATTGCTTGCTATCAATGCTGAGCATTGTTATAGAGTATGCCTGGATTTCGGTGCGGATCTCTAGGCGTGCTATGTAGAATCCGGCAGTAAATGATGGAACTCTATGCCTACTAAAATAAGAAGCTTACAAGGCTATACAAGAGACCGCAAAATCCTAAAGTCATTCTTGTTCAAAAGGTTCTTAATGACGGCTAACCGACCTTAAGCCTGATTCTTCTTGTGGTTTAACTCCCCAAGTTTAAAGTAAAATTTATCCTGGACCTCATATATAACTTCCTTGTTATAAACTTAGAATGTCAGTTATATATATATGCAATGCATTGCACTCAATTTATCTTTTACAACTGTTTTTAACACATAGAGTTTGTTGGTCTTTTTTTTGTACCCTGCGCTTTCCCACTCATGGCAGGCTCAATGCGGCTTAGGGACTTATTTGTACCTGGGGCAATGGAGGGTTAAGTGACTTGCCCAGAGTCACAAGGAGCTGCCTGTGCCTGCAGTGGGAATTGAACCCAGTTCCCCAGGACCAAAGTCCACCACTCTAACCACTAGGCGACTAGGACTCAAATACATTATGTATTGTACTTAAATTAATTCTATATTTGTTATTCTACCTGTACATTGTACGCCACATTGAACTCAAGCTTATTTGGGATAATGTGGGATATAAGTGCAATGAATAAATAAATGTTTGATGCTCCATTATAGAATGAATCTGTTCTGGATGATAAGATTTTATTTCTGATCTGTATGTTATATTTTATGAATGTGTTTATCTTAACCCACTTGTTAAAACTGGGATATAAATAAGAAAATAAAACTGGTAATCTTCTTTATTTATTTCCAGAACTTGAATAAAGTTCAGTTAAATATTTAAAAGCATGGAATAAATAATTTTTGGATGTGGAAATATCTATACAGCCAACCTTAGCCATTTTAAAATTTGGAAATATTAGGGGCAGATAGCAGTAATATTTATTCTCTATTCTTAACAGTTAAGGGGTAGATATGCAAAGCAATTAATAGTCAGGAGAGGCTCCTGGCTGTTTAAATCACATGGTTGGCATTGAGCGGGGATATTCAGTGGCACTTAACCAGACAGTGCTGCTGAATACTACTGCTAACTGGCCATCCTTTAATCAGCAAACTTAGGGGTGGGGTGGGAGTGACAACCTAGCCAGTTAGCAGTAATATTCAATCCGTTAACTGGCTAGGTAACTGCATAAAGTTAGGACAGAAAAAAAGGCTGTCCTAACTTTGGGCATCTTTTACTAAGCTGCGTTAGCAATTCCAGCACGGCAAAAGGGAGGAAGCCCATAGGAATTGAATGGGTTTCCTCTCATTTGCCGCACCAGGAATTGCTAGGGCGGTTTAGTAAAAGAGGCCCTTTATGCAATAAGGTTATCCGACCACTGGCCTGAATATTGGCCCAGTTAACCTCTGAGTAGCAGCAGATAAGGTCCAGCTCCCTTTAAGATCTCCCCCAAATCACCCCTCAAAGATGATCTAAGCTAGCTACTTTGGTGGACCCCTTGTGTATAGGGTTACCATATGTCCGGTTTTACCTGGACATGTCTTCTTTTTTGAGGACACGGCTGGGCAACCGGGTGGGTTGGTGGGCAGACGGGCCTCAGGGTGTCCTATCCTCCCTTCCCCTCCTTTACCTTAGTGTGGTGCCCTGGTGGTCTAGTTATCTCTTCGGAGAAGGAAAGCCCCCTCTTTCTTGCCTGGGGCATCTGCAGACTGTCTTTCTCCCGGCGCCAATTCAAAATGGCAGCCGAGAGTCATGTGAGTGGAGGGAGGTTGGAAAATTGGGGAGGGGATCTACATGGGGGAGAGAGAGGGAATCTGGCTTTCTTTGGGGGGGGGGTCAAAGTGACGGGCGGGTGGGGTGTGAAAGGGAGTGGGTTGGGGATGTGACAGACGGGGCAGGCAGGGTGCAACAGTGGGTGTGACAGGGGGCAGAGCAGGATGTGACAGGGGGCGGGGCATGTATCCTCTTTTTTTTCTTAGGGCAAATATGTTAACCCTAAACAAGCAGGATCAATGCCCACTCGCTCCTGCCCAGTGTGGTCTGCTCTTCAAAATTAATATAAAAACACAAGCATTAGCATCATAGGCACCAACTCTGTAGATAATGTGGGTGCCTGAGTGCCCCCAATATTTTTCCCTATAAGTCTAGATCTGGGGCAGCAAAAAGGCAAACTTTTCCTTCTAACCCTCCAGCAATGTCTTTCACAAATATATTAAACAGATTTGGCCCCAGCACTGATCCCTGAGGCATTCCACTGCTCACTTTCATTTCATCTGAGTGGATTCCATTTACCACCACCCTCTGTCGACTGTCTGTCAATCAGTTTCCAATCTATTTCAGCACTTTGAGGGGCATAATCGAAAGGGACACCCAAGTTTTGCTGAGGACATCCTCGCAAAACATCCCGGTGGAGGGGTGGGGAAACCCGTATTATCAAAACAAGATGGACGTCCATCTTTCATTTTGATAATATGGTCGGGGACGCCCAAATCTTGACATTTAGGTCATCCATAGAGATGGTCGTCCCTAGACTTGGTCGTTTCTGATTTTTGGCGATAATGGAAACCAAGGACGCCCATTTCAGAAACGACCAAATGCAAGCCCTTTGGTCGTGGGAGGAGCCAGCATTCGTAGTGCACTGGTCCCCCTGACATGCCAGGACACCAACCGGGCACCCTAGGGGGCACTACAGTGGACTTCATAAATTGCTCCCAGGTACATAGCTCCCTTACTGAGCCCCCAACCCCCCCAAAACCCACTACCCACAACTGTACACCACTACCATAGCCCTTATGGGTGAAGTGGGTACCTAGATGTGGATACAGTGGGTTTGTGGTGGGTTTTGGAGGGCTCACATTTACCGCCACAAGTGTAACAGGTGGGGGGATGGGCCTGGGTCCGCCTGCCTGAAATGCACTGTACCCACTAAAACTGCTCCAGGGACCTGCATACTGCTGTGATAGACCTGAGTATGACATTTGAGGCTGGCACAAAATATTTTTAAAGATGTTTTTTGAGGGTGGGAGGGGGTTAGTGACCACTGGGGGAGTAAGGGGAAGTGATCCCCGATTCTCTCCGGTGGTCATCTGGTCAGTTCAAGCACCTTTTTGTGGCTTGGTCGGAAGAAAAACAGGACCAGGTAAAGTCGTTCAAGTGCTCATCAGGGACGCCCTTTTTTTCCATTATGGGTCGAGGTTGCCCATGTGTTAGGCACACCCACATCCCGCCTTTGCTACGCCTCCGAACGCTCCCATGGACTTTGGTCGTTCCCGCGACAGAAAGCAGTTGGGGACGCCCAAAATCGGCTTTCGATTATGCCGATTTGGGCGACCCTGTGAGATGGACGCCCATCTTCCAATTTGTGTTGAAAGATGGGCATCCTTCTCTTTCGAAAATGAGCCTGTTTGGGTCCTAAGTTCAGTTTTCTTAGCTTATTCATTAGTCTTCTGTGAGGGACTGTATCAAAGGCTTTGCTGAAATCCAAGTAGATTACATCTAGTGCATGTCCTTTATCCAGTTCTTTGGTCACCCAGTCAAAGAAGTCAATCAGATTAGTTTGGCAGGATTTGCCTTGGTAAAGCCATGTTGCCTCAAATCCAGTAACCCGTTGGCCTCCAGAAAGTTAACTATTCTTTTCTTCAGCAGTGGCTCCATTATTTTTCCTACCCAACATGAGGCTTACCGGCCTGTAGTTTCCCCACTTCTTCCCTGTCCCTGCTTTTGTGAAGAGGGACTTTAGAACTTTTGAACATAGTAAAACAATTCTCAGTCTACATTTGCTTCTCTGCAGGATGTAGAATTAAAGTGATGCCATCAGTGTGACACTCTGCAAAATGAATTAGTTACAAAAATGAAACAGTAGTGTTTGTTGCAACTTGTTTTTAGGCAAAATGTATTCCAAAGCATCAGCTCATCTCCAGTCCCAAGTAACTTCTCCCGTCTCTAAAGATCTATTAAATAAATCCTTAAGAGGTCTTCTGTGAGCTCCCTCAGTATCCTGGGATGTACCTTAACTGCTATAGGTAGCACTTTGTCAACATAGGTAAAATTGTCATGCCAATAATATTCTCTAGCCAATAGTCTGCAGGGAGAGGCAGGAGCAGTAGCTAGGATACAGAAGCGCTTCTTTCCAGGGCCGCCGAGAGGGGGGGGACAGGGGGGACAAAAGTCCTCGGGCCCGGGCCTCTGGGGGGGGGGGGGGGCTGGCGCTGCCGCTGCAGTGTGGCCCGCCCGCCTTGCTCCGGAACTAACCTTAAGTCTCCTTCTTTCACTTCGCGCAAGCAGCAGCAGGGCAGGCCACTCCTTCCTTCTGTGTCCCGCACTCGCCTGACGTAACGTCCGCGAGGGCGGGGCACGGAAGGAAGGAGGAGAGGTCTGCCCTGCTGCTGCTGCTTGCGCGAAGTGAAAGAAGGAGACTTAAGGTTTGTTCCGGGCCCGGTAGCGGGTGGAGGGGGGGCCCGGCCACTTCAGGTGGGCGGCGACCTCGAGTGGGGGGGGGGGGGGGCCCGGGGGTTGTCTTGTTCCGGGCCCGGCCCCGGCTCTCGGCGGCCCTGCTTCTTTCCTGTATTTTCCTGTAGCTCTGCAGTATTGAGCTTGCTGCCCCAGATCTACAGAGTTACAGGGAAAAATATTGGGAGTGCTCAGGCACCCACAGAGCTGGCGCCTATGTTCCTGGCTGCCACACTGCAAATTTATAGGTTCTGCAGGTTATATTACCACAGCTTAGTAAATACCCCCCTCCTGGTACAAATTCTGGATACCTATTCAACCTGACTTGTTTGACCAACTCTGTCTCCTTCTTGGTTAGGTACTGAAGTGGGTTAAAAAAATAACAACATTCTGAAATGTCACATGAAATTTGCAAGAAAAATGATCAAATATTTTTCTATATCTCTCCATCCATCAAGAGCAATGAAATACTACTTAACAGTGTGCTCTCTAAGTTCCAGATCAGTTAAGCTAGCTCGTAAATCCTCTATCTTGCCCTTAAAATAACGAGTCAGCTTCTCACTGTTACCAATGGACCTATATTTGCTCCTATTATACAGTGTGCCTTGGCAGCAATGCTGGCTTAATGGGTGAGCCAGTGAAGCACCGGCTTGGGGTGTGCCAGAACGGTACTGCTGATGTCACCATTTCAAGTGCCTCCATGTTCCTCCCTCCCTGTGGCCCAGTGGCTCCCTCCCATCAGTTTAGCATTTCTCTCCCTTCTCCTTTACACCCTTGGGTCTGCCATCTCCCTCTCTCTCTCTCAATCTCTGTCCCCAGGGCAGCCGAGCCTGCTGCTACCCTACAATCTTCCCTTTGCCGCATCCCACCCAAGCGGAAACAGGAAGTTATGACAGGTGGCTGGATGTACCAGAGGAAAGACTCTGGGGCTAGCTGCAGAATGAGTATGCAAATCACACCACAAGGGATATACACATTTAAAAGTACAGTGTGGTGGTGGTGGTGGTGGTGGTGGTGGTGGGGGGGGGGGATTTGAGAGAGAAAGGGAAATGCCTGACTCAGCGCAGAAGAGAGAGAGAGAGAGAGAGAGAGAGGAGAGATATGATGGACAATGAAGGGAGGGAGCTAGAGCAGATACTGGAGGGGGGGGGGGGAATAGTGCTTGATGCAGTGGTAGGGTGGTGTGGGGATGTGCTGATGCAAATTGGGGATTCCAGATGACAACCCTTTGGGCAGGCACTGTTCAGCAGCTTTCTTCTTGTACCTGTATGTCTAATCTGGATCCATACTAAAGGACTATGCCCATTTTAGGAGGGTCCTATCAATTGGGACTGGCTGGAGGAATATGCCATTTTGTTACAACAAACCCTTGGGTATTTGCTGCAATATTAATTTCCAGCATCTATATTTCCCAATGAACCTAGTATCAGTGTAGCCAGCTTTTAGTGAGACTTAGAAGAAGCCATTTTTTAAAACAAGATCTCGAGGAAGCAAGATCTTACACTAATTTCTTTTAAGTCTCAAGGGAACACAAATTCCTCCTGTTTTCTTACAGCTATTCTATTTAAGATTCAGAGAAAGAAGAAACTCTAGAAGTCAGAGTTCTACTGATTTTGATCTTTGTGCTTTAAGTTAGATGGACAGGTTATGTATTTATTTTAAAAATGTAAAGTATACATACAACCATATCACTCTTCCTCAGTCCCATCCACTTATATGCTGTCCACAGGCATATATGTGGCATAGGACTGAGTAGGGGATGAGGCATATATGGCAAACAAACCTATCTGTACGAACAGACAGATGGAAAATACTACTACTACTACTTAGCATTTCTATAGCGCTGCCAGGGTTACGCAGCGCTGTACAAGTTTAAACATGGGGAAGGACGGTCCCTGCTCAAGAGAGCTTACAATCTAAAGGAAACAAACTATGTAGTCAGTGTAGGTATCATGAATGGGGAAGGTGGTTTGGCGCCTAACCAGATAGACAAGGGAGCTGACCCTCTTCAATAGGTGCTATTATTCTAATGAAACACACCTAAAATCCAGAATATTCTCCCTACAGTACTAACTAAATAGTTCTTGTGTGAGACCTACTACTTGAACCTCTGATTTGTTGTGGCTCCACAATGAAAGTGGAACCAGTTAGCTGGCAAAGGAAGACTCTTTTTTTGTCTGCATTAAATTTATGAGACGTGGGGCATTTGTTCTGCAGTCACAACATTTGCAATCAGTAGTCCCATCTGTAGCCTATGGTAACAGACATCAGCATAAAAGAGTTACAAGTTCTGCTTTAGAACTTTTTGAACATAGTGAAACAATTCTCAGTTTACATTTGCTTCTCTGCAGGATGTAGAATTAAAGTGATGCCATCAGTGTGACACTCTGCAAAATGAATTAGTTACAAAAATGAAACAGTAGTGTTTGTTGCAACTTGCTTTTAGGCAAAATGTATTCCAAAGCATTTATTTTAAATTAAATATGAAATTATTAACATAAAAAGCTAGCAGATATATTAAAAATGTGTTAGGTAAACATTCGTTTCAAAAAAATAAATACCAGGGAGCGGGATGTGAGAAAATCCACTGCTTATTACTAGGTTAAGCAGCATAAAATCTGTTTTACTGTTCTGGGATCTTGCCAAGTACTTGTGACCTGGATTGGCCACTGTTGGAAACAGGATACTGGACTTGATGAACCTTCGGTCTGTGCCACTATGGCAATGCTTATGTGCTTATGTATATAAAAATTGTATTTATTTCTTAGGATTTATTTACTGCATTTTTGAAGGAATTTGCTTAAGGCGGTGAACAGCAAGAATAAGTCAAACATAAGTAATGGACAATTACAGCAGTAAAAATATTCAAATAACAATAGAAAGTATGGCGTGATATACTACTTACAATGTCAACACAATACGTAATAAAACATTTTAATAACCTGTGTAGGGTATAAGCAAAGATGGAACATATAGATATGTAAGAGAGCAAGAGGAGTTAGAAAATAAGGGGACCAATTTAAAGAGAGTTGCACATGAAGTCAGATAGGTGCTTAAATCCCATTATGCCTTTTATGCCTTTAAGCCTTTAAATATTATCTCAGCTAAGGTAGGGGTGGACAAACATGTCCTGTTACAGTATGTGCAGCCCCAGTGCCACTCCTTGTGTGTGTGAGACTATCAAGTTAGTTACTTCTTCCATTAAAGGCCTGGTTGAAGAGCTAAGCTTTCACCTGCTTTCTGAAGTAGAGATAGTCTTGTGTTAAGCGAAGCCTTTCAGAGAGTGCATTGCAGAGTGTGGGGGCTACTCTGAAGAAGGCTCGCTTGTGGGTATCACATCATGTAATGTCCTTTGGAGAGGGAGTGGTTATGGATACTCCCTGGGAGAACCTTATATGGTGTGAAACTCCACCCAGCGCATCCCAGGATGCACTGGGCAGGGCCGGGTGCTGCCATTTTCGAGGCGGCACCGATGGAAGAGGAGGGAGGCCACCTCCCTCCTCCACAGAAGATAGGGCGTGGGGAAGGGCCGCTAAGACCACCAGGGGTGGGGTGGGAAGGGGATCAACTTGCAGCCCACTGGACCACCAGTGCTCCATTTATGGGAGGGGATGCCAGGGGGTAGGGTGCTGGAGACCCACTGGATCTCCAGCCCCCCGAACTTGTGTTGGGGGAACTGGAGGTCCACCGGACCTCCAGCCCCCCGTATCGCTTGACTCAGGGTAGGGATACTTGGGGGCCTGCTGGTCCCATGGATCTCCAGCCCCTGGGTTTGACAGGTCTGGGCTTTTGACAGCCTAGACCTGTCAAACAAGTGCGGGAGGATTGTGCCCGAGTGCATGCTCAGGCATAATCCTTCCGCACTTTTACCCTGTGATCACAGTGAATAGCTTGCTTAAATTTGCATGCTATTATCTCTGATCATAGGGGCAGTAAAGCCCTGTGCTCTTCCAGCACTATTTTTAGAGTGCTGCTTGGAACAGTGTGGGGCTTTTGATCATCTGCTCATCCGTTTGGTATTAGTTGCATTATCCACTTAGGGTTGTTAGTTTTGTGAACATAGTGTGGATTGAGGGTCAATTTAGTTGTAACAGTATATAAACAAAAGACAAGGTTTACAATGCCATAAACAAAACATCAAATATAGACCATTGATGTCCAGTTGCAGTCTAAAATACTCCATCAATTGATAGAAACCTCTCAAACAGGAGAGTTTTCAGTCTTTTACGAAACACCAAGTAATCAGGCTGGCCCTTGATTGCCATTGGTAGGGAATTCCACCACTTAGCACCCTGGTATCTAAAGTCAGCAGAGCGAACTGACTTATAACGCACTGTGTTGCAATCTGGAAGATGAAGTCTATGGTAGTCCCTAGAACCAGAGGTTATATTGCATAGGGGAATAGTTATTAAGGGCTGCATCTAATCTGGTGTCATGCTATATAAAATTTGACAGACAAAAACACATAATTTAAAAATAATCCTGGCTTTAATGAGCAACCAGTGCAGCTTGCATAATAATAAATTTATATTTAAGAATAGAAAGTCAATCAGTAATATGAACTACCCTGGAAGGCCAGCATAACCAGTAGACAAATGAGGTGGTCACCTAGGGTTGGAGATTTGTTTTGGGGGGGGTGGTGGTGGTGTGAGGGGGGTATCAAAGAGCAGCAGACATTTAGATAACTCAAAGAACCATCAGCTTGTACTTTTACCTACAGATGTGGCAGAGTAGAAGAATAGCCTAGTAATTAGAGCACCAGGCTGCCAACTAGGAGAACCAGCTTCAAATTCCTGCACTGCTCCTTGTGATCTTACGCAAGTCACTAAGGGGTCCTTTTACAAAGCTGCACTGAAAAATGGCCTGCGGCAGTGTAGGTGCAGGTTTTGGGCGTGCGCAGAATCATTTTTCAGCGCACCTGTAAAAAAGGCCTTTTTTTGCCGAAAATGGATGTGCAGCAAAATCAAAATTTCTGCGCGTCCATTTTTGGTCTGAGACTTAGCCATAGACTTAGCAGTAAAGAATTTGGGTGGTAATGACCTACGTGCGTCAGATGCCACTTGGCACGCTTCCATTACACGCGCCAGAAAATAAAAAATATTTTTCAGATGCACGTATCGGACGCACGCCAAAAATGAAATTACTACAAGAGCCACGCAGTAGTCGGGCAGTAACTCTAATTTGGTACTCGTTGGGCGCGTATAGGCACCTACGCAGTTTAGTAAAAGGGGCCCTTAGTTCTCCATTGCCTCAGGTACATAATTAGATTATAAGCCCCCTGGGGACAAGGAAATAATTAGTGTACCTAAAACTCACCTCGAGCTGCAACTGAAGTTGTGAGCTAAATGTAAACAAATATTTAGCTATTAATCCTAATAAATGGCTTTTGAAAATTGTCCTCATGTACATATAAAATAATAAAATATGATGCCCATCTATATATTGTTAGAGACAGGATGGGTGGGAGGAGTGATGTGATAATCATGATTGTTGAGTTTAATTATGAAATTTTCAGGGCCTTACTAGTAATGTGTGTGGGGGGGGGGGGGCACAATGCATCTATTTCCCTTGCTGACCCTGCTGTCCTCCTCTTCCTCTTCCTCCAACATGTGCAGGTAACATAGTAGATGATGGCAGTAATGTGCGCCAAATTGACCCTACTGAAGGGTGGGCGCCCAGCGGTAATTTTGAAGTTCATACGTGCTGTTTCCCACGGTAGAAAATTATTTTCTATTGTCTACCACAGGGGGCATTCCTGGCGGTAATCATCAGAGCAGCCACATTGCCGCACGCTACCCGATTACCGTACGAGTAGCGCATGAGCTGTTACTGCCAAGTAAATTGGTGGCGGTAAGGGCTCAGGCAGTATATAGCCACGCGCTACTTTTAATATTAGCACAGGGCCATTTAATGTCGCATTTTAAAAAGGCCTTTTTACCTGCCGCAGTAAAAAAAAATGACCCAGCGCACACCAATTTCACACGTACAAACTAGTGCAGGCCACTTTTTACCGCAGCTTAGTAAAATGGCCCCTAAGCATGTTATGTGCAATGACCATATATATTCATTCACTTAATTAAATAAACGATATGATTTACCTTTTTCTGCTTTTATAAATGAACACAACTAAGGCATGTACTCAAATGTGTCTGTAGATTTGCTAAGTTGAGCACTACTGTACCTACTATATATACGTTAAGTTCTCAAATTATTGCCATACCTTATGAGGCATCTAACTAGTATAAAATCTTTTGGCTCCTTTTACAAAGCTGCGCTAGTAGCTTTGGGCTTTGTCACATCCGGCATGCGTTAATCACTATAGCGGCTTTATAAAAGGAGCCCTTGGTTAATATAATGCATACTTACAAAACTATAAATGGTTTGCATTCTATTTGGTCAAGTGAAATAAAGTCTCACTTGTCTGATAAACAATGGTCATATTGGTGGCATAAAAGTATGCCCAAGATATATGAAATGATAACATATGTATACTTGATTTTGAGCTGTCCTTGCCATTTTCAGGGCACAGACCATAGAAATCTGTCCAGCACTGGCTTTATTTTCAACTACCGGAATTGCTATTGAAGCCCACTCCAGTCCAACCAGATCTATCTTGTCATAATCGGGACACAGACTATAGAATTCTGCCCAACACAAGCCTTTCTTCCCATCTACTGGATTTACACGTAAGCATGGCGAAGTTGTTTTGATTCCATTCTCTTTCCATATAGGAATCCGTATTCCATCTCCCACAGAGGGCACTCCAGGCATCTGAGTGACATTACTCCCAAGTCGACCCCCCCCCCTGAAATCTCTATTTATGTTCTCCAGTTCTACTGCCTACCCCTCTCTAGAAAAGGTCTGTTTGCATATTAATATCTTTAATAAGAGTCCACTGGTAGCAAGTAACTCTCTGCTAGTATAGAATCGATATAAGTAGAGGAAAAGACTTCAGATGCCCGGTTCAAATAACGGTTAATTACAACCAATGAACCGAGACGCTCAGCGTTGCCTCTGAAATGCTAAAATGCCTTTTGGTCAATCCGCTGGCGAGTATCCTCATTAGTCTAATTAATATCTTTCAAATATTTAAAGGTAAACCAACTGAAATGTTTAAACCTCACTTTTCAGTCTCCAGTCATTGACAAGTTGGAAGGATTCACTTTTCTCTTTCAAAAATGCTAAACTTTGGGTTTAATTTGCTCTAAACAGCTACATGAATATGAGAACCTAGAATCAATCAGGTTATATTATATGGGAAGCAGAAAGAATAAAACTAAATATGTTAAGAAACAAAGCCAGAAAAAAAACAATCAATGGGCACATATGTAGTACAAAGAAGCTCTGGATTACCATATGAAAAGGTTGGCGTTAATCGTGCAAAACAGTTCAACACGTTTTCAGATACCTAAAAATAAATATATGTCATCTGAAACATTCGGTGTATTCCAGCATACTTTATAAAGTTGTGACATTTTCATTGAGTGCGATTTCATGCTTTGAACTCACTCAACAGACATGTTTCACATTTTCTGTGCACAGAACGTTTATTTTTTAAAGGTTACTCCTTTGATAATCAGTTTAAAGGGCTTGCTGTTCCTACGTGGGTAGTCTGGAGTGGTGGACAACATTTTGGCAGCTATTCCTTTGGGCAGCCACCTGTTGTCCTTCCTCCCAAGTTGTTGCTGAATGATGAATGCATTTACAGAAAAAAATGGACGTCTTCCATTTATCACATTTAACGCTGCCCTTTTGGTTACATATTTCGCATCAGCAAACCAGTTGATTCGACTGATGGATGATGAACTAGATGATAACACTGATAATGATTCAAAATAGAAACCATAACCAGACAGTTCTGCAGTACAGATTGTTATCAGTAATACTGTCCTGTAGCTCATGCTAAAGACAAGTCTCACAAGCTGCAAAGCACAAAAGTGAACATTTATAAGTCAATGTATAAACTCCATGGTCAGCATTTATTTAAATGCTGGCTGCAGTGGTTAACTTATTCACTAATATTTAGGGGGGGGGGGATTCATCAAAGAGCAGTAAAAGTTCACCCTTTACTCCAACATGATGCCTCAGATTCAGCAACCTGCAGAATCCTCATACCGCAGATTGATGAATTCCAGGCCAAGGGATTAGCGCTACTTGCGAGCCACCTCTCAAGCAGCGTTATTCTTACGGTCCGGGAGCATCGGGCCGTGCAAAGTGTCAGCCTGATGTTCCTGGTCTGCAGCTCTGGGTCCCTCCCCCCTGCTGATGTAAGGTTCCCTGCCCCAAGCCCACCCACCTCCTTAGTGCCTACTATAAAGGTCTTCATTGGTGGTCCAGGGGGAGTCCAAGATGAGTTGGAGTCTGGTGGGTCTTCAGGCAGGAACAATGGGCAGTTGCTCCTGCCCACTCCAGGTGCCATCCTTCATTGGCAGAACTACCGCTAGGTGCACCATTGGAGGACAGCGCCAGAGTGGGTAGGAGCAATTGGGCATCACTCCTGCCTGAAGGGCCCCCAGACAACCCATCTCCCTGGTCCCCCCTGGACTCCCTCCTGGACTACCAATGAAGACTTTTGTGGTACACTGGGGGGGAGGGGGTTACAGAGCTGCAGACCGGGAGTATCAGGCTGCAGCTTGGCGGCCCAATTAACCCAGACAGTAAAATAACCCCAGCTTTTTGCTGGGGTTAATTTACCATGTTTTTTTGGTCCTAACGTCAATTGTGGTGTATCACCGTAAGTTGTGCTAGGGTATTAGCATAGTAATGAGATACAAAACGTGCATTTGAATATTTAGCATCTCATTACTCATTAATGTGCGGTGCCTTAAATAGCACCACACTATTTTTAGAAAAGTAGCATTAGGGCTGTTTAAGTTGCATTAAGGGCCAATTAATGTGACTTAAAGTCCTAATGCCAATTGATTAATCCCCCCCTAAGGGGGAGCAGGGAGTGCTGCTGCTATCCTGATAGCGGTGATAAAAAGAAAATTACTACCCTAACTTTGTCTGGATTGTTATCCAGATAGCAGTTTTTATATCACTGCTAACTAGATAAATTCTTGCTCTGCCCACACACCGTCCTGGCAGTTCTGGATAGCGTCAATGGATATCCAGGGATAGCAGCAGGTAACCATTTATCCAGGTAATGGCTACCGTTATCCAGGTAAATGGCTTGGAATATTTGATAATATCATGAGAACATAAGAATAACCATACTGGGTCAAACCAATGGTTCATCTAGCCCAGTATTCTGCTTCCGACAGTGGCCAATTCGGTTCAAAAGTACCTGACAGAATCCCAAATAGTAGCAAGATTCATGCTACTGATCCCAGGGACAAGTAGTGGCTTTCCCCATGTCTATCTCAATAGCAGACTATGGACTTTTCCTCCATGAACTTGTCCAAACCTTTTTTTAAACCCAGATACACTAACCGCTGATACCACATCTTCTGGCAAAGAGTTCACTCTATTCATAGAGTGAAAAGATATTTCCTCCTGTTCATGAGCTGCCTTTACTACTTTTCCTAACCAAAGACCTCACAGAAAACTCAGAGTGTAAAAACTGTTGTTTTATTACACACTTTAAAAGAAGAAGCCCTGGAGACATGCAATACCCTCAATATTACACATGCTGACCCACAAAGTAGGACTCCAGCTGAGGTTTGGGAAGCTTAAAACAATTATTGTGAACCAAAAGCAAAGCTCATGGGAACTCCACTCAGTCATTCATTTTGGGGTCATCAGTTCAGTATACACTCAGGCGGCAGACATGGAACACACAGACAAAAAGCAAGGAACTGAGACTTTAAACAGACTGAAGAATTGATGATATCAGCTAAAGTGGTTTCCAGCCTTATTGATGCTTGACTGAAATAAACAGCTGTTCAAGTGCGTGGACGTACGCAGAGCCAGAGAAATGACGAGGGGCACAGACATACACAATGCCAATGGGAACAACTGCAAAGATTATCTACAGAGGATAAGAAAAGTCACAGCCAGTTGACGCAGCAGGCAATATGGCTACTGGCTATGTGAAAGATGGGAGCACAGAACAAGCTCACGGAGCAGCTGGGTGGGAAGAAGCAGGCTACAACTCCCCAAAAACCAATCAGGCTGATGCTGGTCAGATAGGGCTAGGTTCTATATATGGCGCCTGAAAATTCCGTATGGGAAAAAAATACGTCTAGTATTCTCTAAAGTACGCCTAGGCTTAAATTTCTGTGTGGTATATAGAATACGCCGAGCACCTCTCCATATGACCAAATTTAGTCACGGCCATATACGCCATGTTTTATTTGGCATAAATCCTGACATCTAAATTAGGTGCAGAGTGGGTGTATTCTATAACAACGCACATAGATTTTAGAAATACCCATGACCCACCCTTGGCCATGCCCCTTTTTCAGTTATGCGACTTAGAATTTACAAGCACCACATTACAGAATATGCTTAACGAGTTGTGCGCGTATATCTTAATGCTAATTAGTACTGATAATTGCTTGTTAACATCCAAGTGACTGTGCTGATTAGCTAGTTAACCAATTAAGTTATGTGTATTGTTATAGAATGCACTTTGATTTCTGTGCAGAAATTAAGGTGCGATACGTAGAGTCCGGCAGACAATGTGTATCATGACCAGGAATACTATAGAGCAGGCTAGGCCATGACAGAGATCTGCATACAATGAATGTAGTGGGCTTGTAAATCTTTCTGATGCATATTCATTAGGGATATCCTAAAATCCTGGCCTTGCTTTCAGCTCTCGAGGACTGAACATGGACAAGTTTGCTACAGACAGCCGAATGGGAAACAGCTCTATGGGTACAATCCTATAAGAAGCCACCTAGATTTAGGCAGCAAGTATTCAAGTGATATATGTACAACACATATGTTGATGCATATGTGTGTAAATGACCATTTTCCAGTTAGATGCCATTCTGTCAGTATATGCCGATATTGGATGGCATGGACTTTGCAGGTGGGCATTCACATGGCCATAATGTGGGCTGGGGCATAGAATTACCTACCATCATGATAAAATACTATAATGTATGCATGTTTTTTAAACCTGTAGGCACAAGTATTTACATTTGATGCACTACCTTTCTGTAGTGCAACCAAAGCCGTTTACAGAGTACATACAGGTACAGCTCTGGTGTAAAATGATCACACCTAAAATATAGGTGCGTTTTTGACCTATTACCCTAGTATTCTATAAAGAAAAGTAGGTGGCTATTTTTCTTTACAGAATAGGCTCCAAATAGGCACATTCTTGGTGCCTATTAATAGGTGTCCTGTATAGAAATACTCTCTACATGGCTCTGCACAGTGCTATATACAATTGGTATGCACGACACAAATGATTTGGAATCATACTACTACTAATACTACTATGAGCAGCTTTCTTAATTTTGGTAGCTGTATAGATCAATGGTGCCCAAACAATCCTTTAATCTCTTCCTTCATCCTTCAGTCAGTTGGGTTTTCACAGTATCCCTAATACAAAGTGTGACAAAATAGTAGGTTTTCAAGCCTGTGAACTGTATTAATTATTTCATGAAGTGTACTTCTCCTAATTGGCCAGCAGATGGTGTTTGTTTTGTGTTTTAAAGCTGTTGCAGAAAAGACTTTTTGTTTTCCAGATTAAGCTTGGTGAAAGGCAATCTGCAGTACCATTGGCTAGATGCCAAAACTGGTGCCCTGGGCTCTGATTGGCCCTGGAGTTCAAATCTACTCTGGAAGTACTGGATTTTCATTAGTCTCAGTTAGGGACAGCAGAGGAGAAACATTTTTGTCCTCAAGACTTGTGAGCAGTTAATTTCCTGAAACTCCCCAGGTGCTACCCAGGTAGTAACAAGTGTTAGATAGTTTTATGTTTCAACGTTTTTTATTGATGACAAGTGAAAAAGAACAAATCCAACTCACCACAATGACATCAGTGCAATATCACAACCAACAAAGTAACATCAAGAAAAATACAGCACTGCCGACAGTCATCAAACTTTTAACATTTTTACCCCCCCCCCTACCTGTGCTTTATCTGGTCCATCATATACAGTGGAGGAAATAAGTATTTGATCCCTTGCTGATTTTGTAAGTTTGCCCACTGACAAAGACATGAGCAGCCCATAATTGAAGGGTAGGTTATTGGTAACAGTGAGAGATAGCACATCACAAATTAAATCCGGAAAATCACATTGTGGAAAGTATATGAATTTATTTGCATTCTGCAGAGGGAAATAAGTATTTAATCCCTCTGGCAAACAAGACCTAATACTTGGTGGCAAAACCCTTGTTGGCAAGCACAGCGGTCAGACGTCTTCTGTAGTTGATGATGAGGTTTGCACACATGTCAGGAGGAATTTTGGTCCACTCCTCTTTGCAGATCATCTCTAAATCATTAAGAGTTCTGGGCTGTCGCTTGGCAACTCGCATCTTCAGCTCCCTCCATAAGTTTTCAATGGGATTAAGGTCTGGTGACTGGCTAGGCCACTCCATGACCCTAATGTGCTTCTTCCTGAGCCACTCCTTTGTTGCCTTGGCTGTATGTTTTGGGTCATTGTCGTGCTGGAAGACCCAGCCACGACCCATTTTTAAGGCCCTGGCGGAGGGAAGGAGGTTGTCACTCAGAATTGTACGGTACATGGCCCCATCCATTCTCCCATTGATGCGGTGAAGTAGTCCTGTGCCCTTAGCAGAGAAACACCCCCAAAACATAACATTTCCACCTCCATGCTTGACAGTGGGGACGGTGTTCTTTGGGTCATAGGCAGCATTTCTCTTCCTCCAAACACGGCGAGTTGAGTTCATGCCAAAGAGCTCAATTTTTGTCTCATCTGACCACAGCACCTTCTCCCAATCACTCTCGGCATCATCCAGGTGTTCACTGGCAAACTTCAGACGGGCCGTCACATATGCCTTCCGGAGCAGGGGGACCTTGCGGGCACTGCAGGATTGCAATCCGTTATGTCGTAATGTGTTACCAATGGTTTTCGTGGTGACAGTGGTCCCAGCTGCCTTGAGATCATTGACAAGTTCCCCCCTTGTAGTTGTAGGCTGATTTCTAACCTTCCTCATGATCAAGGATACCCCACGAGGTGAGATTTTGCGTGGAGCCCCAGATCTTTGTCGATTGACAGTCATTTTGTACTTCTTCCATTTTCTTACTATGGCACCAACAGTTGTCTCCTTCTCGCCCAGCGTCTTACTGATGGTTTTGTAGCCCATTCCAGCCTTGTGCAGGTGTATGATCTTGTCCCTGACATCCTTAGACAGCTCCTTGCTCTTGGCCATTTTGTAGAGGTTAGAGTCTGACTGATTCACTGAGTCTGTGGACAGGTGTCTTTCATACAGGTGACCATTGCCGACAGCTGTCTGTCATGCAGGTAACAAGTTGATTTGGAGCATCTACCTGGTCTGTAGGGGCCAGATCTCTTACTGGTTGGTGGGGGATCAAATACTTATTTCCCTCTGCAGAATGCAAATAAATTCATATACTTTCCACAATGTGATTTTCCGGATTTAATTTGTGATGTGCTATCTCTCACTGTTACCAATAACCTACCCTTCAATTATGGGCTGCTCATGTCTTTGTCAGTGGGCAAACTTACAAAATCAGCAAGGGATCAAATACTTATTTCCCCCACTGTAAGTACTGACAAAGCAAAGAACAAACAAACTGCAAACCTCTTCCCCCTAAAATCAAATACTAAATACCCGATCCCAACCCAACAACCGAGAAACAGAAGACCAACCAACACTTCCCACAAACCACAGGAGAAGTCAACCATTACCCTCCAAAGACAAATAATAACATCCCATTTCTCACCTCCCCCTCCCCCCAACCACCCCAAGCCCCTACAATCTAACAACCCCCATATTCCCAAGAAACTCCCCCCTATGCTCCCCTCAACATAATCCTGCTTAGTTCCCACAGTTATCTGACACACAAGCCACATTCACCCCACCCAACCTACTTAACACTGTCCAAGTCATCCAAGCCCCCCAAACCCTAGAAGAAAGAAAAGAAGAAAAAAAACCTCCCAAACCCTCGACTATAACTCATTAACCACCAAATTCCTCCCCTTGGGGGACAGGACCGACAGGCATGGATCCCAGAGCTTCAAAAACCGCACCCTCTGCTTGGCTGACCCTCTAGCCTTCCACACCATCAACTGATGTAACATGTTCCTCTAACGCCAATAGGCTGGAGGACAATCCGACACACAGCATTGCAAGATACACTTCCGCGCTAGTAAAAACACCTTATGAGCCAACACCCCAGTGATAGATAGTTTTAATGTTGATCCTTGTTTTGGTTATCTGTTATTGCTTGCAAATACCTTTTCACCTGTTTTGCAAGTGTTCACTGTTCTACTGTGATATTAAACCTGTTAGTTTATTGGCTCTGTTGTCCTTGACTGACTAAGAATCCTGGTGGTTTGTTTGTTGGGTCTGTGGGTGCTTTCCAGGAACTGTGAGACCCCTGCGAGTGTGACCCCAGTAACCTAGAAATCACTGGGGAATAACTCGAGAGTTGCCCAGAGGCAAGTGGGACCCGTCGGTTGGAGGAGGGTGCTAGTATAGAGCACATGCCCAGGTGCAGGTGAGCCTGAGCAGTGCTGAGGGCAGACCCTATATGTGGCCAGGTGGGTGCTAGGCGTTTCATAATACAGAGGTTCTCAAGTAGTGTGCTGCAAGGGAACCTCAGGCAAGCCACAAACATTTGGCTATCTGTGAAGGGAAGACTACAGTGGGTTGCAGCCACTGCTGCTGATGTAAAAGTCTTGCTCTATTTACTTATCAAATTTATATTCTACATATCTACATAAGCGGGTCACAAAAATATATACTTCCATTACATCACCAAAGGATCAGTCCAGACTAATGGGTTATGTCCATTGACCAGCAGTTGGAGATAGAGAGCACCACCAATTTGTGCTATATCTGGTTTTGTGCAGTTAGCTTTAACCAGTATTCTCTATCTCCAGCAGACAAACAGCAGTTTCTTTGCAGCTCTGTAACTAATTCGGTGGTGAGCTCCTATCCTTCCTGTAAGGTTTAGGGAGCTGTGGGGTTGAGTTGCTTCTACAGCCAGGGTGCAAACCTAGTGGTCCAGATCTCTACCCTCTCCCTCTGTTCACTCTTCTGCTGCCTTCCTCTTCCCATTGTCTCCTGCCTCCTTTAAAAAAGGTTCGTCATGCTATGTCTGCTGCTAGGGTTACTTTAGTAGCTCATTGGAAGTCAATTCATGTCCCTTCATTGATTTCTTGGTTGAATAAGTTGTGGTATGTTTGTGATATGGAGAGGTTGTGGGCGATTAGGCATCATTCTTTATCAAAGTGGGAGGATACTTGGGAGCCTTTTATATCTCATTGCTCGTGTTGAGAAAGGGGGGGGTATTTATTTGTTTTTTGTTTTTGTTTTGGTGGGGAGGGGAATGGGTAAGGGTTTATTTCTGCACATATGAAAAACTAAAAATAAGAAGTTGTTTATATCTGATATTTTTCTATGTTATTGGATGTTGTTCTGTTATGTATGCTTTTGCTACTGTATATCTTTTGACATGTGTTTTACTGTGGTCTCTGAATTTTTAATAAATACTTCTTTAAAAATTAAAAAAATAACAATAAAAAAGGCCTGAGAGGGAAGACTATTAAATTTGCTGCACTTTTAAGGGAAGCTGTTTACTTGTGCCTGGGACCTGGCATTCCTGGAACTGTGAGTACTGTCTTCCTCTTTATTTATTTTTTTGTTGTTACATTTGTCCCCTGTGCTTTCCCACTCATGGCAGGCTCAATGTGGCAGGCAATGGAGGGTTTAGTGACTTGCCCAGAGTCACAAGGAGCTGCCTGTGCAGGGAATTGAACTCAGTTCTCCAGGCCCAAATTCCACCACCCTAACCACTAGGCCACTCCTCCACACATTTTGACATTGGAACATGTGAAGTGTTGTTCCCGGTGTGGCAGCCGGAGAACCACTTTGGGGCAGTGCACGATATGCGCAGGGGCTTTGGGGGGGGCCCAGAGCTAAATTTGGCTGACCTGGTGGTGGGTCCTGGTACAAGAGAGCCTGCACAGGCTGATGCACTGGTTTTGGCGGGCTTTCCCAAGGTTACAGCGGCTCACAATTCCACCACGGCCATTTTGAAAGACGCAGAGGGCTTGTCCCTGCGCTTCCCACCTGATTCTCAGACTCTATCCTCCTCTTCGCAGGGGTCTAATGCCCCCTCCTTGGGAAGTCTCCCATATTACCTTTTTCCTTGGACTTTGTATTACTTTTACACCAGGCCTTTTTACTTAAAAGGCAACAACTGGCTGATCAGCTTTGTGCTTCTCAGGAGAATCAACTGTCTAAAAGACAGAGAATTGATTCTATTAGGCAGCCTGAGGATTTTTCCCTCTCATCTCCACATGAGTCCGAGGGTGCCTTCTCAGTTGCTTCTGAGCCTTCTGAGACTCACTGCATTATGGATGAGGACGTGCCAGGGGGCCACAGGAGATGATCAGTCAGCGGCCAGATTGTTTGTTAAGGAGGAACTTCCCTTGCTGATTACTAAGGCCTTGGAGGTTCTCAACATTTCGCCACCTTCAGGTCAGGGAACATCTGTGACCCCTTTCATAATGTCTGGCACTAAAAAGCCCACCAATCTTTTCATATTCATAAGGACATGCATGAACTTATTTCGGCTCAATGGGATTCTCTGGAATCTAACCTCAGCGTAGACAGGGCTATGGCTAAGCTTTACCCGATTCTTCTTATGGAATTTGAACAGCTGGTTCTCTCTAAGGTTGATGTACTGATTTCAGCAGTGACCAAAAAGACCACTATCCCGGTGGAAGGACGAACGGTGCTTAAGGACATGCATGACCGCAAAATAGAGGCTGCTTTAAAGCAACTCTGAGCTTGAAGGCAACTTATTTGTACCTCCTATGCTGCTAGGGCCTTCTTATCCTGGGCACAGCAGCTTGATACATCTCCTGAATTTATGCCTCCTCTGGAGGCAGGTGTGTTGTATGTGGCAGATACCCTCTATGACTTGTTGCAGGCCTCAGCTAAGCAGATGGCGGTCACGGTTTCAGCTAGGAGGTGGCTTTGGTTGCATCATTGGTATGCATATATGGCCTCTAAATCTCGCTGCAGAAACTGAAGTTGGAGTTGGAAATGGCCTATATCCAAAGCTCACGCCCAACTCTTGTGCCACGGCCAGAGGTAGGATCCATAGCCCGGATTGGGCCCAACCTGTTTGCGCAGTTTGATGATACCTGAGGTCACATAGATGGATATCTAACTGCCTTTGAAAAAATTTGCTGCCTCAATGAGTTTCCTCAGAAAGACTGGGTGTGCTATCTGGGAGGAAAGCTCACTGGTAGAGCACTTGAAGCAGTTTGAGGAGGTGCGCAAAGATCTGTTGAACCGTTATGTCATTACCCCTGAAATCTATAAAGTTACAGATTTGCAAAAGGGGGCAGATGATACTCACAGCGAGTTTGTGATCCAGCTAAAATACAAGCACCAGTGGTGGCTCAGTGGAGCTGAGGTTAAGACCCTGGAGGACTGCCAAAACCTGATGATCCTAGAGCAGTTTCTTCAGTGTTGTTGTCCAGAGGTGAGGAAACATGTTCAAGATCAACAGCCCCGCACTCCAGAGAAGGCAGCTGAGTTGGCTTACATCTTTGTGGCTGACTGTCCATGGTTGGCAAAGAGAAGCCGTCCATATCCGCAGCTGCAGAGATCTAAGGGCAGCCAGAGCCTTAAGCCAAATATCCCAGCAACCTCAGACACTGTCAAGAAAACCCTTGAGTGTTCCCCAAAAACCTAAAGGCTTTAGGCATGAATGTCCTTGTTACCAGTGTGGGTGTACAGAACATTTCAAAGCAGATTGCCTAGATAATTTGAAGCCTACACTGAAGAGCATTTCAGTTCCTGCACCAAAGCAGATGGCTTCCATGGGTGACTCCAGTCCCATGAAGAGGCCCACATAGTCACTGCAGCACAGAAAGTTACTGGTCATTCATCAAGCAAGGAAGCAGATGGGTTTCCATAACACTATAGCACCTAAGTAACTGTGAATCAGACCTAGGTGGCTGGGCTTGTGCGGACAGGCTCTAGAATGACTTTATTATGACCAGAGCTAGTGCCGGAAGATGCTATTCTTTCAGGGTGCACTGCAGCGATAGTGTTAGCCAATTGATCCAGAGAGAGACTGTACCCATTGTTCGAATATTTCTGGATTGGGGTAACAAACCTGGATACAGAGAAGTAGGAATAATGAAAAACATGCCGGCACCAATGCTATGTGGGACCAACAGGTTCAATGAACATTACCCTTGATAGCGGAGTCAGCATTTTCACTATGGTGACCCATAGTCAAGCCCAGGAAGTCCAACAAGCAGAAGCAGCAGAGATCATCTCTCCAGTTTCAGATCCTGAGCCAGTCCAGGTGGAACCAGCTGACCAAGTGGCAGGAGGAGACGCTCCATTGCTTCCAGCAGCACCAGTTCCTGAGGTTCCTGAGGTGACCAGGGCCGTGAGTATGGAACAGCTTGGCTTAACTGACTCTTCCCATTGGCTAGATGTGATCTGTCAGAGTCACCAGCAGAGAATCTTCCAGATATTGGTACTGACATAGGACAGAGACATGCTTTTCAGGAAGCACAACACTCTGAGCCTGACCTGAAAGCCCTGAGGCAGAGGGCTGGTCAGCCAACCAATGAGACTTGTAAAGATCATATCCTATGGAAAGTGGGCTTGCTGTACAGAGAGACTGATTCTGTTGATCCTAACAGGACCTGGATAGCAGGCATACAGCTTATAGTGCCCAAAGCATACAGAGAACAACTCCTACAGATTGCACGATATTCCACTAGCAGGACATCAGGGGGTGAAATGCATGCGCACTAGATTGACACAGAACTTCTATTGGCCGGGATTATCTCGAGCCGCAGCTGATTTTTGTCGAACCTGTGATGTGTGTCAGAGTAGTTAAGACAAAAGATCACCCCTGAGCACTCCTGAAACCTTTACCCATTATCAGCACGGAGCCCTTACCGCCACCTCAATGGGCAGCAGTAAGTGCTCCCACCTACATGGTCATGCAGTAAGTGGAATCATGGCATGGACATTTCTTTTTTTCGGCCTTTTTACTTGCAGTGGAAAAAATGGCTCCCGCCTGGTGCCCTATTGGTGAAGTGATTTTGCATTTAGCTCAATCTTTTCTCAGAAGTTTAAGACAAGTTATATGCAGGTACTGTAGGGATTTTCCTTTATCCAGAGGAATTACCATCTCAATTTGTACCTGAGGCAATGGAGGGTTAAGTGATTTGCCAAAGATCACAAGGAACAGCAGTGGGATTTGAATGTGACTTCCTTGCTTCTCAGGCTGCTGCTTTAACCATTTGGCTACTCCCTAATCTAATGACTGAGGCCTCTGTTATAAAATTGCCCTTCCTATGTCCTTTTGGAAATTGGCTTGCTTATGAAAAGTATGGCTAGTAATTATTTAGGAAGGGAGGGGGGCTGGCTATAGTAAGCTTGATTTAGTTATTGCAATGTGATAAAGTAGAATTGCGAAGAATATATTTCTGATACTGGTAAACTGAAGTATCACTTTGAACCTAATGTATTCAGGTACATAAGAACATAAGAGTAGCCATACTGGGTCAGACCAATGGTCATAAGTACATAAGTACATAAGTAGTGCCATACTGGGAAAGACCAAAGGTCCATCTAGCCCAGCATCCTGTCACCGACAGTGGCCAATCCAGGTCAAGGGCACCTGGCACGCTCCCCAAACGTAAAAACATTCCAGACAAGTTATACCTAAAAATGCGGAATTTTTCCAAGTCCATTTAATAGCGGTCTATGGACTTGTCCTTTAGGAATCTATCTAACCCCTTTTTAAACTCCGTCAAGCTAACCGCCCGTACCACGTTCTCCGGCAACGAATTCCAGAGTCTAATTACACGTTGGGTGAAGAAAAATTTTCTCCGATTCGTTTTAAATTTACCACACTGTAGCTTCAACTCATGCCCTCTAGTCCTAGTATTTTTGGATAGCGTGAACAGTCGCTTCACATCCACCCGATCCATTCCACTCATTATTTTATACACTTCTATCATATCTCCCCTCAGCCGTCTCTTCTCCAAGCTGAAAAGCCCTAGCCTTCTCAGCCTCTCTTCATAGGAAAGTCGTCCCATCCCCACTATCATTTTCGTCGCCCTTCGCTGTACCTTTTCCAATTCTACTATATCTTTTTTGAGATACGGAGACCAGTACTGAACACAATACTCCAGGTGCGATACAACGGCATTATAACATCCGCAAACCTGGACTCCATACCCTTCCTAATAACACCCAACATTCTATTCGCTTTCCTAGCCGCAGCAGCACACTGAGCAGAAGGTTTCAGCGTATCATCGACGACGACACCCAGATCCCTTTCTTGATCCGTAACTCCTAACGCGGAACCTTGCAAGACGTAGCTATAATTCGGGTTCCTCTTACCCACATGCATCACTTTGCACTTGTCAACATTGAACTTCATCTGCCACTTGCACGCCCATTCTCCCAGTCTCGCAAGGTCCTCCTGTAATTGTTCACATTCCTCCTGCGACTTGACGACCCTGAATAATTTTGTGTCATCGGCGAATTTAATTACCTCACTAGTTATTCCCATCTCTAGGTCATTTATAAATACATTAAAAAGCAACGGACCCAGCACAGACCCCTGCGGGACCCCACTAACTACCCTCCTCCACTGAGAATACTGGCCACGCAATCCTACTCTCTGCTTCCTATCTTTCAACCAGTTCTTAATCCATAATAATACCCTACCTCCGATTCCATGACTCTGCAATTTCTTCAGGAGTCTTTCGTGCGGCACTTTGTCAAACGCCTTCTGAAAATCCAGATATACAATATCAACCGGCTCCCCATTGTCCACATGTTTGCTTACCCCCTCAAAAAAATGCATTAGATTGGTGAGGCAAGACTTCCCTTCACTAAATCCGTGCTGACTTTGTCTCATCAGTCCATGTTTTTGTATATGCTCTGCAATTTTATTCTTAATAATAGCCTCCACCATCTTGCCCGGCACCGACGTCAGACTCACCGGTCTATAATTTCCCGGATCTCCTCTGGAACCCTTCTTAAAGATCGGAGTAACATTGGCTACCCTCCAGTCTTCCGGTACTACACTCGATTTTAGGGACAGATTGCATATTTCTAACAGTAGCTCCGCAAGTTCATTTTTTAGTTCTATTAATACTCTGGGATGAATACCATCAGGTCCCGGTGATTTACTACTCTTCAGCTTGCTGAACTGACCCATTACATCCTCCAAGGTTACAGAGAATTTGTTTAGTTTCTCCGACTCCCCCGCTTCAAATATTCTTTCCGGCACCGGTGTCCCCCCCAAATCCTCCTCGGTGAAGACCGAAGCAAAGAATTCATTTAATTTCTCCGCTACAGCTTTGTCCTCCTTGATCACCCCTTTAACACCATTTTCGTCCAGCGGCCCAACCGACTCTTTGGCCGGTTTCCTGCTTTTAATGTATCTAAAAAAATTTTTACTATGTATTTTTGCTTCCAACGCTAATTTCTTCTCAAAGTCCTTTTTTGCCCTCCTTATCTCCGCTTTGCATTTGGCTTGGCATTCCTTATGATCTATCCTGTTACTTTCAGTTGGTTCTCTTCTCCACTTTCTGAAGGATTGTTTTTTGGCTCTAATGATTTCCTTTATCTTACTGTTTAGCCACGCCGGCTGACGTTTAGTCTTTTTTCCCTTTTTTCTAATACGTGGAATATATTTGTCCTGAACCTCCAGGATGGTGTTTTTAAACAGCATCCACGCCTGATGCAAGTTTTTTACTCTGCGAGCTGCTCCTTTCAGTCTTTTTTTCACCATTTTTCTCATTTTGTCGTAATCACCTTTTCTATAGTTAAACGCTAGCGTACTTGATTTCCTAGTTTCACTTCCTTCAATGCCAATATCAAAACCGATCATATTATGATCACTGTTATCAAGCGGCCCTCGTATCATTACCCCCTGCACTAGATCATGAGCACCACTAAGGACTAAGTCTAGTATTTTTCCTTCTCTTGTCGGCTCCTGAACTAGCTGTTCCATGAAGCTGTCCTTGATTTCATCAAGAAATCCTATGTCCCTTGCGTGTACAGATGCTACATTAACCCAGTCTATATGCGGGTAATTGAAATCCCCCATTATTATTGTGTTGCCCAGTTTGTTTGCGTCCCTGATTTCCTTTAACATTTCCGCATCCGTCTGTTCGTCCTGGCCAGGCGGACGGTAGTACACTCCTATCACTATCCTTTTCCCCTTTGCACATGGAATTTCAATCCACAGTGATTCCAAGGAGTGTTTTGTTTCCTGCAGAATTTTCAATCTATTTGATTCAAGGCTCTCGTTAATATACAATGCTACCCCTCCACCAATCCGATTCACCCTATCACTACGATATAATTTGTACCCCGGTATGACAGTGTCCCACTGGTTATCCTCCTTCCACCAGGTCTCAGAGATGCCTATTTTATCTAATTTTTCATTTAGTGCAATATATTCCAACTCCCCCATCTTATTTCTTAGGCTCCTGGCATTCGCATATAGACATTTCAAACTATGTTTGTTGTTCCTAAGTACATCATGCTTAGTACTTGACAGTATTAATTGGCAATCTTTTGTCTGATTTTTATTGTTATTTAAAGATACCCGATCTACTACAATCTCTTTTGCAACCTCACTATCAGGATACTCTATCTTCCCTGTTATGGTGATATCTTTGAAAGATACCTTATCCCGAACCATGCTCTTTTGAGCGACTGTCGGCCTTCCCCCCATTTCTAGTTTAAAAGCTGCTCTATCTCCTTCTTAAACGCCGATGCCAGCAGCCTGGTCCCACTCTGGTTAAGATGGAGCCCATCCTTTCGGAATAGGCTCCCCCTTCCCCAGAATGTTGCCCAGTTCCTAACAAATCTAAAGCCCTCCTCCCTGCACCATCGTCTCATCCACGCATTGAGACTCTGGAGCTCTGCCTGTCTCTTGGGCCCTGCGCGTGGCACAGGTAGCATTTCAGAAAATGCTACCCTGGAGGATCTGGATTTCAGCTTTCTACCTAAGAGCCTAAATTTTGCTTCCAGAACCTCTCTCCCACATTTTCCTATGTCATTAGTACCCACATGTACCAAGACAGCCGTCTCCTCCCTAGCACTATATAAAATCCTATCTAGGTGACGCGTGAGGTCCGCCACCTTCGCACCAGGCAGGCAAGTCACCAGGCGATCCTCACGTCCACCAGCCACCCAGCTATCTATATGCCTAATGATCGAATCACCAAGTACAACAGCTGTCCTAACCTTTCCCTCCCGGGCAACATTTGGAGATATATCCTCGGTCCATCTAGCCCACTATCCTGTTTTCCAAACAGTGGCCAAGCCAGGTTACAAATACCTGGCAGAAACCCAAATCGTGGCAACACTCCATACTACAAATCCTAGGGCAAGCAGTTGCTTCCCCATGTCTGTCTCAATAGCAAACTATGAACTTTTCCTCCAGGAATTTGTCCAAACCTTTTTTAAAGCCAGATACGCTAACCACCGTTACCACGTCCTCCAGTAAAGAGTTCCAGAGCTTAACTGTTCATTGAGTGAAAAAATATTTCCTCCAATTTGTTTTAAAAGTATTTCCATTTAACTTCCTCGAGTGTCCCCTAGTCTTTGTACTTTTGGAACGAGTGAAAAATTGATTTACTTCTACTCGTTCTACACCAATCAGGGCTTTCATTGCAGATGCTGTCTAGCAAGATCTGAATATTGTTTCCTATTTCCAGAGGCTAAATGATTATGTGTGTATTGAGTCCCAAGAGTTTAACACACCACCTCCTGAGGTACATATTATTCTATCACAAATTAGAATAAAGATCAGATTCTTAAATAAAGATAATATTGTATAATTATGTAATTTGCATAATTCCCAGAATTCAATGCCGTAAACATTTTAATTGCATCTTTTAAACAGCTGACAAAATGTCATGCAAGAAGTGCTTATATTTTTCAAACAGTTCTTGTAATCAGCAATGTAAACAACTCAGAGTTCATGGGTAGCGGACCAGTCACCTGAGGAATTCATTTATGAAAGACCAAATAACCAAGTCTTAAAGGAAGCCAGCTGTCAGCATAGAGGGAAATCATGAACGCTGTGAAAAACAAAAACAGCCTGTACCAGCCTCCAAAAGCATCTAACTTATTTATTTATTTGCTACATTTGTACCCCACATTTCCCCACCTATTTGCAGGCTCAATGTGGCTTACATAGTACCGTGAGGCGTTAGCCACCTCCGGTGATGAAACAAGTACAGAGTGGTGTTATTGTCAACGAGATAAATGTGTTATAGACACATTAGAGGATCATAGAGAAGAGGAGTTATATAGTGTTCATAGTGTTCATTACAAGTATTGGTTTCTTTGTGTTGCTGAGTTCAGGCATTAAGTTGGGTCAGTAGGGTATGCCTTTTCGAACTTACACTCTTCAAGTACAGATTGCCATTGAAAAACAAGCCAAAACAAAACAGAACTCTGTGACATTGAAATAAAATGGCTGCTAAGCCAATAAAAATGAAAATATAAGTATAAAAATAGCATAGACTAAAACTTAAGGGTGTCTTTTACTAAGGTGTGCTAGCGTTTTTAGCTTGCCTAAAAATCAGCGCTAACTGATTAGAGCGCAAGACCTTATTTCCTACAAAAGAGGGGGCATAAGGGATCATGCGCTAATCTTTTTTTTAATGGCTACATGTTAATGGCAAAATTATCATGTGGATGTTAATGTCAAAAATTGGAAGTCAGCCATTTTCTGGCTGCGGGAAGAAATGGCCTTAGCGCACGGGAAAGATCCACGTAAGGATGCGATAATGCCACTTTTTCCCACTCCTTTGTAAAAGGACCCTTTTAAATGCTAAGACTCCAGCCACATCAGCTGAACCCGATGCAACGTTCTTCAGATCAAAAATTTTAAAACTTTAATTAAACCCTTTAAAAAACCCAGCCCAATTTAAAAAAGGATTTAAAAAAAAAAAAAAAAAGGGGTATACTGCTGTTTTCACTATATAATATAATAAAAGCACAAATTTAAAAAATAAATGAACGTAAATATAACTCAAAACCAAAATGAACACAAATCAAAATAGAAAAATAAAAAACGAACATATCCAAAATGATATCAAATATTAAGGGGCCCTTCTACTAAAATCCATTAAGTTTTAGGCTTAATGCTCCATAATGCAGACTTTTAATGCATGACAAGCCCAAAACTAACACTGCATCAAGAAGAGGCATTCCCACAATATTTTTTTTTGCAGGTTTTGCATGAAAATTCAGATTAAGTCATGGCAATTACACTTGGTTTACACGGAAGCACATAATGCCTTCTATTTGTGAGGCAGTAAGGGGCTCTTTTACAAAGGTGCACTGAAATATGGCCTGCGGTAGTGTAGACACATGTTTTGGGTGTGTGCAGAATCATTTTTCAGCGCACCTGTAAAAAATGCCTTTTAAAAAATTTTTGCCGAACATCCAAGTAGGAATGGCCTAGTGGTTAGGGTGGTGGACTTTGGTCCTGGGGTGCTGAGGAACTGAGTTTGAGTCCCACTTCAGGCACAGGCAGCTCCTTGTGACTCTGCACAAGTCACTTAACCCTCCATTGTCCCATGTAAGCTGCATTGAGCCTGCCATGAGTGGGAAAGCACAGGGTACAAATGTAACAAAAAAAAAAAATTACCACACGTCCATTTTGGGTTTAAGACCTTACCGCCAGCCATTCACCTAGCGGTAAAGTCTTGGGCGGTAATGACCTACGTGCGTCAAATGCCACTTGGCGTGTGCCCAATACGTGCCTCCCAAAAAAATTTATATTTCGGATGCACGTATCAGACACACGTCAAAAATGAAATTACCACAAGAGCCACGTGGTAGCCGGGAGGTAACTCCATTTTGGCACACGTTGGGCGCGCATAGTTGTTTACGTGGCTTAGTAAAAGGGTCCCTAAGTGATCCCATATTAACTCTACATTAGACAGTCAGCACAGCATAAGTGTAAGGTGCTAGCTGGCTAATGAATCCATTCTCACTCTTCACCCATGCCAAACCCCCTGATTGAAAAATTTTGTTATGCATGGTTTAATGTGTGGAAACAGGCAAAGTACCCCAAACACCCTTAATGAGGTTGCACTGTAGCCTGTTTCTGCGAATTACATAAGAACATAAATGTTGCCATACTGGGACAGACCGAAGGTCCATCAAGCCCAGTATCCTGTTTCCAACAGTGGACAATCCAGATCACAAGTACCTGGCAAGATCCCAGAAGAGTAAAACAGATTTTATGCTGCTTATCCTAAAAATAAGCAGTGTATTTTCCCCAAGTCCATCTTTAATAATGGCTTACGAACTTTTCTTTTAGGAATTTATCCAAACCTTTTTTAAATCCTGCTAAGCTAACGGCTTTTATCACATTTGGTGGCAACGAATTCCAGAGTTTAATTACACATCGAGTGAAGAAATATTTTCTCTGGCTTGTTTTGAATTTACTACGCAGTAGCTTCATTGCATGCCCCCTAGTCCTAGTATTTTTGGAAAGACTAAACAAGCGATTCATATTTGCCTATTCCACTTCACTCAGTTTTTTTATAGATCTCTATCATATTTCCCCTCAGCCATTTCTTCTCCAAGATGAAGAGCTCTAGCTGCTTTCTTCATAGGGAAGTCATCCCATCCCCTTTATCATTTTTGTTGCCTTTCTCTGTACTTTTTCTAATTCTGTATGTTATGCTATTTTAAATTTATTTTGTTTCTTCAGTTTTTTCTTTCTTCTTTTGCCCTCCTTTCTTTCCTTTATGGCCATTTTAAAATCTCTGTTGCATGTTTGTGAGATGTCCCTATGCACTTTTTTTTTTTAGAAATATATGCACACTGAGGATTTTTTGTAATAACAACACTCACATACACACACATACCCAAACACACATACATAATAAGAATATTGCTTGCAGTTTACAGTTTATTCAAGATTTGGTATAATGCTATTTGGGATACCATCATAGCAGTTTACAACTAATAAGGTAATGAAAGGAGGAAGCATATGTGAACAGTTGAAAACTTACCTGGAGTCAGGGGCTGGCAGGCAGGCAGGAGACAGGAACAAGCTGAGCTGGAATGGGGATGGGGTCACGAGTGCCTGTGAACCTGGAAGTACTCCCATGCTATACAGGGAAGACTCTGGGATTCATGAGACTCAGCCCCGTTGCTATTGCTGGTCTGCGGGGTGTGCCTGGGCAAGAGGAGAGCAGGAAGAAGTGGCCGGCTAAGGTCACGGCATGCTTGGATGCCACTGGCTGCTGTGGTGCCAGTGTGTGTGTGTTCTGCACGTGCACGACTAGTACGCATGCATGAGGATGAGAGAGGGAGCCTGGAGGAGGGGGCAGGACTCGGAGCAAACCCGACTGCAAGACCTGGATGATAAAAAAAGCGCAAAAAGTGCTAAACTTGATTGGACCGGTGGGGCCCAGCAACAATGGGGGGGGGGGGGGTGCAGGTGACTGGTCTGGAGTCCCCGGATGTTTAAGAGTGTGAAAAAAGCACTGAAGAAATGGCTTTTGATTGGCCCATGCTGGTCCAGTAACGGGGAGGGGCAAGAGCGAAGTGCCTGATCTCTGGCCACACTGGGGCACATACACTGGATCAGAGAGGTGCAGGCATGCAGGTAGACGCGGGATTAGCTGGCGCTGAATTTTTATAGTCCTTTTGGGTTCTACAGAGGTCGGGGGCAAGTGGGAGGCACACCAGGAGATGGATGGAGCAAGTAGCTGGGGTGGCTGACTGTTGGTGCTAGATGTGGCTGGTTTTGGAGACTGGCTGGAGGTCGAGAGCCATGGATGGTGGTGGAGCTGGAGTGCTCAGTAAATGGTGCTCAAAATTTGGCACTGGAAAAAAATCCACACAGAGCACTATTCTATAAATGGTGCTCTGATTTGGGTGCCATTTATATAGTGATTAGAGCTGATTTCCATGCCAAACATTGGCCATGAGGATTTACACCCACTGAAACCTGGTGTAAATCCTGGCATGTAATTTAGGCATGGATCCCTGGTATTAAATATTACTACAGGCATCTTTACTGAATGCCCATGCCCCTCCCATGGCTCTGCCCCCTTTTGAATTGTGCGCTAAAAGATTTGTACACAGATCTTTATAGAATAGTGCATAGCACCAATTAATGTCAATAATTGATTGTGCTGATTGGTTCGTTAGTCAATTTAATTATGTGTGCATCTCAGAACAGCGCACAATTTTGCATGCGGAAGTTTACATGCCATTTATAGAATCTGGGGGTTTGCACATAAATCATTAATCTGCCTGCACTCCAACCAAACTTTGCAACTGAACACACCTACCTTGTTATGACATGTAACACCTGGGGTAATTTTGTAAAAGCCCTTCTATACGCCTAGTGGTCTTTATCTGCAACAAATTCTTTAAAAAATTATCTGTTTAATGCATAAATCTTTTTTATATGTACACCATCTATTTTCAAAGCACTTAGACTTGCAAAAACCTCCCACTGATACAGTCCACATTAAGGGTACATGGTAATTATAGCTTGCCTTTTTAAAGTGCTTTTTATGCATTTTGATTTTTTTGTCCTATATCTATGGGGCATTATTATAAAGTGACTTATTACAGAGGGCAGAAATGTGTCTTGATGGCTTCTATAACGTAATTTTCTCCTAGGCCTTTCCAAATTTTGTTTACTTCTAAAAGGAGACCATTATTGCTCATTTACAAAAATATTCCATCATCTTATGCCTGTCACTTCTGGGTCAGTTGATCAAAGGAGAAAAGTTCTCATCTGTCACCTCTGTCATTTTAACAGTTATTCATTTCATCTGCACCTTGACCAAAAGTTCCATTGTGGAATCAAAAAGTTGGAATTTACTGTCTGGATTCAGTGCTGTAGTCTATTTGGACAGTAAATCATAGAAACATGTTGTTCTTTGCCCATATGCCCTACTTAAACTGTATGACCTATGAATTCACAATAATTTAAAAAGCAATTCTACAAAGGGACATGTGCAGTTCAGCATGCCATGCACACATAAGTGCACAGAAAATGACCACTTACATAAGTATGTGCACTACATGCTATTCTATAAAGGGGAAAGGGGATCAGTGGCGTCTCTAGACAGAAAGTTTTGAGGTGGCAACAAAGGAGCAAGGTGTGTGTGGGTATGAGTGAGTGTGTGTGTGTGTGTGTGTGTGTGTGTGTGGGAGGGGGGGGGGGAGTCAAAGCAACATTTCTGCACATCATAACTCCTTCCCCCCACTTTTAAATTAGCAATAAACCTTCTCCTCCCAAGCCAGTTTCAACTACCCAATAAAAGCACCATTATAATTGATAGCATCATTCAACAAATTCTTCTATGTAAGCACAGAGGTTGGATTTTCTACAGAATTGGTCAGAATCTCAATATAAATCCTAAAGCTCCAGTTCTGTATTACAAACTCCATATTCCCCAACAATGAAGCTTTTCCCCTTACCAGTCATCACACCAAAAATATTTAAATTGTGATTATTATCTCAGGAGCAGCAAACTTTCTTTCCACTGAGTGACAAATCCTTAGGCTCAGCACTCCTCAGGCCTCTGGGCAGCTGCCAGTACTCTCATCTTAGCACATTTCATAACGCTATGTCATGGCCACAAACTGATCCAGTCCGAGTTTTTCTCTTTTATTTCAACCAACCTGTAACAAGGCTTTCAGGCAACAACACAAAAGAAACCAAACTAAAGATGAATCTCCTCATGGCTCAAACAAACAAAAGCCCATAATCTGTTCTTTCCCTGGCCCATCATCAGCTTTGGGAACCTCAGTGTCCCAGGTTGTGTAGCCCGTTTTTCTCAGTTGGCCAGCTCCCATTACACAGTATTGCTTCAGCTATGCCTTCCTCCAGCTGCTTTCCCAGGTACCTCATGGTTCTCTCTTAACAAGTTGTTTCTTTTCCTGACCCAGCATCAACTTTGGGGATCTCATTGCCCCAGGTTGGGTAGCCTGCTTTCTCCCAGCTGGCCAGCTCTGAAGGAGCTCCTTTCTCCAGGGCTGCCGAGAGGGGGGGGCGGGAGGGACAAAATTCCCCAGGCCTGGGCCTCCAAGGAGGGCCTGGCGCCGGGGTCAGGCTGCCGGCGCTGCAGTTCCCGGTCTCACCTGCCTGCCTCCTCGGCTCCGGGCCCCCTGCATTCGAAGTGGCAGTCACAGATCGCCTCCCTTCGGGCCTTCCTTCCTTGTGTCCTGCCCTTGCGGAAACCGGAAGTTACATCAGGAGAGGGTGGGACAAAGGGCGGGAAGGCCAGAAGAGAGGCGATCTGCGACTGCCGCCTTGAATGCAGGGGGCCTGGAGCCGTGGAGGCAGGCAGGTGAGACCGCGGACTGCAGTGGCGGGGGAGCGACGGGGGGGGGGGGGGGCGGCAGCAGCAGGGAGAGCGACGGGGGTGGCAGCGGCAGGGAGAGCAACGGGGGGGCGGCAGCGGCGTGGGGCGGAGGCGGGGCGGCCTTGCCCCGGGCCCGGTCTAGTCTCTTGGCGGCCCTGCCTTTCTCCCTCCTCCTCCTCTCTTGGGCTTCACTCAGCCCCTCTGAGGCTCTCCTTCTTTTCTCAGCTCAGCATGTTTTCAACTGGCTAGGAATGGCCACGCCCCTCTCCTCCAGTGAGGAGGCCTTCAGTATGGTTTTCCCCCTAGCCTATGTCCCTAGGACTCCCCCTGGCTGCCAAAATGAGTAGCTTTCTCCTATCTACCTTCTTCTTGGTAGGGGAGTCATATTCCTAAGGGCTGCTCCACCAGATCTGTGCCCACTAGAGGAAGTCTTTGGACGTGCAGGCTCCTATTTCATTAAGGCGGTACCATTCCAGGTTTCGAGCTGGTGCTCTCAATGCATTCTGGGACGTATAGTAGGCTTTTTCCCAAGTCCTGTGACAAGCCTTGGCTACTACCTTGTCACAACTGCCAGACAATGTTTAAAACAGATGGGTTTTTATTTGTGTGGTGATTCTACCAGATGTAGAGACTACTAGTCCTGAGCATTTGAAATTTTCAAACAGGCCAGACACTTAGCAAAATAACACAAAACTCTATAAAAAATACACTCAAAACCCATATAGGAAACATACTAAAACCATAATAGCCCTAACCCACCTATGAAAAGACAGTGCAATAAATATAACACTGGGCCCAAGAGCATCAATATACCTGCTACTGGGAAACTGGGACAAGCAGGACTGTTACAGATTCCTATAGTCACTACATTCTAGCAGAATCCTTCATCTCAGTTGCAAATGCAGAATATGACTCTCACGTGATACAAAATAGGGGGTCACAAAAATCATGCAGACAAGAACTGAAATGGAGACAAAAACTGCAACCAGAGATACCAGACTCTGCATGTTGTGCAAAATAATGCCAACAGATGTAAATTCTCAACACTGTCATAATTCAGTCACTAAACTGAAAATAAAATCATTTTTTCTACCTTTGTTGTCTGTGATTTTATTCTCAGTCTCTGATTCTGCTTCCCTCTTAACTTTGTTTCCAGGGCCTCCTGTCCATTTGCTATTTCTTTTCTCACCTCCTTTCTTCTTCACTTCCTGCCCTATATCAATGTTTGGCACTGATTTGTCACATTCAGCTTTTTTTCATTTTTCTGCCTCCTTCCTCTCCATCCATGTGTAGCAATCCCCTCTTCCCATCCCTTCCCTTCATGTGCAGCATTTCTTCCCTCTTTCCATCTCTTCCCTTCATGTACAGCCTTCCTCCTTCCCATCCATTCTCTTCATGTACATTTCTCCCCTCTTCCCATCCCTTCCCTTTAATTGCAGCATTTCTCCCCTCTTCCCATCACTTCCCTTCATGTACAGCCTTCCTTCTTCCCATCCCTTCAAGTGCAGAAATCCCCCTTCCTTTTGTGTGCAGTATCTCACCCTCTCTTCTCTTCCCTTAACATGCAGCAATCCCCTCTTCCCATCCCTTCCCTTCACATGTAGTGTTTCTCTTTCCTTCCCTCTCCAGGTACTGTTTCTTTCCTTCCAATTCCCATTCCTTCCCATGGTGGATCTATTGACTTTCTCTACCTTCTTCCTCCTCATCCCTTGGGTCCAGTCTCTCTCCTCTCAGCTGCAAATTTAAAAACTTGTGGTGGCTGCCAGCAATGATTAAATCAGACCTTCCTTCTTGAGCGGCTCTAAGGCTTTCCCTCTGCTGTATCTCGCCCACATGACAAAAAGAAATTACAATAGTACCCTGGGGCTGGCCATAGGAAGGCCTGACTTAATCGCTGCCAGTAACTGCCACAAGTTTTTAAACTCATAGCTGAGGGGAGAGAGACTGGGGATGGGGGAAGAGGAAGGTAGTTGGGTGGTACATAGGCGGTTGGTGACTCATATGTTTGGGGAATCTAAAGTGGGGCTTCTGGCAGGGCTAATGGAGGGTGAGATGGGGTGTGACATGACAAATTTAAATTTTTGGGGTTGCAACACGTGTGTCACTAGGGGCATTTCTGTTTCCCCCACCCCATGCAGCATATCTTCTCTTTCTGTCCCACACACCTTCCCCACCCTACCATACCATCCAGAATCTTCTAGCTCTGTCTCTCTCCACTTGCCATGCAATATCTCCTCTTTCTCTCCCCATCCAACATTACCCCTCTGTCTCTCTCTTTCCCCCTGCCATGCAGCATTTCCCCCTCCCTCTCTCCTCAATCTACCTTCATCCCTCAGTATCTCTTCCCCCATCATCCAATATTTCCTGGTTCTCTCCCTCCTGCCCCCACTATCAAGCTTTGCCCTTCTGTTTCTTCCCTCCCCCAACTATCAGCTTTGACCCTCAGTCTCTCCCCCCTCCTCTCTCATTCTTTCTTCCTATTTCCTGCCTCCAACATTACCCTACTTCTCTCCCTTTCCTCCCCTCAGCCCTAGCTCCAGCCCCAGCAATGAAATAAAACCTGGGAGCTTCTCCTCCTTGCTTGCTTGTTTGCCTGAACCTGCTGTCTCTCCGGTTTGGTGGCTGTCAATAAAGAAAAACTGTACATGGAGTCATAGACCTCTGCTTGCTGCTAACACCGCTGTCCGTCCTGCCCCCTATGATGCAATTTCCTGTTGGGGCAGGAATGCCAGTGCTGTCAGTGGTGTGCAGAGCTCTATCACCCCACCGAATCAGAGAGACAGCAGGTTTGGGCAGACAGGCAAGCCACGGAGGGGAAGCTCCCGGTTTCTTTTTCTTGGTGCCGCTGGCACCAAGATTGGGAAGCAGCAGCCTCAAAGAAGTGAGAGGAGGGGAAGGTCATGGTTGGGCTGTGGAAGCGTGAAGGGGCATTTTAAAAAGGGACATCCAAGTTTTGATGAGGGCGTCATCGCAAAACATCCCCATTCAGGGGCAGGGAAACCCGTATTTTCAAAACAAGATGGACGTCCATCTTTCATTTCGATAATATGGTCAGGGACATCCAAATCCTGAAATTTGGTTGTCCTTACAGATGGTCGTCCCTAGACTTGGTCGTTTCTGATTTTCGGCAATAATGGAAACCAAGGACGTCCATCTCAGAAACAACCAAATGCAAGCCATTTGGTCATGGGAGGAGTCAGCATTTGTACTGCACTGGTCCCCCTGACATGCCAGGACACCAACCGGGCACCCTAGGGGACACTGCAATGGACTTCATAAATTGCTCCCAGGAACATAGCTCCCTTACCTTGTGTGCTGAGCCCCCCAAACCATCCCAAAAAACCAACTACCCACAACTGTACACCACTACCATAGCCCTTACAGGTGAAGGGGGCACCTAGATGTGGGTACAGTTGGTTTCTGGTGGGTTTTGGAGGGCTCGCTGTTTCCTCCACAAACGTTACAGGTAGAGGGGATGGGCCTGGGTCCACCTGCCTGAAGTGCACTGCACCTACTAAAATTGCTCCGGGGACCTGCATACTGCTGTGATGGAGCTGAGTATGACATCTGAGGCTGGCATAGAGGCTGGCAATCAATATTTTTAAAGATGATTTTTGAGGGTGGGAGGGGTTAGTGACCACTGGAGGAGTAAGGGGAGGTCATCCCCGATTTTCTCCAGTGGTCATCTGATCATTTCGGGCACCTTTTTGTGCCTTGGTCGTAAGAAAAATATGACCAGGTAAAGTCATCCAAGTGTTCGTCAGGGACGTCCTTGTTTCTTTCGATTATGGGTTGAGGACGTCCTATGCCTCCAATACGCTCCCTTGAACTTTGGCTGTCCCTGCGACGGAAAGCAGTTGGGGACGTCCAAAATTGGCTTTTGATTATACCGATTTGGACGACCCTGTGAGAAGGACTCCCTTCTTCTGACATGTCGAAAGATGGGCATCCTTCTCTTTCGAAAATTAGCCCATTAGTCTCCCCAAGCCTCTTATACATGCACCTATGGTGTTGGTGGCCTTTCATTGGGGTGGCAAACAGGGGGAAACTAAGATTTTGGGGGGGATATTTGCCCTCCCTTGCCCCCTATAGTGATACCTATGAAGAGGATGGAATTTGATATACCGCCGTTCTGTGGTTACAGTCAAAAAGATTTAGGTACTTAATTTGTATCTGGGGCAATAGAGGGTTAAGTGACTTGTCCAGACTCACAAGGAGCTGCAGCGGGAATAAGACTGAAAAGGAGCTGTAGATATGTGCAGAGCACAGAAGGGGAATGGGCATATCACCAACATACATGTGCAATTTATAGAATACTGTAAGTTATGCATGATATACTTAGGCAAACTCATTTACTCCTGTAGATGGTCACGCCAAAATTTGGGTTCATGCTAGTATACTATAATTCACACAAGAAATGTCCCAGCATTATAACTAACATATATACATATATGTTATAATCTTTAATTAAACACAATCTGGATTTTTTAAAATAATAATTTTTGGACAAATGAGCAGTGGATATAGCCATACATAAATCAAAGGGATATCAATTTCCATATAAATTCTTCATTGGTCCATTTTTTTACCATATCTTTACATATGGACTTTGGTCCTGGGGAACTGGGTTCGATTCCCACTCCATTTCCCCAGGTACAAATAAGTACCTGTATATAATATATAAGCCGCATTGAACCTGCTATGAGTGGGAAAGCGCGGGGTACAAATGTAACAAAAAAAAATCTTTTTTTTTTTTTTTTTAGAAAAACAGCACTTATCTTTTAGAAATGTAACATAGTAGGAGGATAGATGCTGACATAGCTATGTTTCGTTACCTGCATCAGGGAAAGGGATGGGACTTGATATACTGCCTTTCTGTAAATCAAAGTGGTTTACATATTATATTCAGGTACTTATTTTGTACTTGGGGCAATGGGGGGTTAAGTGGCTTGCCCAGAGTCACAAGCAGCTACAGTGGAAATTGAACCTAGTTCACCAGGATCAAAGCCAGCTGCACTAACCATTAGGCTACTCCTCTACTCCAGGGCATATTATTTCCTAAAAAAAAAAAATTAAAAGTTGTCCAATTATCCAGTTGTGACAAAATTTAACAAAGCAAAAAGCCAGTGTACCTCTCAACCAGCTTAAATTTCACTTCATCTATGGCCAAAAAATGGCAGCCACATCAAATTATACATCTCTCTTCCAGCACAGCCTTCAGATGTCCCAGTCAATCAAAAACAAACTTTCACAGAATCATCATCCACTCAGCTTCCACATTTAACCCATATGGGTCAATAGCATTTAAAGAGAAAATCCAATGTTGCTCTTTATAAGAAAGTAGACTTCAATATTACCACCCTCCCACCCCATCTTTATACTGTCCAAAATGCGCCAACAAATATCATGGACTGTGTGTTTCTTCTGAAGCCAGTGCTGAACCAATGGTGCTGAAAGAACTTAGTTCAAAATTCGTGATTTGTGTTCATCACAATTTAACAGATCTCATAGTGTGACCAACACACCAGCTGACATGGACAAATAATATTCTTTACCATGTAAGATGCTTTCTTTTACTATGTAAGCCGCACTGGACCTACTGTATGTGGGAAAGAGCGGGGTACAAATGTAATAAATAAAATAAAAATAATAATATTATCAGATTGAAAGTAAATTGTGTAAGATGACTGTGGATCTGTCCATTTATGTCCTTCAAGGGTTTGTGAGCACAACTGGCATGTCACACAGGGAACATGATGCAGAGCTACATTTTGAACACAGTCACAAACAGGCAAATGCCCCACTGAAGGAAAAGCACCAAGCATAAAACAGTAGATTAAGGGAAAGGAACCTCTTGCAGATGGTGTCCAAAAATGTCTTTATTAAAAATTCTTCTAATATTATTACAGATGATTAATATCGAGATTGTTGTTTTCCCAGAGTTCCAGGTATGACTCCTAAAGTTTTTTCCTCTGAAATGATTCCTCTTAGTATACTAATTCAAAAGGAGTGAAGCCTGTGAAACTGGGATTACCTTAATCAGTGGGAATTGGATTAGAGATTCAAGTGTTTGTATTGTTAAATAATTTCTGGTTTTAAAAGAGAAAAAAATGAAATCAGGTGTATTATTTCCACTAATATTGGACAATAAGAATGCTTCCAACAAAATTAATTGACTATACACCGTCTTGGGTTTGAAGAAGCCAACCAGACAATCAATGTAGAATAATGATTCAGATAAATAATAACTGGGGATAATCAGGTTAATACCACGTTTTCTTTGTTTACTGTTGTTTAATTGATCTCCTTGTCTTGTTTCACTCTCCCTATTTACTTTGTGGTCTAAGAAAGAGAAAGATTGTGTATATAATCCATTTATCTAGTTGAGATTGTTTTCCTCTAATATTGTATTAATGTACAGTCATCTCTGTATTATTGTTTGCAAGTGACTCTTGTAAAATGAAAAATTATAAATGATTAAAAAAATTCTTCTAAAACAGTAAGGGAGACCTGACACGGCTCATGTTTCGGCCTTACTGGCCTGCATCAGTGGTCTAAAAAGATTTTAAAAGTATACAAAATGATCAAAAATGAACCATAATTTATTTTGAATACCAGTCCGTTTAGCAATGTAATCAATTCATTTGTATGTTAAAATTTCACCTAAATTCTTTGCACATCGAAAAGCAAAAATAGGCTTTTTTTTAAAGGCAAGAACACAAAGAATGGATCAATGTTGAAGTATAATAGCTCTAATTGTAGAAATTGCAATCATAAATTAAAAATAGCTGTCAACTTATCCTCTTCAGACTTCACTCGATAGGATAGCAATAAATCTCTATTGGCATATTTTGCACGCAAGTATGCTTTATAAACAGTTGAGTGAGGATAACCTCTACTCAAAAATTGATGCTTTAATTCCATCAACTGCACATTAAAATAACTTACAGAGGTAACAATTTTTTCACATGTAAAAATTGACATGGGAATACTGGACTATAAATGGATTGGATGAAAACTATGAAAATACTGATTTGCAAAACAGGGTTGTTTGAAGTGAATTAGCTACTCAAAAAATAGTTACATCCAAAAAGTTAATTTGAGTGCAATGATCGGAAGAAGTAAACTGTAAATGAGGATCTAACATATTAATCCAAAGAAAAAAATCACTTCAATTCATCATCAGTGCTGGTCCATATAAATAAAATATCATCCAAGAAGCGTTTCCACAAAAACACAGAAGAAAACCACTCTGATCCATAAATATATGATTCTTCAAAATGAGCTACATACCACGTAGCAACTGATGGTGCCAAGGAAGCCCCCATGGCCACTCCCTGAACCTGTTCATAATAGTCACTATGAAAGAAAAAAATAAGTTTTAGTGATCACGAGTTGGGCCAATTGCATTAAAAAAGATATTGATGTCCATTGTCCCTCTGATCTTTTGCTATTCTCTGAAAACAGAAAAAAGTTGGACAGGAATTAGAGAAAAAATGTCTTTTATTACTCACCAGCACAGGATCAGATATCAGTAGCAAGTAGTGGAAAAATAATAGCAAACTTACAAAATCTAACATCAGTAGCTCTGGTACTTATAAGTAATCAGACTAATTATATAAAGGACAGCTGAAAAGAGAAAAAAGGAGGAAGGAAAGTGTATTCCTCACTGTCATACAAAGGTCACAGAGCAGAAAGAAAGAAGAGAAAGAAAGAATGAATGAATGAAAGATTCTTAGCTGTAAAGAATTAGTTCTTACGGGGGGAGGGAGTACACCTCCCTCAGAGAAAAAGGAAATGACAAGGATATGAAACTCTCTTGCCAGCAGGGCTATTTTTCAGAGTTTCTTTGTCTTCAGCATACTTTTATAGGCCTGTGGTGAGCATTCACTTCTCCTCTACCCTGGACCAATCATAGGTGCTGCATATGTACTGGAGACTTGCAATTGGGTCATTCATATGTGCTGGAGGCTTGCAATTTGGGTCCTTGTCATACTTCTACTTAGTAAATTACATTTGTAACAAGTTATACCAGGCAGCTGAGTTGCCCTAGCAACAGGAGGACTTATCAGAGTTTGTGATCAGCTAGAAATTCCTGCATGTGACTGATAGTAAAAGAGAGATGGGGGATGGGAAGTAGGTCAGCATACCTGAAGTAGAACATTATAAGTAAAAATTTCTAGAACAGTTCAAAGTTTGTTCAATCAAAGTTAAAGCAGCAGCTTGCTGTATCATAATATAGAGTGAAGTAATACCCATCATTACAAGGAAAATGTCATAAGGCAACTGTACAGTAGCAAAGATCCACAACAAATGAATAGCATCTTGCAAAAAAAAAAAAAAAATTAGCTGAAACAGCTTTAGCTTTCAAAAAATAGTCCAAAAATTGGACAGCTGATTCGAATATAGAATTCTTCATGGAGACCAAAGATTTACTTGGGGGTCGAGTAAGATCTTTATGGACTTTAGATAGAAAGTATATGCATGGAGTTTGAGGATATTTTGGACAAATGGAAGCAACTTCCTTAGTAGTAAGCATGCTAATACATGAAGCTGATTGCACTATTCTTTTCAATCTCTGTTGTAAACTCAATACAGGATCATCATTTAGTTTACAATATGCACTCAGCAGCAAACAGTTATCTATTGGCTACATCCAAATATTGAGATATAGATTGCAACATCACAGCTCCTCCCTTATCAGTGCGAGTAACAATAAAGTTCACATTATCTTTCAATTCCATAAGCGCCATATATTGTTGGTACATAAGGTTGAGTCATGTGTGTGAAGACATCAGTGACTGCTCCCATACAGTAAGATCTCATAACACCAAATCTCAAAATGTACACAAGGCAGAATCTAAAGGTCCAGATGGATTCCATCCTGATTTAGGGCAAAAATATAGATTTATCAATAGCAGAAACATTACTCTCAAAAATCACCTTAAAGCAGATTTTCCTAAAGAGTTGAAAAAATGCCACTTGAATCTTAAATGGATCATATTTCACTGAGGGAACAAAATTCAAACCCAATTCAAGTACTTGTTGCTGATTTCATGTGAGTTGAATATCAGACAAGTTTATATTGATGATCTTGCATTGTATGGCCTCTGGTCATAGGAGATCTTCTGACTTGATCCGGAAATCCCACTTTTCTGCTGTTGCTATGAAATTTCCCTTTGCAATGGGATTCTTGTGGTAAAAAAATCTTGTTTAAGAGGTTGTCATGATTCAACTCCACTACCGTGGTCTGAGTCATCCAATGAGTCATCAAATGGTAGTTTACAATTACGATTAATTCTACCATCTTTACTCATCCATGGATAAACTGTTTTTGCTGGTAGTCATATTCATCACATTTAAATTTCTTAATTTTCACCTGTTGAATAGAATAACGAAGAACTTGAATCTGCCTACAACTCCTTATGCTGCTTATCAAACTCATCTTCTGAACAGGATGCTTTCAATTGAGCTTTAGTAGTGTCAATCATAGATTTCAATTCAATCTCCAACTTAGAGGTAGTCTCATCAATAAGTAGCATAAGGTTCTACTACAGCAATTTAAAATGGCATTCTACTTAGCAAAAAACGCTGAATCGAATATATGATATACCGTGATTCAGATGATGAAACGTAGCTATGTCGGCACCTATTCTCCTACCATGCTACATTTCTAAAAGAGAAGTGCTTTTTCTCTAAAAGGATTTAAAGATTTTGTATGCAAAGATATGAAAAAATAGACGAATGAAGAATTTATGTGGAAATTGATATCTCTTTGAACAATTTATGTAGGGATATATCCATTGCTGACTGGTCCAAAAAATATTACTTAAAAAAAATCCATATATATATATATGTATATATATATATATATATATATATATATATATATATATATATATATAGAGAGAGAGAGAGAGAGAGAGAGAGAGAGAGAGAGAGATAAGTTTGTTTTAACACTGGAACATTTGTTGTGTGGATTACTTGCATTTAGTCTCCGTTTGAGACAACTAATTGGACCTAATATGACTGGAGTATTCTATAATGGCATCTTGGCCATTATAGAATTGGTGCTCAGTATGTGGCATCATCATGCCTAACTGGAGGTGACGTTATAGAATTGCCCTCTTTAATATTTATGAATGTCTGGCTGATGCATCTATTTTTTTTTTTACTGCAACTGTATATAAGAGGAACTGCCTGAAACAAATATCTGGAATCTGAGTTTGAGATCATGGAATATTGTGAAAGGATATCTGTTATTGTTATTGAGATTACTATAACATTTGCACTCCCATGAGCCCCCTGCTGGGCATACATTATTAAAAGCCCCATGTTTATCAGTATTTGGAATAGACAAAGTCAAGGGAATTTTAGAAAAACTAGGTGAAATTGCAAAAGATGCAATCTGATTTGTTTTGATAAGGCTTAGCTTTAACTGAATATCATGAAACGAATCCAAAATCCTATACATGCTGTAATGAAAAAGAATGAAATTGTTTCTATTAACTCTGTTCTGACAATCTATGCCTTCCTTTCCTCCCAATTAACTCTTCCTTCTTTCACTCTCTTCTCTTTCTTCAGTTCTTATTACTCCTATATTTTCCCCTTTCTTCCCTCTCTCACTCATCTATTCTCTCCTACCTCCTACAGGCTTTTTTCTCCCACTCTCCATGGTCTCTTCTCATACCACCATTGTTGCTCACCTTCACATGCGTTCGTCATGGTAGCAGTAACAGAATGGCAGTCAGAATTTTAAACACATCGGTAGTACTGTGATGCTGCCACAGGAGGCTTGGTAAGGCTTACACATAATTGTAATTAAACTGATAATAACATTTTATACTACTCTGAGAATTACTGGCATCACAACTCATGCAAAGAGTTATCCTGAGCTATCACCCTGTAGTCATTTTCTAAACAAAGTACTAACAGTATTCACATATTTGTACCCACATAGCCATGGTCAATTAGCTTATACCAGCTATATAAAGATGAGATTAATAATTAATCTAACATGAAAAATTTAAATCAGCATATCAACATTCATTTTATATCTCTATCACCAGCAGCCAAACATATTGTTCTACTGATAAAGTGAGACACACAATAAACTGCCTCTGTTGATTCACTTTGATTTCTGGGATGGAGCGGGAGCCCTTATTTGTGTCAGATGAGGCTTCATTGTTCAATATACATAGTTTCCCTATCCTGAGTGGAAAGGAGTTGCAAGATTGTAAGGCCAAGAGAGCAATGTAGGGCTTAGCATTTGCAATGTATATGTAAAGGCTATGTGTATTGCCAGTGCTGTATGAATGTTAACTTCTTCTGAAAGGAAGCGCTCTGGAAGAAGTATGGAGATCATTTGTAGATGGGAATGAGATTTTTCTCTCATGTGGACATATATCTGCAGTTCCTCCTGCCATGCAGGCATTGACGAGTTTTGTGATATTAATTATTTTTACATGTCTCTGAATGAAGGAGTTTTACCCATTGATTTCAATGGAATTGAGGTGAATGTAAAAGTAATGCAATATGCAAATGAAGTCCTGTTGGGATTGAAGTGTAGTAGGTGTTTTTGGTGTCTTGCCCTGCAGCTTTTTCCATAAAAGACAATGTCTCTGAAATTGCTTTGCAGGTTTGAAAAAAGACAATTGGGATTATGCACAGGGAACTGAAGGAACTAATAAACTCTATGGTTTGGGTCCAATGTATTTCATTATATGCTCTTTATCACCAAATTAGCTGCTATTCAGCCTCCCCTGATGTTTTTATTCAGTGGTGTACCTGACTTAGGGACCCTTTTACTAAACTGTGGTAAAATTTGCAGTTACTATGGATTAATGTGGGATTTGATCCTTGTGCTCCTGTTTACTTGGTATGAATGATCTAGGTTTGGGGTACTGTATTGTTGGAATGTGTGTCTCTTGTGCGTTTGTTCTTTCCTATCTTACAATATGGAATTCTTTTCTATTTCCTATAACTTTTGGTAATGTAAACTGCCTCGATTTGGGCACAAAGTAGGTGGTGTCTAAAATTAATAAACGATAACACATGGTAGCGGCTATTGGGAACGTTCCCACTATTGCAGGTTGTGCATTGCCATTCGGATTAATGCATGGTTAATCTGCTCTTGGGTAGTGTTGAAGCACGTAAATGGCCCTGTGTTAATTTTGTTTAGGCAGTTAGCATGCGGGAAGTGCAAATGCCTACCATGTCTACAAGTCGTTGGCGAGGCCCCACTTGGAGTATTATGTTTAGTTTTGAAGGCTGTATCTTGCTAAGGATGTAAAAAGACTGGAAGCAGTGCAAAGAAAAGCTACAAAAATAGTGTGGGATTTACATTGCAAGACATACAAGGAGAGACTGGCTGACCTGAACATGTATACCCTGGAGGAAAGGAGAAGCAGGGGTGATATGATACAGGCGTTCAAATATTTGAAAGGTATTAATCTGCAAACAAACCTTTTCCAGAGAAGGGAAGGCGGTAGAACTAGAGGACATTAATTGAGGTTGAAGGGGGGGCAGACTCAGGAATAATGTCAGGAAGTATTTTTTCACGGAGAGGGTAGTAGATACCTGGAATGCCCTCCCATGGGAGGTGGTGGTGAAAACAGTAATGGAATTTAAAAATGCATGGGATAAACACAAAGGAATCTTGTTCAGAAGGAATGGATCCATAGAAGCTTAGCAGAGATTTGTTGGCAACACCTGTAATTGGGAAGCAAAGCCAGTGCTAGGCAGACTTTTATGGTCTATGCCCTGATCATGGCTGAATAGATTTGGATGGGCTGGAGTGTATCTTTTCAGGGGCTTCGATGTTAAGTTCAGAAATTTTAGAACAAGGACAGTGCTGGGCAGACAAATCAAGGTCAGATATACATATGAAGTATCACATACTATGTGTAATGAGTTTATATTGTTTATATTGTTGGGCAGACTGGATGGACCGTAGAGGTTTTTATCTGCTGACATCTACTATGTTACTATCCAGCTTATTTTCGAAAGACATCGCTGGCCATCTTCCGACACAAATCGGGAGCTGGCCGGCCATCTTCTGAACCCGGCCAAATCGGTATAATCGAAAGCCGATTTTGGCCTGCGCCAACTGCTTTCCATCGCGGAGCTGGCCAAACTTCAAGGGGGCATTTCGGGAGGGTGCAGAAGGCGGGACGGGGGCGTGGTTATGAGATGGCTGGCTTCGCCCAATAATGGAAAAAAGATGGCCGACTCTGATGAGCATTTCGCCGGTTTCACTTGGTCCATTTATTTTTATGACCAAGCCCCAAAAAAGTGCCCCAATTGACCAGATGACCACCGGAGGGAATCAGGGATCACCTCCCCTTACTCCCCCAGTGGTCACCAACCCCCTCCCACCCAACAACAAAAAATATTTAAACATTTTTTTGCCAGCCTCTATGCCAGCCTGAAATGTCATACCCAGCTCCCTGACAGCAGTATGCAGGTATCTGGAGCAGTTTTTTGTGGGTGCAGTGCACTTCAGGCAAGTGGACCAACCCTTGCGGAAACAGGAAATGAGGGTGGGACCAGAGCTGAGAGAGAGAGAAGGGAAAACTAAATTAAGGGCCGAGCCTGCACGCTTTTTACCGCTGCTGCCGGCCGCCATAACCCCGACGAGGTAAGTGAAGATAACTTTTAAAATTTGGAGGGAGGGGGCCTGGAACTCGAAGGGAGGGAGGGAGGGAGGGAGGGAGGGACGACGACCCTGGAACTCGGAGTGATGACGACCCTGGAACTCAGAGGGGGGGGGGACGACTCTGGAACTCGGAGGGAGGGAGGGGGACCTGTGGAACTCGGAGGGAGGGGGGACCCTGGAACTCGGAGGGAGGGGGATCCTGAAACTCAGAGGGATGGAGGGACCCTGGAACTTGGAGGGAGAGAGGGGGACCCTGGAACTCAGAGGGAGGGGGGAGGGAAAGGAGAGAGAGAGGGGAGGTAGGGGGGGCTGGAACTGGGAGGGGGCCTGGAACTCGGAGGGAGGTGGAGGGGGATGAAGTAGGGGGGAGAGGGAGGGGGATGGGGGACAAGGGGGAGGGGGGACGGGGAGGGGGGACAAGGGGAGGTGGAGGGGGAAGCAGGGGAGGGGGAAGAGGGGGAGGAGAGGGGGGAATGCACCACCTGTAAAAAAAAAATTTCAGCACCCCCAATCATTTTGAAACGTTGGCTCCTATGCTTGAGACTGTTGTGTTCATGATGATTTTTACATTTTATTACAGTTCATGAAAATGTAACACTGAAACAGAATATGGAGAGTTCATTGTACATTCAATATTCACTCCAGGCAGCAGAACTGGTGCAAGGTTTCTTGCTGCCCTGGGCAACTTCAAAATTTGCAGCTCACCTTTGCTAACAGCACTGCTGGTGAAGCCTCTCTCCCACCTCATGCTAGATGCTCATGCTTCTGTTGGGCTTTCTATGCTCCTAACACATTTGCTGGGCTCCACAAACATATACTGGGATGTTGCCAAGTGTTTAAGTGCAAGGACAGTGAGTTGTCATGTGGCCCTGCCTCATAGTTTGCCTACTTTGTTTGGAAGGGCAAAGGGTTGGGAGCTCAGGTTAGTGTGTGTGTGTGTGTGTGTGTATGGGAGGGAGAGGGGTAAATTTATTGATTAGCTACTCTTCCATTCAGCTCTCTCTCTTCTGCTCACACCACTTACTCCTCACCTTTCCACACTTCCTCCCCACCTCTCCACAATTCCTTCAACTTTCACCTCTTTCCCTCATCAATTTCTCCACCCGCCCTCTTTGCTTGTCTCCTCCACACCATCCTCTTTCTCCTTCCTTCTCTCTGCTTCTAGGGAATCTATGCGGGATGTAAAGAACAAACATTAAAGAAACTTCAGACCGCCCAGAACATGGCAGCCAGGCTTATCTTCGGAAAAACCCGATTTGATAGCACAAAACCCCTCCGCAAAAAACTACACTGGCTCCCAATCAAAGAACGTACTGCTTTCAAAATCTGCACAATGGTTCACAAAATTATCTACGGTGAAGCTCCGGGGTACATGACAGACCTGATTGACCTACCAACCAGAAATACTTCAAAATCAACACGAATGTACCTAAACCTGCACTACCCAAGCTGCAAAGGAATCAAATACAAATCAACTTACACATCCAGCTTTTCCTACATAAGCACATAATTGTGGAATGCAATTCCAAAAGCCTTGAAAATTATGTACGACCACCTACACTTCAGGAGAACACAAAAACTTATTTGTTCAAAAAGGTATAACCTACCAACTCAACATAAAAGCCTGACAGCTGCAACACAACATAACCAAAATACAGTATGGACACAATAAAACCAAAATACAGTATGGACACAACACAATTCTTCCGCATACGATGCCCCTATGTGGCTATTCCACACGAACACTATCCTATCTCATGTGGCACTACAAAATGAACCTTATCTTATCTCAACATCACTCTGTATTTGTTTACACCAGAGTCTGCAATCGCATGTCCGGCACTATGTAAGCCACATTGAGCCTGCAAATAGGTGGGAAAATGTGGGATACAAATGTAACAAATAAATAAATAAATAAATCTTCTGCATTCCAACTTATTTTCACACAATCAAAATTAAACAATCACTTTTAAACAGAATTACTTCCAATCACAAATACAGACCCCGAGTGCACTGGTTGGTCAAGACAAAAGTTGAAAAACAATCTTTAAAATTCACTTTTATTACAGGGTCATGGATTTGATATACCACATTTCTGTGGTATAACAAAAGCAGTTTATAATTATTATGTGCAGGTACCATCTCTGTCTCCAGTAGGTTCACAATCTAAGTTTTTTTGTACCTGGGGCCAGTGGCGTAGCCAGACCTGATATTTTGGCTGGGCCCAGAGCTAATATGGGTGGGCACTATATATATATATATATATATATATATATATAGTACCCACCCATATTACCTAGGGCAATGAGGAGCCCATCCCAACCCAGAAATTCCCCAACAATAAATTTTAATAGTGACCACCAGCCCCAGGCAGGCAGCAGGCCCCAGCTAGCTCAATTTAATAAAAATTACACAGCACACGTCACACAATGTTAAAAATTATGATGAAAAAAAAGTATTTAAATTTTTATTACCGGCTCCTATTGCTGCTGGGCTCGCCTCAAAATAATGTCGAATCATGAAGAAGAACCTTCCAGGGCCAGGCTCGTGCTCCTCACCTCCGTAATCCTCCTGTAAAACGTGCACTGCATGGCGTGCACTTGGTGGTGGTGGTGGGCTGGACTGGAGTCCTGGACAGGCAGTTGAGCGGGAGCCGCCATTCATTCCAGGCAGCTCCGCGCTCCGGAACTTTCATCCGATCTTACTATCCATTCTTTAATTTCTCTCTTTTTACTTCATCTACCTATCCCTTTTCATTTTTTCCTCACTTTTGTTCTCCCCATGCCCCTTCCTCTTATTCTGCAGTCTTTCATTAACTCTATCCTCTCCCCCTTTCTCTCCCCATCCTTTCAGTGTCTCTCCCTCTCTCTGAATCCAGCGTCTCCTCTTTCTCTCCCTAACCTTCTATCCAGCATCTTCCCTCTTTCTCTCCTACCCTTCCATCCAGTGTCATCCCTCATTCTCTCTCCATCCTTCCACCTATTACCCTCTCCCAATCCTTCCATCCATTGTCTCCATCTATCTCCCCTTCCTTCTAGACAGTTATCTCTCTACCCTTTTCTATTCAGCATGTCCTCTCTCTCCCCACCATCCTACCAGTGGCTTTCCTCTTTCTCTTCCTACCCTTCCATCCAGCGTCTTCCCTCTTTCTGCTCCCTCCTTCCAGCATTTCCCTCTTTCTCTCTCTTTTCATCCAGCATTTCTCCATTTGACCAGCTAAGGTCTCCCCCAGTTTCTCTCCAGCAGCTTCTCTCTCTTTCTCCTGCCATTTTCCATGTCCCCTTCTTCTCTCCCCCATCTTTCTACTCATCTGTCTCTCTCTCTGTACCCCTCTTCCATCTAGCATCTTCCCTCTTTCTGCCCCTCCTTCTAGCATTTTTCCTCTTTCACCCTCCTTTCATCCAGCATTTCTCCTCTTTGTCTCTCCATCTGACCAGTCAGGGTATCCCCCTTGTTCCCCTTCCTTCTCCCCAGCAGCCTGTCTCTCCCCTGCTCTTTTCCATGTCCCCTCTTTCTCTCCCTATCTCTCTCTCTGGCTCTCCCCTGCTCTTTTCCATGCTCTCTCCCCATCTCTCTCTCTTGCTCCCCCCTGCTCTTTTCCACGCCCCCTCTCTCCCCATGTCTCGCTCTCTCTTTCTGTACTCTCCAGCGTCCTCTTCTTTTTTTCTCTCCCCTCTGCTCTCTCGGACACCCTTCCCCTACCAGCCACGTTTCCTCTCTCACTCTGGCCCTCTGCAGCAGCAGCAGCGTCAAGACAAGAAGAAAAACAAGTGCGGGGCCGCCCGCAGCAGCCTTCAGTCATGCACTGTCAGCTCTCCCATCCTCTGCCCCCGCTGACGTCAATTTCTCGTTCCGGGAGCAGAGGACAGGCAGAGCCGACAGCACATGCCTGCAGCGGCGCGGCCCCGCGCTTGTTTTTCTTCTTGTGCCGGCTGAACTGAAGTGGCGGCTCGGCGAATCGCATCTGATGCGCAGCGGCGCGACTATGACCGGTGTCGTCGAGCGAGGCATGCGGAGCGCAGCGCTGCTTCAAATTTCAGCGCTCCGGAACGGTGGGGATGTGGGATCATGGATGGGCGGGCCTGGAGGGAAAGTGGCTGGGCCCAGGCCCGTCCAGGCCCGCCCATGGCTACGCCCCAGCCTGGGGCAATCAGGGTTAAGTAACTTGCTCAGAGTCACAAGGAGCTGCAGTGTGACTCAAACCCAGTTCCTCAGGTTCCAAGCCTACTGCACTAACCATTAGGGAAGAGGGCCTACGAGCGTTATGAGGGCAGTGCCTTTGGTCAAGTGGGGGGTGGGCAGACAGTAGTTTTGTTGGGTAGTAGTTGGGTAGTAGTTTTCAGCTTGAGTCAAAAATTTGCTGGCATTTCCAACCAAAATCAAAACTGAATTTGGTCGGCCTCTAGCCAATATGATAATACTTAATATTCAGTTTGCTTTTAGGCTGCTGTTGCACACTGAACCAAGGATTTCAAAGTATTATCTAGAATGATGCCTAGATCCCCCCCAATCCCCAACACCCCCTGCAGATCTGAATCTCCCAATGATTTACCAAACTGGAAGGCCTTCTCACAACCCAAAGCTCACCCCTCCTTGCACCCCCAGACCTTCCCGGTCCCCCTTCAACTGGGAGCTTACCCTGGAGAGATCACTGGTAGCCAGGGCCACCTAGAGATACAGCCAGGACCAGGGCAGGACCGCCCCCACCAGGACCCACCCCCATGCTGCCCCCCCCCCAGGTCATCCCTGCACCTTCCTGTCACTGTGTGCAAGGAGATACTTTTACTAAGGCACACTGAAAAATGGCCTGCGGTAGTGTAGACGCATGTTTTGGGCACGTGCAGAATCATTTTTCAGCGCACATGTAAAAAATGCCTTTTTAAAATTTTTGACGAAAATGGACGCGTGGCAAAATGAAAATTGCTGCACGTTCATTTTGGGTCTGAGACCTTCCTGCCAGCCATTGACCTAGCGTAAGGTCTCATGCGGTAACCGGGCGGTAATGGTCTACGCATGTAAAATGCTGATTATTGCCCGATTACCGCCCGCGTGCCAGAAAATAAAAATATTTTTCAGCGCACTTAGCAGACATGCATGAAAAATGAAATTACTGCAAGGGCCACGCGGTAACTGGGTGGTAACTCCAATTGACGCACTTTGGGTACCACGGCTTAGTAAAAGGGCCCTTTAGCTGGTTAAATTTGAGCCAGCCAACCCTTCCCCCCCCCCCCACTAGATATTTAATGCCGGTCACTGGAAACAGCCCTGCATTGATTATCCTGGGTCATCGCTGATTGCAGCACTTATGTGGTGTGAATATCAGCCTCATTATGGCCTATCCAGTCTGCCTATCCATACCATTTGCTAACAGTTTCTCTCCCTTAGAGATTCTATGTGCTTGTTCCACATGCCGCCCATCTCACATGTATTTTAGAACAGGATAAATTATTACTTTAAAAGGAGTGAAGCCTGTGAAAACTGGGATTACTTTAATCAGTGGAATTTGAATTAGAGACTTATGTATTGTTAAATAACTTCTGGTTTTTAAAAGAGAAAGAATGTAATCTGATGTATTATTTCTAACTAATACTGGACAATAACTATGTTTTTCAAATAAATGATTTGACTATACACCGTATTGGCCTTGAAGAAGCCAACCAGATGATCAATGTGGAATAATGAATTAGACGAGTAATATCTAGGGATAATCAGGTTAATACCACGGTTTTTTTTCTTCTGTTTACTGTTTAATTGATCTCCTTATCTTGTTTCACTCTCCCTATTTAGTGGTCTAAGGAAGAGAATAGAATTACCTGACTGCAATAATTCCTACATATTACTTTCTCTGTATTTCCAGCAAGTTGTTTTATCGCTTGTAAAAATTTAAATGGTTATAAATAAAAAAAAAAAAAAGAACAGGATATACCCCCTTTTAAGTTGCAAGCTATAAAATTTAAATGTGCACTTTATAGAATAGGGCGCAAGGCAGATCCACGAGTTAACCCAAATGAGTGCCAGTTAAAACTAATTATTGATTGTTAACTATTAGTTAACTAATTGACAACAAATTTGTTTATGCACAGATCTGGGATCCATGCCCAAATCTGGGTGACCTATATAGAATCCGGGGGTATATAGGTAGATGTACCCAGGGGCAGAGAATGGGAAGAGTAACAGTAGGACTGACACTTACTATTACTTATCATTTCTGTAGCGCTACAAGGCATACGCAGCGCTGTACACCATACACAAAAGACAGTCCCTGCTCAAAGAGCTTACAATCTAGATAAGACAGGTAAACAGACAGAACAATTAAGGGTAAGGGAATGAAGAGGTGAGGATAAAGGACAGGGTAAGTGAGTTAGGAGTCAAATGCAGTGGTACAGAGGTGGGTTTTGAGTTTGGACTTGAAAACGGCTAGAGACGGGGCTAGACATACATGCTCTGGAAGTCTATTCCAGGCGTGAGGTGCAGCGAGATAAAAGGAATGGAGTCTTGAATTAGCAGTAGAGGAGAAAGGGACATATAAGAGAGATTTATCTACAGAACGGAGTACTCGAGGCATTGGAGCCGACTCTGTGGGTGCTGTGGGTGCTTGAGCACCCCCTATATTAAGAAAATTCCTTGGATGTGTCCAGGGAAGGGTTATTTCCATTGGACTTAGCACCCCAATAATTTTGAAAAGTTGGCTCCTATGACTCGAGGGGGGACATAGGGAGAGACAAGAGTGGAGAGGTACTGGGGAGCGGCAGAGTGAATGCACTTATAGGTCAGTAGGAGAAGTTTGAATTGAATACGGTGCTGGCTCATATATGCCCAAACTTCCATCTGCCGTGGAACAGGCTTTTTGGTATGCTGGTATGCTATTTTTGAAAACAACGTAGGTGCATATGATGCCTTTATAATCTAGGTGTAGCATATACATAGATGGGCCTTTTCTGTCTGTATGCTTTGTTACGGAATTTCTCCCTACGAGTTCAGTCTTTTATCTTTTCTATTTTTGAGATTTTTTTTTTAAATAGGGTCTCTCTTTCATTGTGGTTTGTTGTACAGCTTGATTGGATGTGTCATTTCATATTTATTTCTCTTTATGCTATATTGCATTTCGAGTTTGCTGTCCTTTCTCTCTTCCTTTTTCCATGCCTCATTTATTTCCTTTTAGGGAGATGCAGAATCTAAATGGCCTTTTAGCCATGCTTTTTTCTGGACAAGATAAATGCTGAACATGGTTCTCACACCTAAAGGAAAAAAAACGAAAAACAACAAAGAAATCTTCCTAAAACAAAACAGAGAAAGAAAAATTTGTGTGCCTTCCCTTTCTTCATCTCAGTCAGACCAAAATCATTATCCCCTTCACAGCATGTGTTAGGAACATAATTTCTCCCACTTCCAGGAACTACTAAATTATCTCAGTTATACTCATTAAGGCAATTAACATAGAAGTACATGTGTTTCACCTTGCTTAATTGGCGTTAATTATATTTGTTCCCTCAAAGCACACCCAGGGGTGCAGGAGACCTATGTGTTTATGTGTTCCTTCTGTTTACCCCAGCCCTTTGACAGTTGAATAAGAAATTCTTATTGAGTTGCTAAACATGTCTTTAATTTCATATTTTGTTTTTGACTTTGTACTTACTGTATGTCACCTAAAAGCCATTTTTAAAGGTAAATATTTCCATGGGGGCCAACAGCATGTGTACTAAGGCAGACAGGCTCAGTGCCAGGTCCAGTACAAGTTTATTAAGCACCTTAAGTGAACTTTCTCTCTTGCACCACCTCAATTAAATTTCAAACCTCCAGTATCTCCTTCTTTCTCCATCTCAGTGATTTTGATATATTAACTAGGTAAATGGACTGTTTGAAAATTGCTCACTCTATCTGCAGCAGAAAGTACACGCCAACATTTTTTTGCATTAGTGTAGCTGTCCAGATCTATTATTTTGCTTTAGTTGAAGCTGCTGCATGCTGCCCTCCCTGAAACAGTGACCTTAGGTTGCTGCCTTGTTTGCTTAATGGTTAAGCCACTCCTGCTCAGGGTGCAGTAAATCAGCATAGACAATAACAAAAAGTTACACATGCTATTTTTCAGTGAAAAAGTGATCGCAAATAAAGAGGGATAGGCTGGGGAGACATGCAAATGCATCCCCTTAAAAATGTGCATGGAAATAAAGAACTTTGGGCACTGCCAATACTACCCTCTTCAATATGAATTCCATATTCCTCTCTAATTTTTCAAAACTTAAAATGGAAAGGACCACAGAGGGTCCTAAAGAGCCATATAGAACACCTGAGCTTTAGGTTCAATTTTGTAGTTATGAAAGTAAAGAAGTCCAGCAAGAAAAGATACATGTGCATTCTCCATTTCAGAAGAGAAATGTGTGTGCATTTTCACTGTGCTGTTCTAGGCTAGGTGAGGTGACAAAGCTTCAACATCCAGCTAAACCATTCCCAAGTAAAACCTTTTCCAGTAGACTCCCAATTATTAATCCAGCTTGTCTTTAATGTAGCAACCATAGCAAAGAAAATCAACTTACAGTTAAGTTGCATGGAAAGAATTGTTGCCTTCTGCAAATAGAGTCTAAGTTCAGCCACCTCAGAGGCAAGGAGATAGCCAGAACTGCAGCCCAGTTGAGAGGAAAAGCTGTAATATTCAAAGGAGAAAGTGTGTGAATATTGACCTGGGAAACTGCCTTGGGAAAAATGTCCTGGGAAATGGTGAAGATTTTGGTGGAATCACAGTAGATTAAGGAAGGATCAGCTCCTAAAACAGCTGCTGATCACAAGGTATGCTAGGAAGATTGGGACTGTCCCACACAGAGGGAGGGCTGGCTCAAGCTCAGAAACAAGAGCCAATAGGGAAATCTCAGAAGAAGTCAATCACAGGACACTGCAAACCATAGAGAATAGCCCTAATACACAGAGCTATCTATACACAGACAATGCAATTGAATAAAAATAATACTCATACTAAATTTACATAACAATGCACCCTGCCTCCAAGAATATGGGGGCAGAACATCGACTGACATCAATGTCAGGATTTACACCTCCCACAGAGATCTAGGTGAGAAAGCATTTTTTGTTTTGTGTAGCGCTCCACTGTAAGAATAAACGGTGGTCACCCCTTGATCCATAAGTACTTTTTGTCATTCCCTCAAAGCAATTCTGGCAGAGGATTTTGGTCTTTATGACAGCTAACATTCACATGTATGTTTTAGCACATACACGTGTATGTTCTGAAATACCAAGATACACACGTATGCTTGGCACATACATGTTTATGCTTCTGTGATGACTCTATTGATATTTTAGATGTTTATGCTTATAAAATAGATACTTATGCCACACATAACTATTACATACATGTCCATTTTTTGAAGTACTTTAGAACAGGCACTACATCAATAGATCCTGTTCTAAAACACTAGTGGAACTTAACAATTCCTGACCTGGAGGTCTCAATTCCAATTTGTACATGTTTTCTAAAATCCACTTCTATGTATCATCTCAAAGGGCTTTTGTTGCAAACGCAGCACTATTTTGCAGCATTTCTTGTGTATTTCTGGATGAATTCCCTCCAGATGTGGCTATACTACCCTCTTCAATATGAATTCCATATTCCTCTCTAATTTTTCAAAACTTAAAATGGAAAGGACCACAGAGGGTCCTAAAGAGCCATATAGAACACCTGAGCTTTAGGTTCAATTTTGTAGTTACTGTCATACTACAGCAGACTTAATCACACACCCCTTAAACAAATTCAGCACTTTATACAGCTCACTAAGGAAACAACAGCCCCCATTGTCTAATTAGATTATTTAGGGCTAAAATCACAATTGACTGTGTGCCAGGGGCCAGTAATAAGGGCAGTGAAATAGAAAGCAGAGCCAGCATTTTAATGATGTACAGAAAGAGATAAAAGTATACTTGTACTCTGTACCTACAGAAGTATTTTAACATTTTTTTCTTTCCCCTGTTGCTGCTATTCAGTGTTTCTAGGTAAATTACTACTTGTTAATATTAATTTAGTTACTAATTTATTGTTCAGATGGGGAAGAGCTGTAGCACTTGCAATTTATTATTTACAGTTCCTATAGAGTAAATAGGCACCCGTGCTTATGGACATATGAAACAGTACCATCTCAGGTCTAAACCAGGGCTCTCTGTCTTCAAGCAGTCTCTTATAGCTTAAAAAATACACAATTTGTCCCAAAGACTCTTTTTTCTGGGAGAACTGCCAAAGCAGATTTGTTTATCAAATATGTTCCCAGTGTACTGTAAATAATGAAAATATACTCTGGGAAGAGCTCCACACTTCTACTAAAGCTAAAACATAAAATGAATAGTAATAGTAAGAGAAGGAAAATGAACAGTGACAAGAAAGTGAATCCTGAACCTCAAGTATTTAATTTGGTGCGAGTTGTTCTTATCTGATCTTGTTATCTAATCTTTTATATCTGTGGAACCTCCAAACTGTGGGGCATACACAGATTACACCCCTTTGAGTGTAATTAGGAAATGTGTCAGTATGAGTTATGGAAAATATGAACCAAAAGCACTTTGGTATTAGACAATGCACTGTCAGGGAAGTAACTATGTTCCCTTTATGTATAGACCTGAGTCCTTATGCCCAAGTATACTAATAGTTTAATAATAGTTTAATAGTTTAAAACATTTTGATATACCACTTTTTATCAATAATCAAAGTGGTCTACAATAAAACAATTTAAAAAGAAAGAAGAAAAAGGAAACCAATAAAAATAGAAGAGAACATACACAAGAAGACCTTCAACACCCACTCAACCTAATCCCAAACTCTTCACAAAGAATGCTGCAGCAATTTGCCCAAATTCCCTCTCAGGTCCCCCCAAATGCTTGCTGGAAAAATACAATTTTAATTTCCCCTTGAATTGTTTAAAAGATGCTTCCATTCTCAGCTCCACCAGCAATTGATTCCACAGATTGGTGCCCAGTAAAAAATGCACTCTCTCTTATTACAGTCAAGTAACATAGTAAATGATGGCAGATGCACAACAACTTTGTCTTCAGATGTTGTGACTTGAGGGGCCACAATATTGTTCCACTGGCACCACATTGAAGGGGCACCTTAACCCTGAGATCTGCAAATTTTAATACAAGTAAACAATATGCTTTTCTTGGGTGGAAGCAAGCTTCAAAGTCTGCAACCACAAGTTTGTGAATGTCCCTCTCGGTGTGGTAATGTGGTTGTTCTTCTCCTTGTCCACTGGTAACCTTGGTGATGTTTTGCAGTCCTTGCTGAGTGCATACAAGTTTAAGGCCTAACAAACAACAGGCCTTAGCAGTGAAAGATGAAGTTAGCCAGAGTCTGTATTTTAATGTCAGATTGGTAATGCTGGACAGTGCCATGTATTATAATCCTATATAACTTTGTTATATAGTAGAATGCAGTGCAACATATAGTGCCTTTTGCTCCTATAGTGATGTTATATACTTACAGTACCTGGGTTTAAACTGCACGCCAATCACCCCAGTGACAGGGCAGAACAGTGAAAAACTTTTAATTTTTCAGTGGCTTCAGGTATGATAAAGATTTAAAACATTTCTCAGAGCATCACATATTTTGATGGCAGAGGATGTTTCAGCTTTAAGTGCAAGGTGCACACAGAATAATTACAAGCATTACATAGCCTCAGAGTTATGTTGCCATAAGAATATTAGAAAGCACAAATTTGCAGAACTGTTTCTGGTCATCTTAGCAAACAAAAGTATTTGTGAATTTACACAAGCTAACCAGACAGCATGGAGCCATAGTTGCCTACAAAGAGGGAATGCTTCAAAGCTGCATATGCAATTAGCTAATCCAGGTGCTGAATGTTAACAGAGGAAGGAACTACTGTACCTCCCCCATCCTTGCTCTAGCTGACAGCAAAGTATCAATTAGCAGAGAGCCAGGGCATAATTGCTGCAAAGGAAAAAAAAAGTGAAAAGCAGGTTTATTTTTACTAGTGCAAAGCAATGGCAGATTCTATCGGGTCAGAAAGTGAAGTAACTTAGCAGACTGAACAAAATGCTCAAGCCAAGCTAGATGAGAATGGACAGTTTACTAGTTAAAAGAGAATATTCAAGCTTACAGAAAAGACCAGAGAAAATTAAGAAGCAGAAATACACAGGCACCTCCTTCTCCTGGAAAGACTCTGGCTCAAAGTAGAGCAGAACATAAGTGATGTTTCAAAAAAAGGCAAAGCTGATAGCCTCCATATAGAGCAATTACAATCAATCTTTAAGCAGTACTAGCACAAGTTATAAGAAATTCCTAAGCAGGACAGGTACGGAAGATAGTTTATCCCAGTGACAGACAGCAAGCTACAGATCTCACATGCCAAGCTATAGTGACAGAGGCAATTAAAGATGGAGAACCGCTCACAAATCCAGCAGGGGAGAACGAGTTCCGTTCCAGGACCAGCCATTCTGGACAGTCTGCAACTAGCATATTTGCAATCTGGGTTCAAGCTAAGGCAGAAGCTGCTAAATCATGCGTTCTTTATAGTGAACAAGAAGCAGCTATAAAAGTTAAGAAACTAGAAGAGAGAAAGAAAGCAGCGGTTGATGTCACTGCTACATCTGAACACAGAAAGGTGAAGTTAGACATTGCCTTGGAGGTGCTCCAGCAAGAGAAAGAAGCAGCCACCAATGAGACTGAAGCCAAGGCCCTTTAAGCAGGCATAAGGCAGGATGGCAGGGAGAGCCAGCTTAGCCACATTGCCTTTGAAGATCATGAGAAGCAAATTGCTGCCTATATGAAGGCACATACTTAGCACACAAAAGCGCACAGTCACAGTCTGACTCAGAAGAGTCATCAGGTTCAGAGAAAGTATGCCCCTCCAAACCAGAGTCTCACTTGCCCGAAAGAAGCAAGCCTAAGGCAAAGCATGCCATGGAGGCAGACTGCCATCATAGTAATCCATACACTCATATGCATACAGATGCACTACCACTGGCTCTTGTTCCAGGAAAGCACACCAAGGGAAATGATTCATTGCAAGCACAGACTCTGGAATCACATAGGAACTGAGCTCAAATAAACATTAAGTAGTTGCGCCCAGGGAGGGCATCAGCTAAGCATCCTGGGGCTGATATTGAGAATGAGAGGGACCTCAGCTAACTCCTACAGTCTGCAGCAAACCCAGAAATTCAATGCCTGGGCTATATCCGGTGACCAGTATTGAATCTCTGATTTTTTTTGGCCGCTAAAAACATAGCCTTGAAGGGAGGGTAGGATGGCTTGGTGCAGCAGTGTTGGCCCAGGGAAAGTGTAGGCTGTGTGTGAAGGAGCACTTCTGCAGGTGGGATCCCTGCCAGCCAAAGTAGCAGATAGTGCTGAAAATTTGGAGGGGGTCTAAACCTAAATTGGGAGGGGCTGGCCAGACCCTCAAGGCCCACCTGAGGCTATGCTATTGATTGAAACAGCTGGTGTCGGAAGGAGATGCCCACAGGGTTGCCTCTTGATTTTTGCCACCCTAGGCAGCAAACAGTGTCTCCTTTAATACTTACTATCCCAACTTTTGCTAAATAGATACTTTTGTTCTGTTTTCACAGAAGAAAATCCTGGAGAAGGACCGTGATGGACTGGCAAAAGTGCAAATGAAAATGGAGTAGATATAGCACCATTCACAGAAGAGTGTGTGTATAAACAACTTGAAAAGCTAAAGGTGGACAAAGCCGTGGGACCGGACGGGATCCACCCCAGGATATTAAAAGAGCTCAGAGAAGTTCTGGTGGGTCCTCTTAAAGATTTGTTTAATAAATCATTGGAAATGGGAGAAGTTCCGTGGGATTGGAGAACGGCGGATGTGGTCCCTCTTCACAAAAGTGGTGATAAAGAAGAAGCTGGAAACTACAGGCCGGTAAGCCTCACTTTGGTTATTGGAAAAGTAATGGAAGCGATGCTGAAGGAAAGGATAGTGAATTTCCTGGAAGCAAATAAGTTGCAAGATCCGAAACAACATGGTTTTACCAAAGGGAAATCGTGCCAAACGAATCTCATTGAATTCTTTGACTGGGTGACTGGAGAATTAAATCAGGAATGTGCTATAGACGTAATCTACCTAGATTTCAGCAAAGCTTTTGACACGGTTCCCCACAGGAGGCTCTTAAATAAACTTGACGGGCTGAAGATAGGACCCAAAGTGGTGAACTGGATAAGGAACTGGTTGATGGACAGACACCAGAGGGTGGTGGTGAATGGAATTCGCTCGGAGGAGGGAAAGGTGAGTAGTGGAGTGCCTCAGGGATCGGTGCTGGGGCCGATTCTGTTCAATATATTTGTAAGTGACATTGCAGAAGGGTTAGAAGGCAAAGTTTGCCTTTTTGCAGATGATACTAAGATTTGTAACAGAGTGGACACCCGGGATGGAGTAGAAAACATGAAAAAGGATCTGCGAAAGCTAGAAGATTGGTCTAAGGCTTGGCAATTAAAATTCAGTGCGAATAAATGCAAAGTGATGCACTTAGGGAGTAGAAATCCACGGGAGACATATGTGTTAGGTGGTGAGAGTCTGATAGGTACCGACGGGGAGAGGGGTCTTGGGGTGATAGTATCTGAGGATCTGAAGGCGACGAAACAGTGTGACAAGGCGGAGGCTGTAAGTAGAAGGTTGTTAGGCTGTATAGAGAGGGGAGTGACCAGCAGAAGAAAAGAGGTGTTAATGCCCCTGTACAAATCGTTGGTGAGGCCCCACCTGGAGTATTGTGTTCAATTTTGGAGGCCGTATCTTGCTAAGGATGTAAAAAGAATTGAAGCGGTGCAAAGAAAAGCTACGAGGATGGTATGGGATTTGAGTTACAAGACGTATGAGGAGAGACTTGCGAACCTGAACATGTATACCCTGGAGGAAAGGAGAAACAGGGATGATATGATACAGACGTTCAAATATTTAAAAAGTATTAATCCGCAAATGAACCTTTTCCGGAGATGGGAAGGCGGCAGAACTAGAGGGCATGAAATGAGATTGAAGGGGGGCAGACTCAAAAAAAATGTCAGGAAGTATTTTTTCACGGAGAGAGTGGTGGATGCTTGGAATGCCCTCTCGCGGGAGGTGGTGGAGAGGAAAACGGTAACGGAATTCAAACATGCGTGGGATAAACATAAAGGAATCCTGTTCAGAAGAAATGGATCCTCAGGAGCTTAGCCGAGATTGGGTGGCAGAGCTGGTGTTGGGAGGCGGGGCTGGTGGTTGGGAGGCGGGGATAGTGCTGGCCAGACTTATACGGTCTGTGCCAGAGCCAGTGGTGGGAGGCGGGGCTGGTGGTTGGGAGACGGGGTAGTGCTGGGCAGACTTGTACGGTCTGTGCCCTGAAAATGACAGTTACAAATCAAGGTAATATATCCACAAAAACTAGCACATATGAGTTTGTCTTGTTGGGCAGACTGGATGGACTGTGCAGGTCTTTTTCTGCCGTCATCTACTATGTTACTATGTTACTATGTTACTATGTATGTTTACTAAGGCGCATTAGTGTTTTTAACATGATTTTAAAGTTAAGGCACTTTAAATGCTAACACGCCAATACATTCCTATGGGCATGTTAGTGTTTAACGAGCATCAACCATTAACACATGTTAAAACGCTAACACGCCTATAGCGCACCTTAGTAAACATACCCCTTAGTGCTTAAGCATTCTGGAGCAGCTCTATTAACAATGTTCTTCTTGTTTACATTCCAAAAATCATTTCTAATTAAACAGACATAGGGCTTTACAAATAGACTTTTCCCAGTGTTCATCAGTTTAGTCAGTCTTTAATTGCATTCCAATCTGATCCTCCAATCAAAAATTATTGGTTCTTTTTCCTAAGCAATGCATCTTGCTGTCTGGTGCATCACCCATTCTGCTGTTTTTGATCTCTTTAATAAAGTGAAATGCTGAAAGATTAAATACCACTACAATAAATGTGCTTGTAATCAAAACTCATGAACACCGGAGAATGGAAACTACAAAATGAGTACCGTGAAGTCACTGCTGAACAAAGACATTACTGCCATCAGACTGTAAATAAATCTGATTCAATTTGTAGACATATTTATGATGCTCTGTGGTACTTTTGATTTCTAGCTGGCAGGCAACAAAAATGTACCTATCTCATTGCTCTCATTTTTCCTGTTTTTAACTTGCACCCAAATGTCTAGTGTTATGGTTTTCATCAAACTCAGCATAATGAAAATTAAAGCTTACAAGTGCATTTTATCAGCGTGGCTCTCCATGGAAAATAAGCACTTTAATTTAATCTGGAAGGCTAAATCTGAAGTTAATTTATCATGGTCTAGAATACTTCTGATTGCTGAATGAACGTGCATGAAAGTGCTTAAAATGAAGCCAAGAGTGTGTGGCAGAATGTTGTGATTTCATGATCTCCTATCATGGACTTATTTTTGTCCTAGTTGTTTCTGGATTGTAAAATCCAATTGTACATTGTGGTCCAAAGCCTTCACTTTCTCCCGGAAAGTCCTACTTCCCTGCCCCAGAAAATGTGCAGGTAGACTTATGCTTTTTAGATCATTGTGATTTGAAAATGTCTACAAAAAAAAAAAAGACATACTTGTGTTCTTTGTTACTGTTTCAGTAAAGGCCATGATAGTAGTCAGACATGTTCATAGAGTAGTCAATATTCAAAAAAGATCTGATGCCCAAAGTTAGATGAAAATTAAAGTCAACTTGGATTCCTAAATTTAGACTTGCTACTCAGTCGCCAAGCTGCAAAACTTAATCTTGCATAGAGCATTTAGGTCAGAAAGGGATGTCCAAGTCAGGACATTCACAATTTTCCAAGTATTTTACAAGGTTTGCTGAAAGTGGAGCCTTTTGTAAAACAGATATAAGGATGTGTGGGACCTATACATGTATATACTATGAGGACAGCCACTTCAATTAGAAACCTTTTGTGAAAAAGTGAAGTTACTTACCTGTAACGGGGGTTCTCCGTGGACAGCAGGATCAGTCAGCCACACACTGGTGATGTCATCCGACAAGCCGGAAACGGATTTGCTCTCCCAGAGCTCAAAGGAAACTTTTGAGCAGGTCCCTCTGAGCATGTGCAGTGTGCACTATATATGTCCCTGCTTGGGCGTGTTGCCTCAGGTGTACCCAGCTATGTTGCGTGGCCTCATCCTTAGGGGAGGAGGGAGGGTAAGTGTGGCTGACTGATCCTGCTGTCCACGGAGAACCCCCGTTACAGGTAAGTAACTTCACTTTCTCCATGAACAAGCAGGATGAGTCAGCCACACACTGGTGACTCCATAGCTGCGGGCTGAGAAAGGTCAGGTGTGTACTCTTAAGAGGTTTTGTTCGAGTGCCCGCTGTGCTGCTGAGGTAGGATGAGGCTGCGTGAAAAAGCATAATACGCATAATGAGAGACCACAAGGTTAGGGTTTTGCAAGTCAGTTTCACTGTATAACATACCGCTTATGCAACTATTTAACCTAAATGAGGCAGTTTTAACAAGAGTTTAACTGTGAATCTTGAACAAATATATATATAAATTTTTTTTTGAACAGTTGAACATTCAATTCTGCATGAGAATGAGTAGCAGGTCAACCTGGTAAACAGATAGGTCTAACAGTGAGAGTCTGATATAGGCCTAACAGTGAGCGTCTGTCCCCGAGGTGTAAGAGTCTGTCTTAGAGGTGTGAATCCTGTTGCCTTCAGGCTGTATTGCGGCCGCTGCAGTTTGGAGGACAGTGAGGCCGAACTTGTTGGTGGTTTCTAGAGGCCTGTCGAGGCAGTAATGACGTGTGAAGGTATGAACAGAGGACCAGGTCGCAGCGCGACAGACGTCCTCCAGGGAGGTAGAGTGGAGGTTGGCCAATGTGGTGTCCATGGCCCGCAACTGGTGTGCCGAGGCTTTGTCATGGAGGATTTGGCCCTGTTTCTCATAGCAGAAGGCTATGCAGGCTGATATCCATGCTAAGAGGGTGCGTTTACCCACAGGGGCACCCATCTTGTTGGTGTCAAAGGAGAGAAAACGCTGCAAGCCTTTTTGCTGTGGTTCTGGAGAGAAAGCGCTGCAAGCCTTTTTGCTGTGGTTCTGTCCATTGGAGGTAGAGGCGCAAGGCTCGGGTGCAGTCCAGGATGTGGAGGAGATGTTCCTCTTGGCCGTTGTGTGGTTCTGGATAGAATGAGGGGAGCACAATTGTATGATTGATGTGGAGAGGTGAGCCCACTTTGGGCAAGAATTTTGGATGAGTTCTGAGAATTGCGTGGTCATGAAGGAGTTGTGTGTATGGTGGTTAAGTCACGAGGGCTTGGAGTTCGCTGATGCATCGGGCAGACGTTATCGCAATGAGGAAAAGGGTCTTCCAAGTAAGGAATTTGTTCTCTGCCTTTTCGAGTGGTTCGAAGGGAGGAAGCATGAGGCGGCGTAGAACGATGTTCAAGCCCCATGCTGGAGGCAGCCATCTGACTGGAGGATAAAGGTTTCGTAGTCCCTTCATGAACCTAGTCACCAGGTGGTGAGAGGCCAGCGGCCCACTGCCCACTATGTCATGGAAAAACTAAAATGGCGCTGACATGGACTGATGGGCGTTGTGCGGAGGCCCATCTGTGAAAGGCAGAGCAAGTATTGCAGGACAGCTGGGAAGTGGCATGAGAAGGGATCTATGTGAGCCTTGTTGCACCATGCTTGGAATCTCTTCCACTTGAGGGTGTAGGATTTCCTGGTGGAGGGTCGTCTGGCCACTCGCAGGACATCCCTGACTTCCAGGGAAATATGAAGAGGAGCTAATGTTAGCCTTTCAACCTCCATGCTACTAGCGGCAGCTTGTTGAGGTTGGGGTGCAGCATGGCCCCTTGGTGTTGTGTGATGAGATCCAATCAGCGCACTGGCTGTGTTGCTGCCAGGCGTTGCAGAAAAGTGGGGTTGGAGGATAAGCAGGTGCTGTCCCCAGTGGCTTGTGAAGGCGTCATGGCAGAGTCTGAGCGGTGAAGGTCATTTTGAACAAAGAAGTCTGCACTTTATATTGTCTTCGCTGGCGAAGAGGTCTATTAGTGGTGATCCCCACTTGAGGAAAAGCTGTTTTGTGACCTGCGGATGGAGAGTCCACTCGTGAGGGTCCAGCTTCAGGCTGAGGCTGTCCGCCAGCGTGCTGTGGAGTCCCGGTAGGTATGACGCTTGTAGGAGGCCGTGTCTGGAGAGGGCGAATGTCCAAATCCAGTACGCCTCCTTGCACAGGGGTGGGAGCCTGTGCCCTTGCTTGTTTATGTAGAACATGGTCACCTGGTTGCCCATCCGGACCATGAGGTTCTTGTTGGAGATCCATGGAGCGAATGCTCGGAGTGCATTTCCGATGGGCCGGAGCTGGAGGAAGTTGATGTGGTAGCATGATTCGGAAGGGAGACCATGGGCCCTGTGTTTGTAGGTGGAGGAGATGGGCTCCCCATCCCAACTTGGAGGCATCCGTGGTGAATGTGAGCTGGTGTTGCAGTTGCTGGAGAGGTCTCCCTCTGTAAAGGTCTGCCACCAGGTGAGAGACCTGCGGGCGGCGTGGGTGATGGTGATTTATTTATTTGTTTATTATTATTATTATTATTTATTTATTTATTTTGGGGGGAGAGAGGTTGTGTGTGCTGGTTCCATCTCTTCCACTGGAGCGGCCGCATTTGTAACTTAGCAAAAAGCAAAACATGGTAGGAGTCGCAGAAGGGTCCATGCTGGAACTCGTCTTGCTGATATGATGTGTTGTATCAGGCGCAGTGTAGCTTGTCCCCTGAGAAGGGGCGAGAAGGCCATGCAGCATTTGGTGCGGATTGGGGCCCCAATGAAATCCAGTGTTTGAGTGGGGTGCAGGTGTGATTTTGTATAGTTGATCAGGAAACCCAGTGACTGGAGTAGGGCTACTGTGGATGTGATTTCCTTCTTGGTTTCTAGGGGGTGATGGTCCGATGAGTATCCAGTCGTCGAGGTAGGGGAAGACACACACCCCTTCTTTGCGCAAGTATGCTGCCAGCAATGAGACACATTTTATGAAAACTCTTGGTGCTGAGGAGAATCTGAATGGTAGGGCATAGGAGTTTCCTGTGTGCCTTGTGGATTGGGATGTGGTTGTATGCATCGTGGAGGTCTAGTGCAGCTAACCAATCGTTTTTCTGGATCAGGCGGAGGATGGTGCCTATTGAGTGCATCCTGAACTTCTCTTTTATGACGTACGTGTTGAGATGTCGGAGGTCTAGGATTGGTCTGAATCCTCCAGACTTTTTGGGAATGAGAAAGTAGCAGGAGTAGAACCCTTGGTTGAGTTCTGTCTGAGGTACAGGCTGTATAGCTCCCAAATGTAGGAGGGTCTGGAGTTTCCTGTGAATGAGGAGGGTAAGGTGCTCCAGAGTTATATTTCTGGGTGGGGGTCAGTTTGGAGGTATCGCATGGAAGCAAATCCTGTATCCGTGCTGTATAATGCTGAGGACCCATTTGTCGGTTGTGATGCTTTCCCAGGTTTCGAAGAAGAAAGAGAGAGAGGCGGCCCCCTACTGGAGGGTTTGCTGCTGGTGCAGCGTCAAAAACTGGGTGCCGCCTTGGAGTTTGAGGCAAGGTTTTTTTTTTTGATGTTTCCGTTCTCTCGGACGTTGACTCTGTTGATAGGAAGGGCCATACGGCTGGGGTTTTTGTCATTGCCACTGCCATTTCGAGGGCCCATTGTAACATTTAGCGCTGTGCTGGTGCCTGCGGTAGTGGTATTTCCTGGCTTGTTGTCTTCACCCTGCTGAAGGGCGTAGCAGGCCATCCGTGGAGAGAGTTTGTTTCTTTGACCTTGTCCCCGAATAGGTTCTCCCCGGAGCAGGGGAATCAGCAAGGTGTTTGTGTGTATCCTCGCATAGTGCAGAGGTGCTGAGCCATGCCATTCGTATCGCAGCACTGGCTGTATGTGCTGAGGTCTTGAAGGCATCAAAGGTGGCTCTGATCATGTGTTTTGCACATTCTTCCATCTCGCGGAGGGCCGGGGAGATGAGTGTTTTTAATTCTTTTCCTGGAGGGTTATTGGCATGGGTCCTGGAACTCCTTGCCTTTTTGAGAGCGGATTCCTCAATGATGGACTTATGGGGGAGCTGAGGTTTATCAAAACCTGGGCAGGGTAGAACATGGTATTTGGGGTCTAGTCTTTTGGCGACAGCTGACCCCGAGACCAGATTTTTGTCTCTGCAGTCCAAAAGAGGGTTGTGAACAGGTATTGCTGTTATGGGTTTTGCTGTATTTAGATACCTGAGGATGCCTAGGTCCTCACTTTGTTGATTCGTAGCCTCAGGTGGAGAGAAAGCAAGAGAGGCAGATACTTTTTGGAGGAATTTGTCGTCAGTGGCCGAGAGATCCGGAGTAAAAGTGTCACTCTCCTGCTCTGAGGGGGTAATCATCTGAGGTGGATGGTTGTAGTGGTGCAGCTGTGGAGGGCCATGGGGTCCCTGTAGCCGCTGCCTCCGTACCTCCGCATTGGTGGGATGTTGAGGCAGAGACGGAGAGCTGAGTAAACAGCTTGCTGAAGAGCCCCAGCAGCTGTTGGTGAGTGTCAGCCATGGGGGCCTCTGTCTGCGGGGTGAGTAGGAGGCATTGGATGAAGAGGAGGAAGATGATCTCCGGCGTTTCCTGCGCTCCATGTGCCCAATACTGCTTGCCTATACCCCTGATGTGCTGTGACTGTTGGTGTCTCTGTTTTTGGTGCGCTGGCCCTTTAAGGGGGCAGCGTCTTGAGTCACAGCCTGTGCAGGGAGAGAAGGCAGAGACTGGGAGTCTGAAGCTGTGCTGTTTGTGCTTTGCAGCCTGAGCAGGAGGTTGTTTTGAGCTGTGTCCCACATGGGGGGGGGGGGGGGGGGGGGGCAGCCCAGACAGAGGTAAGGAGCTCTGGTGCTGGAAGCAGCTTGGGCTGGTTCAGACATTGGAGGCAGGCTGATGTGCTGGAAGGGCAGCGATCTTGCTGTAGTCTGCAGGGCAGCGTCAGTGAGCAAGGAGGAAGGTGTTGTTTGTCTTTTCTGAGCTACTGATGTGCTGGGCTCCATCCCCATGGGAGTTGGGGAGGGCGGCATGGCAGTCTCGTTAGGAGTGGGAAGCATGGCAGTGTCTAGCGAGGTGGAAGGGTGCTTCTGGTCTGTGGAGAGAGCCAGAGCCCTTTTACCTTTCTTCCTTTGTTTTTGTGGAAGGGTGCTCTTGGTCTGTGGAGAGAACCAGAGCCCTTTTACCTTTCTTCCTTTGTTTTTGTGGAAGCTGCTTTGTTTGCTCAACCAGGAAGTCTGTGAGAGCATGGAGTCTGTGCTGGAGACACGGGGCAGGCAGCCATGAGGTGGGCTGTGCCCAAGCAATGGACACATACCTGTAGGGTTACCATTTTGTGTCCTCTGAAAAAGAGGACACATGTCACGCCCCCTACCCCGCCCCCACCACGCCTCATGCCCCACCACGCCCCCTTCGGGTCCTCGTTCCGCCCCTATTCCCCGCCCCCCCGTCACATAGTCCCCTCCCCCCCTCTCACATATCCCCCCCTCACTTACTATCTAGCCCTGGTGGTCTAGTAGCGTCTTCTCTTCGGGGCAGGAAAGAGCCTCCTCTTTCCTGCCCGGAGCGCTGCCTGCCCTTGCCTGCTGCATCCTCCTCAGTCTGGCTGGGGATTCAAAATGGCCACCGAGAGTTGAAGCGGCCTCGCGAGAGTTCAACTCTCGGTGGCCATTTTGAATTCCCAGCCAGACCGAGGAGGATGATAGACAGGGGAGGCAGCACTCCGGGCAGAAAAGAGGGGGCTCTTTCCTGCCCCGAAGACGTCACTAGACCACCAGGGAACATGGTAAGGAAGGGGAGGGGACGGGAGACCAGACCCACGGTGCCGATCGCGCGCCCACACGCACGCGCCTGCCCGCACCCGCGCCCACGTTTGTCCAGAAATCCGGACAAATGTGGGTGCAGGCAAAATCCGCCGGACGCCCCGGACATGCCCTCAAAAAGAGGACATGTCCGGGGAAATCCGGACGAATGGTAACCCTACATACCTGGTGTGCGTCTGCTGTGCTCATTTTCTTATTGCAGCCCGGGCATTTTTTAAAAGCTGGTTTCTTTTGTGCAGGGTGTAGAGAGAGAGCAAGAAAATCTGACTGTTTGCAGGGCGGATAAAGTAAACTGAGGCAACACGCCCAAGCAGGGACATATATAGTGCACACTGCACATGCTCAGAGGGACCTGCTCAAAAGGTTCCTTTGAGTTCTGGGAGAGCAAATCCGTTTCCGGCTCGTCGGATGACATCACCAGTGTGTGGCTGACTCATCCTGCTTGTCCATGGAGAACAGTGGCATCACTTGGGTTTTTGCTTGTGGTGCAAAGAAGAGGAAAGGTGAATTAATTATTGTTTTTCCTTTGAAGAGATTTTCTATGGGAGTTTGTTTGAACTGTTTGTGATATAGAGAAAGGGGGCTGAACTGTTAATGAGCCCTTCTTAGGGGGGGGAGGGAGGTCCCTCTGGAAAAGAAAAGGGCAACCCTCACTTGGCCTTTGGGTGTGGGGGCGCAATGGAACTGAATTTTGCCTGTGCTTTTTGAACTGGGCCAGAACTTTTTTTGGGGAACTGAATATTGACTGGGCTTTTTGAGCTGGGCCTGAACTTTTTGGAAATGCATTTTGATTGTGTTTGGAGAACTGAGCTTGAATTAAAACTTTTTGCCCTAAGTCCTAATTAAAGTGTTGAACCTCACTGGAATCCTGTGCGTGGAACAGGACTTCCGGTTACAACCCCGGAGAGGAAGTGTAGGACCCCTTTACAATATGTGTAAAAGACAAAAAGATTGAGATCAGAAAGATATTGTGCTTGATTGTTGCAGTTGTCTGGGTCTTGCCACATCTGAATAAGTGGAACCTACTTATTCAGACAACCTACTTATTCAGACACGGCAAGACTGTTGGACAACTGCAACAATCATGACACCAGCCACAAACATATTGTGCCTCTTGTTGATGGGCTTTAATTGCTAGGGTATGCCAGAGTATTTTTCAAAAGCAAACACCACCATCCCTGATGGGGAAAATCAGCTCTGACCTTTTATAAATGGCTTTTGTTTGCTTAATAAACTGCAGCCAATATGTAAAAATAGTGATAGACTGTTATGAATGAAATACCCTTAGGAAAATTAATATAATTTATTTATTTTCAATGCATGCACATTCTTAGATCAAATATTTTTTATCATTTTTCAAACAGAACAAACAAAACCAATACAACAGAACCAACCATAACCAATGTATCAATGGCCAACCTAAAACATCAAATTTACAGTACAGCCATATTAGCAAGGTAATCAAAGTATGCACATTTCTAAAAGGATATCAAAATTTCTCTCAGCACACTAGCTCATTGGTAAAGGTCCAGTATGAGGGCAGAATTTATGCTCACAGATTGCAATTACCTGAGCCAGGCATCACAGCCTGGCATACTCCACAAGCACTCTTTCTCATACTGCATCATGGCACTGTTAAATAGGATGTAGCAATACAAAAAAAAAGCAACAGATGATCCTTAGTGAAAAGAAATGTGGGGAAAGCCAGAAACCATCTGAGATTGATGGCATTGCACTAGGAATGAAATTGGGCAGACTAGATGGACATAATGATCTGTTATGAGATTCTGTCGAGGTTTCAGTAGTATGAGTAGCAAGACTTGCTTACAATTCTAGCAGTCACCAGCAAGATACAGTACAATACTGAGCTTTTCATTCTGAGAAAAGCAACTACTTAATCTAAGATAATTGATTAAAAGTGTTTTACTTAACTTCCCCTTACTGCCATTGTCTTTTGTCATCATGGCTAGTTATATAGCATATGATTCTATTATAATTAAGTTAGATGGTTAGTATACATCATTTTCATCTTCTGGTTGTTACAGTATATAGCAAAAGAGAGGGAACCAAGTACAAACTAAAGTCCAAACAAAAAAACAGCACCACGGGCCTTTAAAAATGGAACACAGTTCTTTAATGAATAAGCCTTGACAAAAAGACCCGACACGGGCCATGTTTCGGTGACTAGCACCTGCGTCAGGGGTCACAGTGATGATGTGGAAAACTCGGGGAATAACTCAAAAATAATCCTCTACAATATATTATTCCTTACCCCACGTCTCATATAGTAAAGGCTACAAAGCAACAAGGCACTTTCACTTTCTGTATCCGTTATATAATTTTTAATATATCTATTAATAAATTACATTTTTTCATCACGATCTGCTTTGTTGATTTTCCGTCTTGGAGTTTGCAGACCGTCTGCCCCTTTGCTTTCTTAAAGTCTCTAGGCAGGCAGCAAGCAAAAGCAGTTGTCAGGTCCAGGCAAAGTCTCTAGGCAGGCGGCAAATAAAAGCAGTAGTCAGGTCCAGGCAAAGGTCGGATCAGGTCAGGCAGCAAGTAGAGAATAGACAGAGTCTCCCAGTCACCAGCAATCTACCAAAGTAGAAGCCGAAGCAAAGTTCATGAAGAGCTGCCTCTTAAATAGCTGCCATCATCAAGGAGACAGACACCACCTGACGAGAGGCAGGGAGAGTGGAGTCAGCTGGCCAGGGGAACACAGATTGGCTGCCGAGAAACCAATCCGACGTCGGGGGCTTGGCTAGAGTTCCTGAGCTCTGCACCCGGAAGAGAAGTGCCCCTCTGAGAGCGCCAATGCCGCCAAAATGGCCGGCGCTCCGAACTGCCACGGGGGCAATAGGGAAAAGATCACAAGGTGCAGCAGTGGGATTTGAACCGGCCACCTCTGGATTGCATGACTGGTGCTCTAACCACTAGGCCACTCCTCCACTATTATTGCCAATTAGTGATGAAAATTGGTTGTTTTCAGCTAATTATCATGACTAATTGGCTTGTTATGCAATTAGGTAGTGCATGTAAAATAGCAATGCACACAACTTAACATGTGCTACTCACTGTGCCTTATATAGAATCTGAGGATATGTGCTAAGCACTAATATTCAGAGAAGATAACCTGCTATATTGCACTGAGGGGCCCTTTTACGAAGCGGTGGGAAGCCCAATGCACGCTTACCGCTCGCTAAAAGGGAAGCACCACCAGGCTACCGCAGCAGCCCGGCGGTAGTTCCCTCCCCCAGTACATGCCATCTCTGGCGCTGCAAAAATTTCAATTTTTGTAGCGCCGGTGTGTACCCAGCGGTAATCGGGCAGTACCACATGGTACACGGTTACTGCCGGGTTAGCGAGAGCTCCCCCCCCAAAATGGCTGGCAGCAAGTGTTTCACTTGCCGCCCGGCCATTTGTTAAGAAAAACAAAGACCTGCCTTTTACCTGCTACGGTAAAAGAGGACCTCTGTGTATGTCAAAAACACATGCCGACACCAGCACAGGCCCCCTTTTGCTGCAGCTTCATAAAAGGACCCCTGAATGTTAGTGCTTAGCTGGTTAAGCACTATTTAACCAGCCAGGAGCCCTTCCTGGTTAGTTAAATAGTGCTGAATATCAGCTAGAATGCAGTCAAGGCAGGCAGGCCTGAATGATAAGGAAGGATGGAGGCTGCCGATAAAGTGGCAAGGACTACAGAAAGTTTCCCAGGGGTTTATATTTTTTTAATTCATTTTTGTTTAACAGCCGGGGGTGGAGGATAGGACAGCAGTCATGTTGAGGATTGTCCTATTAGGGACGAGTAGGCTTTTTTAAGGCAGTGCTCAAGTCATTGAAACAAAGGAGCCAGTCTTGGTTTTTAATGGGAAACCCCCTCCCCATTAAACAGCTGCCTGAGAAAGTGGTAATGGCTGAGGTGAAATAATTTGCATATACCCTAGCTTCTGCCAGAAAGGAAAGAAGAGCTGATTTGCATACCACACTGCATGCTGGGAGAGTTATTTTTCTTATAAGAAATTGGGAAATAAAAATAATCTACAGATGGGAAGTAGTGATAGTGACTATCTCACAAAGGTAAAGTTTCACAGAGAACAGGGACCTGGCCAGTAGTGAGCTGTTTGCTATGGATCTCTAAATTCCTTCTTAAGCAGAGCTCTGATTCAGCACAAGGGCCCTACTGAAAACTTTGGCATGACATTCTGTGAATAACAAAACGTACAGCACAAGTCTAAAAATCTGGATTACACAGGGATTGGTTCAGTCTGGATTTCTGCTCTTCTGGGTTTGAATGGATTGTGCACAGGAGCTTTGATTACTTCAAAACTCTTGTGCACATGCACCAAGCACGTTCCTCCCCCTTCTAAAGCGTGTATATAATTTGCATGCTGTTAACATTGAGCATTAGGAAGTTATTTTTGTGTGCTGGTTCTATAGTATTTTCCGGCACTGTTCCTTATAGCGCCAGAGTTCTGAGCATCAGCCTGTTAGGGAGATATGGCCTCCGAAACTGAACACAATATTCCAAATGGGGCCTCACCAATGAGCTGTACAAGGGCATCAACACCTTCTTTCTTCTACTACTTATACCTCACTATGCAGCCCAGCAACCTTCTGGCTGTGGCCACCACTTTTTCACATTGTTTTCCCAACTTGAGATTCTCAGACACTATCAAACTGGTCTGTGCACATCAACCTCTCACTCTCAGCTCCTCTGGATTTCTATACCCTAGCTGCATCACTCTACACGTCTTCACAATAAATTTTAACTGCCAGACATTAAACCATTCTTCACATTTTTATAGATCTCTTATCATTTGTCCAGTCCCTCCAGGGTGTCCATTCTGCTACAAATCTTTGTGTCATCCACAAAAGGTAAACTTTTCCTTCTAATCCTTTGGCAGTGTTGCTTACAAATATACTGAATAGAACTGGCCCCAATTCAATTTCTGTTCCCTGTCCAGTTCTTCCATTTGAGCTAAAGATCTGTGGACTATACCAGTGTGAATGAGAGTGCCATCTCGTCTTTCCAACACAGTCCACAGGGATTTCTTTTTTCCCCACACCCCCTGCATTTCAACTGCTTTAATATTTTCTTTTTAAATAGAAAGCTATTTCTCTTCCATTTTTGCAATCTCTATCCCTCATGAATATATGGGCAGGTATTGTGATCTTGAGACTCAATATACCATATCTCTGTACTAGCCACAATGTCCAGGTCCTCGTCCACTATTAGGGCTTCCAGATCAGAAATTTTATTGGTAGACTATGAGCATTCACGCTTATAGCCTTTCACCAATATTTAGATGCTTTGCTTGTGTTTTGTAGAGTTTTTGCTTTGCTTACCCTCTCCCCTTTGTTGAGATCATGTCTCTTGTTTATAACACTGTAGTGTTTTTGATGAGGGTGACATTTTGAAATTAGTCTGCTACCCCTTTCCTTTCATTTAAATGCCTGTCCATATACCACAAAAATGTAGTCCATCACTGCAGTATAACCTCTTGTTCTACCATCTATTGCTCCAGCCACTTATGTATCTAAAACCATCTTGTGTACACCAGGTTTGCAGCCAAGTGATGAACGTAGTTGTGTGTTGCAGCCTCTCACCTCCCTTACCATGAACAGGTAGAACTTCTGAAAATTTTACAGCATTGAGTATTAGTGATAGACTATCATTTGCAATGACATGAGAAATGTCTACCAACATATCCAATGTTGTAGCTTGTTGTTAACACATGAAAATAAATAGAAAAAAACATAACATTTTGTGTGTGTTTTTTTTGGTTTACTGATAATAGTGTATAATCTTTGCAAAGAGGGCACACTCTTTGCAAGTGTTTTCCGGATAGCGTGCATATGCGCAAACCATTACATATTCACGCGCTATCTGGAAAAGAATGCACCCTCTCCGCAAATTGTGTGCATTTTTGGCAAAGAGTGTACCCTCCCAACAACAAAGCCCCATAGCAAACAAAAAAACAACATTCCCGGAAATGACAGAAAATGACATGAAGTTAAATTTTGTGGCTGCCCATCCCTATTGACTTTGGATTTAAGTCTCTGCACCAAAATTTGGAAGTCTCTTTGCATTGCAGAGGTACTATTTCCAGCCAGGGCATTTGTTAGGAGATGGATAATAGCATCAGTTTTTTAATTCTTACTTTCTTCTCTGAAGTCACTAACAATTTGATTTTTGTTCTTGCCAGCTGAAAATCCTGGGAAGCATTTAACCTTTTTCTGTCCCTTGCACTGTGATCTCAAATTGATTCCTCTAATAATGTAGCCTCCCAGCAGTACTAGCTTTATATTTTTGTTCTGAGTTCTTCTGTTATTGTCTAAGGAAATCTGGTACATCACATGTCTCTTTTCTTTATTGAACTCACTTCAGATTTTATTCATAATGTATCCTCATTGTTTCAGGGCAGAGAAAGCATTATTCAGGGGTATCCTTTGGAGGAGTGGGTGTTTCTGTGTAACAGGTTGTACCCTGACTGAACCAAAGAAATCCATTTATTCCTGGGTTGTGTGATTCTTTGTGGGACTGGGAGTGGATAAGATTCATATTGAGTCCTGGGGGAGGTGCCTCTTACTATAGCTAATTCTTCTCTTGGCCAGGTCAACTCTTTTTTTTTTCAAAGCAGAGATTTGAAGATAAGTGGGAGAAGCTTTAATGGCCCTGTTTATTAAGCAGCGTTATAGGCGCACCAATGTTTTTAACGTGTGTTAACCATGGACATGCGTTAACCATGTATGTGCCTACAATATCCCTATAGGCACCTACATCTTTAGCATGCGTGTTAAGTGTAGGCGTGCTAAAAACATTAACTCACCTTAGTAAACAGGGCCCTAAGTCTCCAGATTGATTCCTTTAGAATTAAGACACCACAGATATTGAATTGAATGATAGTCATTTTGATTATTTGATTGGAAAAATATTTAATTTTAGAATTAATTTGCAGAGGTCCTGCAAGCTGCCAGGGTAGTTTTAAAATTGCCCCTTAGTTAAGCAGGATAGTCATCTTGCTTTAAATTTGCCCAACAGAGTCTATTCAGTCTAGCATTTGCTCCATTGAATGCAGGGACTTGCAGTTCTGATTGCTTAATTGCATTTCCTAAGATAAGCAAGACTACAAGACACTACAAAAATTAAGAAAACCCCAGGCCTGGATCAACATTGTCAGGCAAATCTGGAGATAGATGGCAACCCTAAACAAAACTTATCCAAAAATACTTTTTGAACTTAATAAATAGAACTTGTATTAGAATGATATAAAACAATATGAATGCATATTTTTTCCTGTTTGAACAAAAGATCATTCATCCACTTATCCCCCTGATCCCAAGCTGGCTCCAGCATCAAAAAGGCTGCCATGACCCCTGGCAGCAGTCTTGTAGCACTACTGCACTACTGAGAGACTGCTGCTGAGGTTGCGGCAGCAAGATGTTGGAGCTGGCCAGGACAAGGGCAACTGGGCATTGTTCCTACCCTGAAAACCACTTGACCACCATGCAATGGAAAGGTAGACCTAGGGAGGCCTACTGGACTAGGAATGAGGGTACTGGAGAGGAGCATTGTTCATCCGGGGAAGGGAGGGATGAAGAGATGGCCACTGCTCTTCGGGGGAGGGGGGACATAAGGTGATGCATTATGTGGGTCCTGGCTGATCTATATAAATGTCTTATGAAGGTCCTTACTGAAAATCAGCTGGAACCCACAGAAGTCTCGGCAAGCAGGGCACAGTCTATTCAGACTTGAATATTCAATGTCACTGCCAGGATATGGCCTGGCATTTAATATCTGGGTCTATGAAGGTGCTGGCATTGAGTATTGACTGGCACCCATATAACTTTCAGGTACAATCCTGAAGCTGCCTAAGCTCTCCCCTCCCCTCGATGAACAATGTCCCCCTCTGATAGTCCCCCTCTCCCCACAGTAGTCCATCGGGTCTACCTTTCCATTCCTTGGTGGTCAAATTGTCTTCAGAGAAGGAGCAATGCCCAGTCACTCCTATCCAAGCTGGCTCTAGCATCAAAAAGGCTGCAGTGACCTCTACTGCGAAACTGCTGCTAGATTTTGCGGCATCCAGTTTGATGCTGGAACTGGCCAGGGCAGGAGAGATTAGACATTGCTTTTGCCCTGAAGACCACTTGACCACCAAGGAATGGAAAGGTAGACCCGAGGAGGCTTAGTGTGGTGGTGGTGGTGAGGGGGAGTGGGGGAAGAGTACCAGAGGAGGAAATTGTTCATCGGTGGAAGGGAGGGAAAGATGGGGGCTGATGTTCGGGGGGGGGGGGGGGGGTGGCATAAGCTGACGTGTTATGTGGGTCCTGACTGAATATCAGCTAGGACCCGTATAAGTCCTGGTGTCCAGGAGCAGTCTATTCAGAGGTGTTTAGGAGTGTGATTGTGGTTGTATATTAATGTAGACAGGGATAGGGGTGTATGGGATTTGTAAAAATGTAAATATGTGAGTGCATAGGGGTATAGACAGAATGTGCCTGTGAGTGAAATGTGGGCAGTAGAGTATGGGTAATGGAGGTGTGTGTGTGTGAGTGTGTGGGTATGATTGTAGGAAAGTGTGTGAGTGTAGGGGTGAACTTGAGAAGTGTATGTGAGTATAAATCAACCCCTCCCCTCTTTCACCTCTCTCAGCCCTTCCCTTCCCTCTTTCCCATTCACCTCTCCCATCTCTTCTCTTCCCCTCTGTTCCCCTCTTTCTTTCTTTCCCTTTCATCCTGCCCCCTCACTCATTTCTCTTACTATCTATTTCAGTGCACACCAATCTTTGCCCATGGGGCTGGGGTTTTCCACTAGCATTTTGACCAGGACACAGAGCGACGCAGTTTAATCTTTATCAGCAGGGCCCTCCTACTGGTATTATAAGCACATATACAGAGGAAGCACTGGATACAGCATTAGAGCCAAGGAGTCCCACTGCTACATCCAGGCCCTGTGCTCCTCTACCATGGTCCATTACCTTCAGCAGTGAGGTGGAGCCTTCAGCACTACTGCTGCCTCTCTCTAGGACTAAGGCACCCTCCACTGCTGACAGTAAAATGGGATCAACATCACTGGTGCTGCCTTCTTCTGGTCCAGAAGTGCCTCTGATAGCACAGTGTTGCTTCATTTTGGCCTGGGGAATTCTGCCAGCAGCCTTAAAGCTGTGCTGGTGATGAGCTGCTATTCTGTGAAGCCTCTATTTCCGTTGCGGCCCTGAGGATGCAGGGTGCTTGGGATGGCAACATTGGTGGCAGGGGGAAGGAAAGGGGTGGGGATAATTTATTATTATTATTACTACAGTCTTATAACCTGCAAAATACCACAAAGTTCTCTGCCGGTAACAACAAACAAAAACTGAGCAAATATCAGGAATTATAATATTTAAACCAAATTATACAATAATTTCCAAAAAAACTCCATTACCACAAATTAATAAGATTTTTTAACAAGAAATGTCCTGAGGGCTTTCCTAAACTGAAGATAACCTCAAATTCTTAAAAGAAAAGAAGGAAGAGAATTCCAAAACTGTACAGCCTGATAAGAAAAAGTAGACTGAAAAATCCTGTTGGATTTACATGGCAAAATGAGGGAAACTTTCATAAAAATTGATTTCTAGTAGATCTAGAGATAAAATCATTAAAAAAAGCAAGATGAATGTCTAAATAAGCAGGGGTAGATCGATATAATGCTTGATAGGTCAAAGCTAATAACTTAAATTTGAAATCTTGCTTTTAATGGTAGCCAATGCAAATGACATAACAAAGGAGTAATATGATCATAGTAGTGAAAAAGGCCCATTTCCGAAACCAATGAAACGGGCGCTAGCATGTGGCTTTTTTTGTGTGTGTGTGTATGTATGTGTCACAGAGTTATTTTGTGTGTGTGTGTGTGAGTGAGTGAGTGTTTCTCACCCCCCCCCCCCCGGGTCTATTTTTGCACATACCCACAGCGGTGGTTCTGTGCTCTCCGTGCTGCATAGATAATGAGCCATTCTGCTGGGGAATGCTCCTCCCTTATTGTCACGTAGTTTCCTCTGATTGGTCCGTCTTACGTTGCCTAGTGTTGCCTGGGAACGGTGTTGTGATGGTCCTTTGTGTTTCAGAATGTTGAGGGTGTTTTTTCTGATTGGTCTGTCATGCGAGGGCAGGGCAGAGAGACATGGTCAGTGTTGTGGCTTCACCACCATGAATCCATGAACCCTTCAGGGAGTAACTGAGTGACTTCAGAACGTTTTCTTCAGAACGTTGAGGGTGAGTTTTATTATAGTAGATTTGTCTGCTGCAAATATAACTCTTGCTGCTGCATTCTGCACTCATTACTTGGACTTATACAACTTTGTGCAACCAATATAAATAGAGTTGCAATAGTCCAGTTTTGAAAGTATCAAAACCTGAACCAACCATCTAAAAACAGAAAATTAAAACATTTCCGAATAGTTCTTAATTTCTTTAGTAAGAGAAAAGAATCTCTTCCCACCTTATGAACCCGAGTTCCTAAAGATAGTTGACTATCCACCTCAATTCTGGAAGAAACATCCTGTTTCATATGAAAATTATTAACTTGAAGCATCATATCACTCAGAGGTAACGGTGGACCTACCCATAAAATCTTTGTTTTCTCTTTATTGTTTCAATTTATATGCAGAAACCCATGAATCGACTAACTCTAAACAACCACAAAGAGCAGATTCATGTCCTATGTTGCCAATAATAAAAGACAATACCATAGTAATATCATTTGCATATATAAAGAATTGGATCCTTGAGTTCTCTAGACATTTTGCTAATGGTTGCATCAAGAAATTAAACAGCTTAGGGGACAATGGGGAGCCCTAAGGGATCCCACATGCAGCTCTCTAGGCTCTGACATTTCCCCATGCATTTTCACCCTATATGATCTATCGAGAAAACTTCTGATCTAATACAAAACAGGACCTGCGATACCCAAAAGGTCCAATAAACATATCAAAAGAGTATGATTCACCAAAACAATGGCACTACTTAAATCAAACTGCAGTGTAAGGGGTGTCTGTCCTAAACGTAACATCTTCTGAGCTGTAGTGAGTAGTGAAATAAGTATGGTTTCCGTACTAAAACCATTCTGAAAACCTGGGGGTGGTGGTGGTGGTGGTGGTGGGGGGGGGGGGGTGTGAAGGGAAATAGAGAGGTGCTGGATACCAGGCGTAGTGGAAGGAAAAAGTAGGCAAGAGTAGGGAAAGGGAGATGCTGGACTACTGATAGAGGTGGTGGTGGTGGTTGTAGGGAAGGAGAGACCCACATTGGGAAGGAGCGGGCAGATATTGCTCCTGCCTGCAGGACCCCCACTGGACCACCATAGACTTTAAGATAGGTCCGAAGGAGCCTATGGGGGTGAGGGTCTTGAGGCAGGACTTTTTTTCCTTTGGGAGCTGGGAGAGGGATGGGAATTGGGGGAGGGGTGTGTGTCAGGAAGCTTTGATGCTGCTACTGATAGTTAACTGGGCATTGGCCAATATTCAGACTGGTGCCTGGTTAGCTCAGCGGCTAAAATTAGGACAGTTTTTTGTTTTGCTGTCCTAACTTTAGCTGCTTACTTAACCAGTTAGTCGTCTGAATATGGCTACTAATCAGTTAAGTCACAGCTCCTGTAAGGCCTGCTCAGTCTCCGCCCATGGACCACCATGATACTATCCAGACAGTGCAGGGGCGGTCTGTAGTGATATTCAATGGTACTGCTTGGTTAAGTGCCACTGAATAATAGTACTTAGGTGGCCTGGGTGGATTTAACCGGGCAGGTATTTTATAAATGCTTATCAGTTAAACACTAAAATCAAAAGCCTAAGATATGATAGAGGTTGTTAAAAGCACAAGTGGTGTGTAACAAGATAATGAGTGGTATGTAACGAGTGGTTATGCTTTCAAATAACACTAGGATTATTAGATAATATCCAGTTAATATTCAGTCAGCAGCAGTAAACCACTGGTCTACAAAAAAAACCTTTTTTTCTGTAACAAGAACAAAACATACATTTTCTGGAAGATAATTCTTCCCTGAATCCAGATCTCATTTCAGAATTTCTGTATCAGCCTCAGTTTTCATGTGATAATGGTTTTTGTAAATGCTTGTGTCGGTGTATATAGCTATTATATGTATCTGACAAAATGACACACTTCTGCTACAAGAGTTCAAAAAAAACTGTGTCAGTTCACAAAGAAATCAAAGATATAAGCAACATAAGAGTAAAAGATCATTACAAAAGACCATGTCATCTTCCTTGGAGAAATATTCAGAAAAAAATAGCATGTCAGTCACGAAAAACACTCACTTTCGTATCGCAAGAAAGAAGATTCCATCCTTTTAATCTCGAACCTAAAAGCTCAGCCTGCTGCTTCGACAAATTTAAATCAATCGTTGAGATCCCCTTGTGTCAAAAAGTGGGGCACATTTGATTCACAGAGGTCCTGAAATGATGGGTCGGTATGCATATCCCCTTCTCTGTCTTCTGCATGTTAGTCACTGTATTCATCTTCACTCACTATCAAATTCTCAGGAGGCACTGGTACTGGCAATTCTTCACTGTGACATACAGGTCTTATAGCAGATGGTAAGTTAGGATATTGCACAGTTTTCCTTGTTTTCGAGGTGATTCCTGCTATTTTTGTCAGACAGAAATAACAGTCTGTTGAGTGATCCGTTGGTTTCCTCCAAATCATGGGAACAGCAAAGGGCATGCGATGTCTTCCTTTTAACCAGCCTGTCAGGAGTGTAACACACATCAAACAGCAAATGTGGGGAGCTCATTTGCGGTCCTGTTCACCAACCTTACACCCGAAATATAGTTCGTAGCACTTTTTTACAAGAGGATTAAGTTTTCGTTTTTGCGATTTCAGAGTAAACTCTCCACAGATATAACAAAAAGAATTTGGGCTATTTGCACAGGTACGAGGCATTTCTTCTGAAATGACACAAAACACAAACCTTCACAAACGTAGAACTACAAGCAGTCACTTCCAACAGCAATTGTTGACTGAACTCTCAATGCTGAGATACAGGTGGCAACTGACGCAACAGAACGTGTTTGAACATGTTCGAGCATGACTCATGGGCAATGTTGCCAAACCTCCCTTATTTCCTGGTGGTGGCTTTCTAAACTAAGGGTTTTGTATTGTAATTCCTAGTATATTTCAATTGTTTTCCCAACAATTACAACTGCTGAATTAAGTTAATCCACAGCAGCAGGGCCGCCGAGAAACTTGGCCGGGCCCGGGACAAGGCCGCCTTGCCCCTGCCGCAGCCCCGCCCCCGAGGTCGCCGCTCCCCTCCCCCCTCTGAGGTCGCCGCTGCTGCTCCCCCAAGGGTGGGATACAGGGAGGGAAGGAGACCCGAAGGGAGGAGTTCCGCCTCACAGGGAGGTGAGAGGGAGAGTCGCACCGCGCGGTGATTTAAATACAGGGGGCCGGCCCGGTGGCAGACGGTCAGAGGGCGGGTGGGACTGGCACCAGGCCCCCCTTGAAGGCCCTGGCCCTGGGGATTTTGTCCCCCCGCCCCCCTCTCAGCGGCCCTGCACAGCAGGGTACCAAAATGCAATGTTTCCAAGGATTTTTATAAAAAGGGTAGCGTGTCACAAGAAAACTGAGCCAGATAGGCAAAAACTGTTTATGTTGGGGAAGGGTTCAGAAGGAGATGTCTATAAGGGGGGGGGGGGGGGGTTGTAAAATTTGTTGCAGTAGGATGTAGTAAAAGTTGGCAGCGTAGCTGGATTTCAACAAAGCTTGGACAAGATTTCTGGTGGACAAGTTCATTAACACTTGGCCAGGAAGACTGGGAGATTGCTACTTGTTACTTGTGGAAGTGGGCAACAGGGAACAAATCACTCCATTTAGATCTGTTGGGTATTTCCAAGTGACTGAACTGGTCACTATCAATGACAGGATGCTAGGCTCACTAGATCATTGGTCTGACCCAGGCTGGAGCGTCTTATGTTCATATGTAGTGGTACAAAGCTTTCAATAGACCTTTAAAAGATTAATACAAACTCAGTAACATTACGACAGATTGGTTGTGCCTTTCACAAAATAAGATTGTTTGTGTCTTTCACACAACTAAATCAAGTGCCTGAAATGAGACTGAGGGTAATTTTCAAGGTTGTCCTTTTCCCTAGAATTTATTTTCACCAGCTGCTAATCTGAGTACACCTGTGTAGCACTGCCAAGTTTCATTTTACTCATAGAAAGTGAATGCAGAAGATAACAAAGCTGGGAAAACAATACGTTCTCAATGAAGGCTGAGGGTCATGAACTGTGCTATTTCAATATTGCTAGAAATGTTTTCTGTCTTAAGGCCCAAACCTGGATGCTAATCATTTTAATAAGAGAGGATGGAGATAAAGTTTGTTTTGTAGAATGTACATTTCCTTGTTGATTGGCAACAGGCAAGAGAAGTTAACTATAGCCCTCGCTTTCTCTGCTGTCTGAAAAAATGGGGGAAGTTAGGGGGGTTATTTCCCATTCTGGAGGGGGAAGGGGAGATATACTTGAGAGCCCTTCTGTCTGTCTGTCTGCAAAATCATAGTAACCAATGTTTAATCACCACACTTTACTTATATTTATTGCAAGTAAAGAAAAAGTCTTTACTCAGAATAAACTTTTTCAATAGAAATAATTTCACAATTAAGTACATTTAGCATAGGTGATATCCATCGACAACCTATATTCCACAACAAGTATAACTGGATCTTGACCAACTCTAACTCTTCAGTTCCTCACAGCATTTCAGTGATTACTGCTGACCAGAACCAAAAGCTAGACTTTGATATAGGAAAATCAGTAGGAAACATTAGCACCTTCCAAGGTTCTTAACCAGATGTTTCCCAAGATGATAACCTCCTTGAGGATTTCCTCTTTCACACATTACCAAAAGAGCCTAATATCTAATCCTTGCTCTGAATTGTACTAACACTGCAAGATTTCAGATTTAAGGGGGAAGGGAGTATCTCATCTTGATAGTCCATTCGGTGGCTCACATTCCAAAGGACCCCTCAGAGTATTTGCCTCCTGCTCTTCCGCTCTCCATTCAATACACACATAAGGGCGAGGGTTGAGGTTCTCTCAAAGAGTGAAGAGATATCCTTTCAAGACTCTGGAAAGATTTCTTCTTTATATAAATTCTCACAGACCTGTATAGGGGTGCTGCAACTAACTTTACTAAGGACTGGTGCAACACAAAAGTCTATCTGAGGTAGTTTCTGTTTCCTGAGCTTGTACAGCATTAAGGAGGTAATTCTGTAAGTGGATACTTCCATTTAGGTGCACAATGGCATCTGGACACCCAGATGCTGTTATAGGAAACTAGCATAACCTGATATTGGAGCACTTAAAATCTAGACAGACCATAGACCTGGTATAACTGCAGACGCTCAGATATTATAAGAGCGTGTGTAATGGCTTGCCCTGGGATCGTAGCATGGAATCTTACTACTATTTGAATTTCTACCAGGTACTTGTGACCTGGATTGGGCACTGTTGGCAACAGGATATTGGGCCAGAGGGACCATTGGTCTGACCCAGTATGGCTATTATGTTCTTATTTTCTATGTGTAAGTCCCACCCATGCCCACCTATGCTCTGCTCCTGTATATGCCTCTTACATTTAGGTACTATGCCACTTAAGTGTACCCCTACAGAATAGTGCATAGAGGTAATATTGATATGTATGTTAGTATTTTGTATATTTATGCACATAATCTACAGATAAATGTAAGTTCCCCATTATAGAATTGCTTCCTAAGCAAACACTATAAAATAATATTTTGCTCAACTTCTTCACTTATGTCTCTTCAAATAATAGACAAACAGGAATGAAGGAATCACAAGCATGATGAATGAAGCAAAACAAAAACATGCACAATGGGCCCCAAGAATGGATGTGAAAAGCACACTTTATTGGAAGACCCAACACGGGCCGTATTTTGGTGGATCGCCTGCATCAGGGGTCCGGAATGTCAATAGTTCATAAGAAATGAATTGCACTGCTCATGCAGAGTGATTGGACAAATCTAATAAAGGTATGTAGGAAAGAAGAACCCAAACTGTAGCTATGTGATGCAAGGTTCCACATTAGGAGTCACCGCCTAGGAAAAGGATCTAGGTGTCATCGTTGATCATAGGTGCCAGCTCTGTGGGTCCTAAAGCATCCCCAATATTTTTTCCAGTACTGCCTAGATATCAGAGCTGAAATCTTCAGTTGTAGAGCTGCAGGGGAAATCGGGAAGGAAGGTTGTGTCTCTGCAGCTGATGCTTCCACCTCCTCCTGCATCCTACTGGCTGGCTAAGGACTGTCTGACCAATGGGCTTCAGGGAAAGCAGGATGGATGGTTGGTGTCTCCTAAGCTATTGGTCCTGCTTCCTCTGCAACTTATTGGCTGGCTAAAGAATATCTGATCAATGGACTAATAGCAGGGAGCAGAGAAGAGCTGCAATGTAGGTCAGATAGGATTCATGCAGAGGGGAAGAAGTGCCAAGGGAGGCACTTGGAAAGCAATAAGGAATTGATAGAGAGGCAGGAAGAAGGAAAGAGTAAAACTCCACAAACATAATAGAAACTATGGACTACACTCAATTTCAAAACACATAATTGACCACTCAGAAAGGATCAGCAGTAGAACTTCAAGCATATTCTCAGCTGGTGTAGGATTATGAGCACAGGTCAGTACCCCAGCACAGGTCAAAAAAGGCAGAGGCTGACAAGCCACTCTGGAATCTATCAGAGATTGAGAAGCCTGTAATTTATTAAAGAACATGAGCCTGTGTAAACTCAGGAATTTATACCCTTAGGGGGCAAAGCAGGCCTTGGGAAATAAACTAGTATAAACAGAAAAATGTGTTAGCAACTTAAGGGAAAATATATGGTGAGAACAGAGAATAGAATGATCTCTCAGGAAGATAAGTGCTGAAGTAATGTGAAGCCTTGCTTAACACAAAAGGTATATAAATGATTGAATCAGAGTATTACGTGGGAAAGGCAGAGGCAGACCACATGTTTGTGTCCCCTCCTCTCCACATGAGAAACTAGCATTTGTAATTGTAACTTTACCTTGGTAAGAAATTAAAGAATTGCTTTTTTCATACGCTGGCCTTCCTATTCTTTTATCTCTCTAAAATGCGGGTGGTTGGTACATAATAATTTGGAGTAGTAGTAAAAAGAGCAACCTTTTTTGAAAAACACTGGTATAATAGTATCAATTATAAAATGAACAAAAAGAGAGGAAAAGACTCAGAAACTCAGTCCAGGACCATTTTGATAAACAAATGTCCTCACAGACCAATTGAGCACCCTTACAGGCATAAAAACTTCCGTTGTTCAAATAATTTTTTAGCAAATCTTTGTATAGAGAAAAGTTCAAAAAAGTTTTTAGATAAATGTAAACTCTTAAAATTTCAATGTAAAAGAATGTTCTAAGAGGTGTATTAATTGTAGATCCTTTAGACTTCAAAACAGTCTCCATACAAAATGTGCATAAACATTGTTAAATTCAGCACAATGGTTTCATCAGTACATGCCAGATTAACGCAGACATTCAGCAAACTTGCAGCACTCATCTGAAATAAGAAAAAGGTAGTAATGGTCCCAACAATGGTGGCCAGCACTTCACTCATCAAGCTGCTTCAGGTATTTTCAGGTCCAAAGACCACTGAAAGAACAAAATCCAGCATGACATTTCTACTTTCTTCCAGCTCCAAGCTACTAATGAAGCAGAAGAATAAACTCTAAGTTCTCACAGTTCAAGCACGACATCCTTGCTCATCTTGTCTCTCAAAGACTGCTGCTACCAGAACTTCCATTTTTATAGCAATGGGTAATATCACCATTCTCTTCATCTCGTCAATGTAGTAAAGTCTATACACCTTTAAATTCATACTAAAAAAGGAATGGCACATTGCCTAGGTACTGAACATTCACTAGGGATAAGAAAGGCACCTAAAAGAAATGATGCCACTGCACACATGCGTTCAAACTATTTGGCATTTCTGACTGTAGTCTGTATATCTAGGATTGCTCCCATTTGAGGAGTAGCAATTTTCTGTTGGCTCCAGAACCAGCAATTGGAATATGATCTATAGAAAAGCAACACAAATCGGCAAAAGAATGTCCAAAATCAATATTTTGCTGTACCATCATTTCTTCCACTCACTGACAATTCAGACAACTCCTGTGCTCGCCGATTCTTATGTGTAGCAGTCGCATGGTTTGGCTGACATATAACAGTGGGCACAGACAAATAGACCTCCTGTGTTACGGACTTTATAATTTATGTGGTTGATATTTCAGATGAAATCTTTGTCCCATTGTTGGATGCACAAAACATCCATCAATCTCCAAGGTAATTTCACAGATCTTACATGACCCACATTTCAAATGTCTCCCTTTTGTTTCTAACCCAGGTGCCCCCATATCAGGGCTGAGGTAGCTTTTTAAGATTTTAATCTCTCGTGTAAGGAACCCGCAGGTGAGTATCTAGAAATGGTCTCTCAAGTTCCATCACACTCCAGTGGCGTTTCAAGACTTTGACCACCATTTGAATGCCTGGAGCATATCATAAATTACAGGTAGGTATCCATTCTGACTCCTTAGGGGGCTTGTCCATAAAGAATAGGTCCTGATTAATATATTTTGCTCTCCTATAAGCAGATTTCACAATCTGTCAAGGATATCCTCTGGCAATTTGTCGCAACCTCAGATTCTTAGCTTGCCTTTTATAATCATCCAGTTCTGAACAAACACAATGGTATTGGAGAAACTGTGAAAGGCCAGCAGATGGCAACTATTAAAATGAAGAAAGATGTTTCTATCAGTCGATTTTGTAAACACCAAAGTTACAAAACTATCTTCACATCTCTGAATCTGCACATCTAAAAAAGATTTTTTTTCTTGATGATATAGCAGAACAGATTCAATAGACAGATGATAAGAATTACAACATTCATGGTAGTTCTTCAAAAGCTCTTCAAAAAAATCATCAATGAACTTGACCAACTGAGGAGCATACTGGGTATAGGGATTCTGCTTAACCCATTTATCTTCAAAATTGTTCATGAACAAGTTCGCAATGAATGGAGCCATCGTGACCCCCATTGCGACCCCAGAGATCTGCTGAAAAATAATGGTCCCATATCTGAAAATTTATTTTTGGTGGCAATCCTCACCAGTTCAGCAATGTAGGAAGCAGAGACTCCCCTAGATTTAGGATTGCAGGCCAGTGCTTGATACACAACATCCAAAGCTTCCTGCTGAGGGATAACAGTGTAAAGTGATTTAACATCCATCATTACTAGATATGTGACCTTGGACATATCTTTCAATATAGTTAATTTTGATATATGAGAACCCTCTCTTAACCAGTGGATGCAAAAAACAATCAGCAAAGACCATGAGGGGGTCAAGCAAAGAATTTTGATTGGATACAATGGATCATCCAGGGGGCTTGACCAATAATTTATGGATTTTAGGTAAAAGATAAATAGCAGGTACCATTGGGTGGTGAGGCTGCAAAAATGTCACTTCAGGTTTCATCAGGTACCTCTTTTTTGCCCAATGTGTGACTAGATCATTTATAAGACATTGAAGAGTAGCAGTCGCGTCAGAACTCAGCTCCTAATAATCTGTAGTCACTGAAAGCTGCCGCACTGGCCCACAGTTTTAAATCTAGGGGAGTCCCTGCTGAACTCTTTCTTAGGTTTATTTGGATGACACTTTAATGAAGTAATATCTAAAGAGGGCATAGAGATGAGTGTATAATTGCCATGGTCTTTTTGAAGTGTTGGAGGGAGTTTTTCTGGGATCGTACTTTTGAATTCATGTTTTACAATTTCCATTCTGTTTTCTTAGGTTAAATATATATTCCCACCATTTTTTAGCGTTTTTAAAAAATACAGTATATTATCAGGCTTATTTTCTAAAGAGGAGGGCGCCCATCTTTTGACACAAATTGGGAGATGGGCATCCTTCTCTCAGGGTCGCCCAAATCGGCATAATCGAAAGCTGATTTTGGGCGTCCCCAACTGCTTCCTGTCGCAGGGACGACCAAAGTTCCTGGGGGCGTGTCAGAGGCAAAGCGAAGGTGGGACTGGGGCGTGCTTAACACGTGGGCATCCTGGAGCAATAATAGAAAAAAGAAGGGCGTGATGAGCAATTGGCCAACTTTACTTGGCCCATTTTTCCTTACGACCAAGCCTCAAAAAGGTGCACAAACTGACCAGATGACCACCAGAAGGAATTGGGGATGATCTCCCCTGACTCCCCCAGTGGTGACTAACCCCCTCCCACCCTGAAAAAAACAACTTAAAAAACTTTTTTTGCCAGCCTGAAATGTCATACTCAGGTCCATTGCCGCAGTATGCAGGTCCCTGGGAGGGGAGGTATGTGTGTGTCAGCGGAGGCATAGCGAAGGCGTGGACATCCTTCTTTCAAACATTTTGGATGTCTTGAACTGCCCTCCCTCCACAGGGATGGCCAAATTACAAGGGAGTGGAGTGGAGGAGTGGCCTAGTGGTTAGAGCACTGGTCTTGCAATCCAGAGGTGGCCAGTTCAAATACCACTGCTGCTACTTGTGATCCAAAATCCAAATAAATAAAGGGGGTGTTGGAGGCATAGCAGGCATGGATGTCCTTCTCAAAGAAACATCCAGGCATGGATGGCCTTCTCACAGAAACATCCACATTTTGGACGTCCTCAACTGCCATCACAGGGATGGAGGCATAGCAAAGGTCGTCAACTGTCGTTGCAGGGACGGAGGCATAGCGAAGGACATCCTTCACCCATACTATAAAAAAAAAAAAAACGTCCCTGACGAGCACTTGGACGTTTTCACCTGGACTTGCATTTTTGTAAGATTGTAGATGGCAATTTATTTAAGGTTGTAGACGGCTATTATACACGCAGCTTATTTGCATATATGAAGCCATCTTTGGCATGTGCTAACAGTGAGCAGCTCATTTGCATGTGATTTCCTTCATGCATGCCCGTTCCTTTCCGAATCGCTAAGGGATCGGGAAGGGCTTTTTCCGTTCAGTTAGTGCATCAGTTAGTCCACTGCAGTGCTCCCTAGGGTGCCCGGTTGGTGTCCTGGCATGTCAGGGGGACCAGTGCACTACGAATGCTGGCTTCTCTCATGACCAAATGAGTTGGATTTGGTTGTTTTTCAGATGGGCGTCTTCGGTTTCCATTATCGCCAAAAACCGGGGATGACCATCTCAACATTTATGTCATCCATTTCTGAGATTTTCGATAATATGGGTTTCCCTGCCCCTTCGCGAGGACATCCTGCGAGGACGCCGTCAGGAAAACTTGGGCGCCACGCTCGATTATGCCCCTCCACATCTTTTTAGTGTTAGTGCATCATTGGAATGCAGTTGCTTTCCACTGGTGAATAAAAGTATGTTGTTCAAACAGTATTTTTTAGACTCAGCTTTTAAAATAATTTTTAAAATTCTTTTGGGGCATTATAGCAGCACATTGAGTTTTAATTGCATGTTTACTTCAGTTTACTATGATTTGATGATATCATAGCAATGCATTTGCATTTAAGTGGTGTATAAAGGTACGTGGCTCCAAAGTATTTTTTTTAGATTCAGTTTTCTTCAATAATATTTTTAATCTTTTGGCATTTCATAATGGCAAATGCCTTCACAAATTGTTTTGTGATCAGTTGTTCACTGTGTATTGATGATGTAATTGGGATGCAAAAGTATGTTGCTTTAAAAGTATTTCCTAGACACAGCTTATTTGAATAAGCATTATTTTTCAGTTCTATTGGTATGTTACAGTGGCAAATATCTTTTCAAATTGTGGTGTCCTTTTACTAAGTGGCAGTAAAAAGTGGCCAGCAGTAGTGTGGGCTTGTGTTTTTGGCGCACGCTGAACCATTTTTAACCGTGGCTAGGAAAAAAGGCTTTTTTCAATGGAGGCAGTAAATGGCCGTGTACTAGAATTAAAAGTAGTGCATGGCTATTTACTGCCTAAGCCCTTACCACCACCCATTGACATAGCAGTAAGGGCTCATGCGATACAAGTGCGGTATTCATGCAGCGTGTACCAACTTCAATATTTACTGCTGGGTGAGTATGCTAACCGGGCGGTAGTGTCAATTTGGTGTGTGCTATATGCGCGGTAGCCCTACCACTGCTTTGTAAAAGGGTCCCTGTGTGTTTAGATCAGTTATTTATCGTGACGATGACATCATTGGAAAACATACGTGTTCCAATGATGAAGTTTTAAAGTTTTCTATAATGAATTCTGTTTTCTCTACTTGCCTTTATACAATCCTTTTTAGGTTCCCTCATTGAAAATTGTTTGAGTTGAGGGGTCAGTTATGAGTTTCTGTAGGAGTTAAGTCTTTTACTGTGTAGGCGATCCAACTGACATACTTTTTAGTTGAAGTTTTATAAAAGGTGTTTTAGCAAAGGCATTCAGATTGTTGAGTATCATTTTCCATGCCACCGTTTATGCTAATTACTTTTTTAGTAAAACCTTTTCAGAAATCTTTTAGAGTTGGTATAGGGTATAGAAACCCACAATGCACTACATATCAGTTTGGCTGGCGTAGACAGAATTAAGCAGTCTATGAGCTGGTGTTCTGCTTTGAACTGGTAAATGGTCCTGGTCTTGTATCTTTATGGTTAGAAGTAAGGTTGATCTATAGAAATGGCACTTATATTCTTTTTGTTATAATGCTTAGCTTTTCCAGATTGACAATTATTTCAAGGTAAAAACACTAGTGACTTCTTTTAATTGGCATGTGTGGTGGTTTCAAGACACCTGTTGTGCACTTTAGAATGCTCTGTTTTTTGTGCATGTTGTCTGATGGGTTGGTTCTTTAATATTTTGCAGCAGTTCATTGTGGATGTATATGAGCAGGGTAGGTAGAACTTTTATGCACATTGAATTTTTATGCTCTGGTACTTCTTTGAGCATGATCTACCTTTTTATTATACTTTACCAGAAACTCACCATCTGTCCTATTAAGGACATCTGCATAGCACATCTCTTATAACACATATTTGTCCAGCTTTGTTTGTAAAAACTTTTATGTCTGATAATATATATTTTTATGTAGTGACTGTATGTGCATATTATTTCTGTATTCCCTACACATTTTGTGTCTATGTTTTCAATGTAATTAATACAATTTTATTTTTCATTTTATTTTATTTTTTTGTAGTTACATATCCCTGAAGCAGCCCTGATTGGGCAAAATGTGGACCACATTGGGTTTTATATTTCTATTTGTTAATAAAAGGTTTTTTAAAAGTACATCTTTGGACTCTAGGTCCACTTTTTTGCAATATTGATTTTGGACATTCTTTTGCTGATTTGTGTTGCTTTTCTATTTTTAGTTACATTTGTACCCTGTGCTTTCCCACTCATGGCAGGCTCAATGCAGTAGGCAACGGAGGGTTAAGTGACTTGCCCAGAGTCACAAGGAGCTGCCTGTGCTGGGAATTGAACTCAGTTCCTCAGGACCAAAGTCCACCACCTTAATCACTATGCCACTCCTCCTATAGATCATATTCCGATTGCTGGTTCTGGAGCCGACAGAAAATTGCTGCTTCTAAAATGGGAGCAAGCCTGGATATATAGACTGCAGTCAGAAATGCCAAATGGTTTGAACGATCTTGTGGAGTGGCATCATTTCTATTAAGTGCCTTTCTCATCCTTAGTGAATGTTTGGTGCCTAAGCAATATGTAATTCCTGTTCTTAGTATGAATTTAAAGGTGTATAGACTTAACTACATTGATAAGATGAAGAGAATGGTGACGTCACCTGCTGCTATAAAAATGGAAGCACTGGTAGCAGCCATCTTTGAGAAACTTGAGATGAGCACTGATGCCGTGCTTGAACTGGGAGCACTTTGAGCTCATTCTTCTGATTCGTTAGTAGTTTGAATCTGTAAGAAAGTGGAAATTTCATGCTGGATTTTGTTCTTTTTGTGGTCTTTGGTCCCGAAAATCCCTGAATAAGCTGGCCATCGTCGGTGGGACCATTACTACCTTTTTGTATTTTAGATACATGTTGCAAGTTTGCTGAACATCTGCGTTTATCTGGCATGTACTGATGAAACCATTGTGCTGAATTTAACAATGTGTATGCACATTTTGTATGGAGACTGTTTCAAAGTCTAAAGGATCTAATTCAGTACACATTCTCTTACATTGAGAGTTTAAGAGCTTACATTTATATAAAAACGTTTTTGAACTTTTCTCTGCGCAAAGATTTGCTAAAAGATTACTTGAACAACGGAAGGGAGGTTTTTATGCCTTTGAGGGTGCTCAATTGGTCTGTGAGGACATTTGTTTATCAAAAGGGTCCTGGATCAAATATCTGAGGCTTTTTCTCCCTTCTTCTTTAAAAAAAAATTGATATTACTATCCCAGTTGAGAATATGCTTGAAGTTCTACTGCTTCTCATTTCTAACTGAGTGAACAGTTACTGTATGTGTTTTGAAGGAAAGAGTAGACACAGGCACTGAGAGCTCAGGGACATGAGTTATGAGAGAAAATGATTGGTTATAGCACCGGCCTATCAATGATGCAGATGCTCTTTAGCTGGTGCCTCTGTTCTTCAGACACCATTTTGAAATTACATTGTTTGGAGTAAAAGCTGAGGCAAATTGAGGTAAACCTTGTTTTTTTAGGGGATTATGTGCTGTAATATTTTAAATGTCTATTTATATTGTGACATTTCAGGATCTATGCCCTGATGCAGGTTTTGAAACGTGGATCATGTTGGTGATGGGCCCTTTATGAGTTTTAAATGTGTTGATTCTTAATTGACAATAAATGTTTTGTAAGAAGAATGAAGCTGAAGACTAAAGTGTCTAATTTGGATGTGGAAGCTAGCACTGAAAATTATCCTCTTTGTTTTTTTGATATTGGAGGTGTTGGGCTAATAGTTTGTTATATGTGGAGGAGCATAATCGAACAGGGCGCCCAAGTTTTCCTGAGGATGTCCTCACAGCATGTCCCAGTGAAGGGGCGGGGAAACCCATATTATCGAAACAAGATGGGCGGCCATTTATCTTTTCGATAATACGGTCGGGGACACCCAAATCTCCACATTTAGGTTGACCTTAGAGATGGTCGACCTTAGAGATGGTCGTCCCCGGTTTTCGGTGATAATGGAAACCAAGGACGCCCATCTCAGAAATGACCAAATCCAAGCCCTTTGGTCATGGGAGGAGCCAGCATTCGTAGTGCACTGGTACCCCTGACATGCCAGGACACCAGCCGGGCACCCTAGGGGGCACTGCAGTGGAATTCAGAAATTGCTTCCAGGTGCATAGCTCCCTTACCTTGTGTGCTGAGCCCCCCAACCCCACTCCCCACAACTGTACAACACTACCATAGCCCTAAGGGGTGAAGGGGGGCACCTGCATTTGGGTACAGTGGGTTTGTGGTGGGTCCACCTGCCTGAATTGCACTGCAGTACCCACTAAAACTGCTTCAGGGACCTGCATACTGCTGTCAGGGAGACATTTGAGGCTGGCATAGAGGCTGGCAAAAAATATTTTGAAAGTTTTTTTTTGTTAGGGTGGGAGGGGGTTAGTGAACACTGGGGGAGTATCGGGAGGTCATCCCTGATTCCCTATGGTGGTCATCTGGTCAGTTCGGACACCTTCTTGAGGCTTGGTCGCAAGAAAAAGTGGACCAAGTAAAGTCGGCCAAGTGCTTGTCAGGGACGCCCTTCTTTTTTCCATTATTGGCCGAGGATGCCCATGTGTTAAGCACGCCCCAGTCCCGCCTTTGCTATGCTTCCGACACACCCCCATGAACTTTGGTCGTCCCCGCGACGGAAAGCAATTGAGGGCACCCAAAATCAGCTTTCGATTATGCCGATTTGGGTGACCCTGAGAGAAGGATGCCTATCTCTCGATTTGTGTTGAAAGATGGGCGCCCTTCTCTTTCAAAAATGAGCCCAATAGTCATCCCCACCATTTGAATATTGCAGTGACTGTTTAAGGTGGATTTATCAACTGCTGGTACCCGAGCCACAGCCCTAGCCAGACTAGCTTACAGGTTCTGGTTCTGGTTGGGGGACTTAAGCATGGCAAGGCAATTTTTTGGGGGTGGCACTTGCCACCCTGTGTCACTCTGTAGTGACACCCATGGAGTCAATTCTCTGTGAGCCAGTCTTCTAGCTTTGCTAGCCTCAGCTCTGACTTTCCACCAGTCCAAATAAATATATGTTTGTTTAGCCCTCCCCTCAGATGCTCTTAACTATCCAGGGTTACACATGCACCATTCCTGTAAATTAATTCAGATGATGACAGATAAAGACCAACCATTCTATAGGCCTGCTGTTCCTGATACAATGTAGATTTATTCACTATGACTGTGATTTTTGATATTCTACTAATTCTTTTATGCAATAGGCTTCCAGGGAAGCTATTATTCTTTAATTTCCTGTATGTTTCCTCTCATATTGCATTTGTAAAAATAATATTCCACCTAAATTTAATTTCCAATATATCAGGTAACTGAAGTTTACTTCTCCAAGAAATTATGAAAACACTCATGCTGAAGAAATGTTATAAAATTGATTTATTTTTGTATAAACACTGCAATATATCATAATAATATGATTATTATTAGGAATTTCTTTAGTGGCTTGAGACAGGGACTAATACTAGGAGTTATTAATCCTCGAATGGAATAAAGTTTTTTTAGCCTATTGGGTGTTATCATTTATATCGATATAAGTGTTTGCTTTCATTAATGCATTACGATTCTATAACAGTTACACTGTTGCTTATCCTACTTTTATTATGCTCTTCATATTTGAATACTCAGTATAAAACAAGCAAATTTTAATAAGGAACATTGTTCAGGCAACTTGATCAATAATTCAATAACCCGCTTGACAAAGCACAAATATGCAGGCACTAAAAATGTTTAATGTTAACCCAACCATAATTTGCAAGGATATTGTCTTACCAAAGGTCTTAAGGATTTCTTTGATAATATATTCCATGCAGTTTTAGTTCTCCTTGTTTGTTTGTGACTTTGTATGTGATCAGTGGTAATAACCAGTGAGTTGTATATTTATCATAAAAAAGTGTATTGTAAGAGTATGAGTTGAAAGAGCTACACCCCCCTTTTCCCTAGAGTTTTAATGCACAGTGAATAAAAAGGACAATTTTCAAAGCCATTTGAATAGGTAAAAAGTGATTTACATATTATATTTGGCAGTCTGAAAATTGTTTTCCTTTAATATGGCTAAAAGACTGTGGGGTCCTTTTACCAAGCTGCAGGAGAAAGGGCCCTACAGTAGCGGCGGGGGCAGTTTTTCCCATGCGCCAGGGCCCTTTTTACCACAGCGGGTAAAAAGTCCCCAAAACAAAATGGCTATGTGGTAAGATGCCCGATTACCACCAGGTTACCGCCACGCTAACCATTTCTAGTTTCTTTTAATCCCCGGAAATGGCATGCACTCGACCCAGAACTATTGGCGGCGGCCGCTCTGTAAAAGGGCTCCTAGTAGTCATATTCTGGGGTAGATCACCCTGTTGGGCATTCAGGAATGCCCCGATGGGCTGCTTATGGTTATCAAGTTGCTGTAGTCATGAGATTGCCAGGAGCCAGGAGCAGGTCATGGACAACAAATACTGCAATTGTTCCCTAAGCTGCTTAGGTGCATGGCTATGCTTTGCTTACACCCAACATTCCTACCTCAAGCAGTACACTACCTTCTTCCCTGTGCACACCTCGGATAACATGCTCAGCTCCCATCTGGTCCAACACTTCTACGGCTTTCTCTCCTCCCCACCTCAGCATAATCCTTCTCTGTACAACTGCCAGAAGTAGTAAACTGCCTGGAAGCAGCAGGCGGATCCCATCTCACTTGCCAGCACATGGAAGTGAAGCATGCCAGCCCTTTTGCTTGTCTGGTCACCAATGCAAGCAATTTTAAACTTTATGGACCAACAGATGCTGTTAATCCTTCAACGTTTAAAACTGCTCGCATTGATGGCAGAGCTGGCATAAAGGTGAGCTGCGATTAATCAACAAAAGGACAAGAGAGTTTCTTAATTATTAAAAAAAAAATCCCACACACTTTTAAGGCACTCAGAATTGGTCTTCCAGATTATCTTGCATGTTTAAAAATACCTTACTTCCCAGCAAGGCTTCTCCAGTCTATTAACGATCACTGTTTCATTCTTCCCAGTCATAAGAATGCTATGAATCCACTAGAAATACTGCTTTTTTCTTTCTTTCCCCTGCAGCCTGGATGCTGTGCATAAAAAGGATCAGTCTCCAAATCAACCTAAATCATATTGTGATCCGAGACCTTCAGGGGTCCAACAAGGACAGAGCAAACTAGGGAGAAAATGCGCTCACACACCAGGATATAATCAAGTCTAGTCATTGGGCTGTGAGATCTAGACAAGTGCGTGTAATCACGCTCAGTTGGATGGTACATGTGCCATGGATCTACTAAATTCAACATCCTATTCAGATGGTTTCCCCTTTTGTGGCAGCATTAACCCTCCCTGTTGAGCGGTCCATGACGGAATCCATAATCAAATTAAAGTCTCCAATTAAACTCAAGTCTTGATCTGCATAAGGCACACAAAGCCTCACTATTTTCCTATTGAATGCGGGATCTGGTACATTAGGCTAATGTCCCCATTAGGTAATCATGTTAGAATGGGTCAAATGTTGCAGCAAAGTGAAAATGTTAAGGCTCCTAGAGCACCCAGCCTCCCCCAGGAGCCCACACATCAGCTCAGCAGTAGAGCACTGTTCAAAGTACATTAAAGTCCCACTGATCCAGTTAAACACCCTCATCCCCACCCTCACCCCACCCCCAAATCCCACCCCCTTACATTGTCCCCATCTGAAATCTCCATATTTAGAAAACCCTGTCCAACCAGCACAAATTGCGCTAGTCAGTGAGAAACACGTATGCCAGGGAACCCCCGAATCTCTGACCCAGGAGAAAAAGCCTGGCAGCAAGACAGAGTTCAACTTACAATAAGTCCAGGATATCTGCAAAATAAATTCAGTTATCAAACAGAAACATGCGTCAATAGCACAAATGCACTGCCTGATATCCTCCCTCAATGGAGTCATAGACAGCAAGAACAACAGATTAGTGCACGTGGGAGAATCCATCTCTGGTGTTAAGGTATCAGCAATGTAATCCTGAGCTACTTGTGGTGTCAGAGGTACACCATTGACCTTTGGCATATATTTTTAGCGTGGCCTGGTAGATTACCATAAAGTGATAATTGAGTTCACTAAGTTTTGCACACAGGGATATGAAATGACGCCGCTTCTCTTGTAGAGTTTGCGACTAGTCATGGAAAAATGTTATGTTGACCCCCCTCATACTCCAAAGAGTCCCTCCTGATCCAAAATTGCTGGAGAATGGCCATCTTATGGGGGTGGTTGTGCACTATGAGCACTTGAGGCTAAACTGTGCTATCATGGCGACAGCCCAGGCAGTGTGCACGTTTCAAGCACAAGGGGCCCAGACCTTCTGGAGCAGCAAATTCCTTTTGAAGCCACATTTCCAGTAACAATCCCAAGTGCTGTTCTGGTAGGGTCTCTGTCTGGCACACCGACAAAACACAAATTGTTGCACCTGGACCAGTTCTCTAGGTCCTCAAGTTTCAGACCTGCAGCAATAGCATCTGTGCCATGGTCTCAGTGAGTGTGTCCTCTGCCATCGACACCCATTGCTGTAGTTCTCCCATCCTTCTTGTTGTCTCCGCCGGCAGGGACTCTACATTGGTAAGTTGCCCAGAAATGTGTGCCAATTGGAAGAGAGATGCATAGAAGGCCCTGGTGTCTTAAATTGCTATACAAAGAGGGGCATAATTGAATGTCGCCGGCGATCTATTGTGGTGGCGGCGCAACAGCTGGCCGAAACCTTATTTTCGAAAAAGATGGCCGGCCATTTTTTTTTCGATAATACAGTTTACCCGGCCAAATGCCAGAGTTCGCCAGGTTTGAGATCACCGGTTTTGTTTTTCAGCGATAATGGAAAAAAATATCGGCCATCTCAAACCCTGCGAAATCCAAGGCATTTGGTCGTGGGAGGAGCCAGCATTTGTAGTGCACTGGTCCCCCTGACATGCCAAGACACTAACCGGGCACCCTAGGGGGCACTTCTAAAAATTAAAAAAATATATACAAATAGCTCCCAGGTCCATAGCTCCCTTACCTTGGGTGCTGAGCCCCACAAATCCCCCCAAAACCCACTCCCCACAACTCTACACCATTACCATAGCCCTTATGGGTCAAATGGGGCACCTACATGTAGGTACAGTGGGTTTTGGGGGAGTTTGGAGGGCTCAACACTTACCACCACAAGTGTAACAGGTAGAGGGGGATGGGCCTGGGTCCACACTCACTGCAACCAACAAAAACTGTTCCAGGGACCTGCATACTGCTATCAGGGAGTTGGGTATGACATTTGAGGCTGGCAAAAAAAGTGTTTTATTTTTATTTTTTTAGTGTGGGAGGGGGTTGGTGACCACTGGGGGAGTATGGGGAGGTTATCCCCCATTCCCTCCGGTGGTCATCTGGTCAATTGGGGCACCTTTTTGAGGCTTGGTCATGAAAATTAAAGGACCAAGTAAACCCGGCGAAATACTGCTTAACACCGCTTTTTTTTTTCCATTATCCACGAAAGCCGGCCATCTGGTAGCCACGCCCATGCCCGCCCATGTCCCGCCTTCGCTTCGCCACCGACACGCCCCTTGCACTTTCACCGGTGCGGCGACGGGAAAGCAGCGATGGTGCAAAAAATGTGGCTTTCGATTATACCGATTTCGCCGCTTTTGCGAAATTGCCAGCCATCTCCCGATTTATGTTGGAAGATGGCCAGCGATCACTTTCGAAAATAAGCCTGCTAGCTATTTTCAGCCTTTTTTTTACCTACTGCAGTAAAAAGGGCCACAGCTTGTGGCCAAAATGGCCCCTGCAGCTAGCGCAGGGCCCTTTTAACCGCAGCTTACTAAAAAGACCCCTAGGCACTGCATTAGAATGCTGCACTAAGTTGCAGTGCACAGTGTTCAAATGCATGCACTTACAAAATATTTTTACTTCTTCTACTGCAGTACGCTGTGGGGGCAATTCTAATACCGGATGCCTCCATATAAGCTCCCTGAGGGAGTGTGGGGAGAGCCCATATTCCATCATAGAATACCAGCATAACCCAGCGTCTGTGTGCCTTACATACACACCCACAGTTACACCAGAGACGTGTGCAATTTATGGTATTCTGTAAGTTATGTGTGTAAGGGGAGCCTTGCCAATGATCCATCTATGCCCCCTTGCATTTTACATGCAATGCCACTTACATACATGCCCTACTGGCATGTTTACGGTTAAGTGTACACTTACGCGCATACATTTATTTGTACAAGGGATACATAAAGGCAGGTGACTACGTTATAGAATTGGTCTTTAATGGCATATAAATTACTGCAGTGTTACAATATCTCCCTTTCTGTCAGAGCGTGAGAGAGCAGGTAACACAAGTGGGGTTATAGGAGAAGAAGTTACTTGCTGATTCTCTTCCCCGCACAGAAACTGGTCACTTCTTTTAGTTAAAGGTGAATACTGTGATAACTTCTGCTGCTGCTTTTTGATGCAGTAATTGTGGTTGCAAATTCACACACCTGACATCCTTCCTCTGCTGCACATTGAAAATTCAATTACTACCAGAGGCACCTGCACTGAAACAAGGAATAGATTGCTAATTCTCTTTTGTTAAGGATGTCCGCTTGAACCTTTCACTGGGAATCTTCCTGGACCCCAAGCTTTTTCTCTCTCCGTGAAAGTCTGCAGATTCTACTCTTAAGCCACAGCAAATTTCCCTGGAGGAAAACTAGAAACCAGGAACCTTTTGGTTTCCTGTGCTTAAACTCTCTGCAAGATACCTTTCAACTGGGGGGGGGGGGGGGGGGGGTCCTTCTGAAGCAACTACGTCCTCTGGACTACAATATTAGTTAGACACAGGGCTTTTTTTTGAGGGGGTACTTAGGGGTACTGAGTACCGGCACCTTTTCCATTGTCTGCTAAAATTGACTCATGGACCCCAAGTTTTAATGAAAGAGCTCAGGCTCTACACACCAATTCTGCCTTGCCATAGATTCTGTGACTGATTGCAGGAGGCCTGGCTATTGTGGGGTGGGTCCCTCAGTAATCACCCCACCCCTGAAGGGTGACCTGGCATTTGATTACTGGCACCTTTTTTGCTAGAAAAAACATGCTGGTTAGACACCATTGGTAAATAATAAGAGGCAAGAAACACTTTGACCTCTCTTTCATAGGCAAAGAGGAGAGAAAAGATGGAAGAGAGAAAGAGAGGAGGGGGATGAGAGATTAGAAGTTTTAACAGGAAAGAAAGAACTCCCTTCCTCTTTCCATTTCAATACCTGACAAGCAGGATGAAGTAATTTCAACAATTCATTCTGAAAATATAACAGAAATCAGTGTCTTATTTTTTTTTCCTGGAGACACTAAATAGAAGTATGGCATCTGGTTAAAATCAATCCAGCAGCTAGCTCTTGCAAAGATGGAATAAGATTTATTTCCTAAAAATAGAGCATATTTTCAGCCAAAAACATATTGCCAGAATGTGAATTTTCCAAGTAGTTAACAATCTTATATTTTCAGTATACTTTCAGAAAATTTGAGGGTCAGTCAGACATCATTTAAACAAGAAGCATTAAGGTAATTACTGAGTATAAACGAACCTAGCTTGGCTGATGCTTCTTTAATGCTGTGGCTAAGCAGTTACCTCTGTGTTACTATATGAACAGCTACTGGAACTTGAGACTCAAAAAGACAAAAGAGCCACTTTCAGACTGGTTCCTAAAGGCATGGAAGACATCTGTTTCAGCTGGCAAATAAACAGTCACGTAGGATGCCATATGGTATATTTTTATCATCTTGGAACAAATGTATGCAATATTAACTGTGCTATTATAAGGCACATGGAAAAAAGCAGATACATAGGCATTGTAAATGATTAAAATGTGCCATCGAAAGATGATATCCAGCAATGATGGTATAATAAATATGTTGTTTTAATTAGATTTTAAATGATGCAAGAGGCATTTAGTATATATGTTGGGGAATGGCGCTAACGTGCACTGTACAATGTTTAAGAAAATGTACTTAGAACACTAGATTTTTACTCTTAGGTACAAATCAAGTTTATTTACAATACTATACAGGTAATGCAATAATTTTAGCTCTCAGTTTAGGGATCTTATACAAAAGAATGCAACAAGATACATATTGCTGAATTATTAATTATGCTGGATTGATATGATCTCACTCTGATTGAGGTTCAGAAGTATTCTTTCTGCTGCTGGTTGGAGTGGTGAAAGAGGTCTTTTAACTGTAGCTTGATGGTGATCCTTGCTGGAAGAGAAGTCTTCTATTTGCAGATTTGATGGTATGGTAGTGGAACCTGGAGGAAGTCTTATCTTCTGTGTCTTGAGTCCAGTGAAAGTCCAGAGAGAATGCTGCAGGGGTGTTGTCCAGTTTTTATAATTCTTGTTGGGCCATAAAAATTGAAGTCATATGAGCTGTATTAACCCAGTCACAAATCAGGGAGAGTTTCTGATTTTGGAGACAGAGGCATGGAAAAGTTGGTTTGGCTAGTCACATGCTTCCCGGCTGACCAGGTGCTGTGGTACACATCTCAGAATGTACTTGACAAGATCAAGAGGGATGTTGTCTGGGGGTTTCAGGTAGATGGTCTCTCTTTTATTATATTGAATCTCTTTGATTGCTGTCAATATACAGATCCTATTTTTGGAGAATGGGGGTAATTAGTTCTTTTGTATCTACCCAGTCTGCTTTTGTTATACAATGGTTGGCCATTTAACAATTTTTTTTGCTTCAGGCTTTCATGGTCTGAAGGAGGAGGATGGGGGCCAGATCTGCTTTCAGATTCTGAGCAAGTTACATTCAAAGTTTTTGCAAAAACATTTGTATATATCTGTATCCAGCAAAATTAATAACCCTGAAAATTCATCATATCATGCTACAATGGAACATGTGGAAAAGACCATATAAAGAAATGGTCTGTAGTTAATTTGCAAAAAAAGAGAAAGTTATAGGGGTAAAATTGGATTATTTATGGAATTTTGGCCTTTTTTTCAATTTTCAGACATTTTAATTCAATTTTATTTCATATATTTTTGTTATCAGAAATGTTTAAATACCTGTTAGAACTTTGTAAGGCATATAGGGAGTCTTTTACGAAGGTGTAGGAGATGGGGGCATGGGAGATGCATCCCTTGTGAAAAATTCCTGTGGGTATTTGGTGCCTTAACGTCATGCTAATTTATAGAATTGCTTTTAAAGAATATTTAATTGTCTGAGTGTGACATGATACCCCTTTTTGACTACAGCTGCTCTTCACATTCAGTAGACTTTCACATACAATAGACTATGTACTTTTTTCAGTTCACATTTTATAGTCTAGCTCAGGGTTTTTCAGACTTACTGATGATTTCCATTTCTCTTGGGATGACAGAAGTCTTGGAGAAATGAAATCTGTTAGAATCTATACTTGACTATTTATTTTCCTTTTCTGCCACTCATCTTGTTATGTCGCCTGTAGCATGATCATCCTGTCATTTTGATGGATTTAAACATCAATTTTATGAACAGAGAATAAAATGTCTTACAAAATCTGTTTTTATTTTATAGGTTTTATTGAATTGCATTATTTGTTAACCTGCTTGACACATTTCAGTGTTTAAAAAAATCTTGGTTTATATGTTCTGCTGTTTTATAAGCTTGCTTTTTTTTATTGTACTATATACAGTACATTTTGCTTAATTAACAGATTTATTTAAAAAAATATATCATAATATTTTTAGTGCAGATTATTATTCAGTAGAGGTCCCATTTGTAAAATCTCCCATTCTAAATTAGTTTTCTATTCCTCACATGGCTTCAACAGGCAGTGGGTAAACAATCAATCCTATGAGAGCAACATGCTATCAGAAAGTGTATTAAGGGACGATTCCCAGCTTGTATTAAAGTCCCAAATATCTTGTAATTCTGTTCTGAAGTAAGCTTGGAGGATTGACTTGCCAAGCAATTATTAATCCTTCATTGCTAAGGTATATTGTTTGGTCAGCAGGAGAAGCCTAGACCAACAGAGGCATGAGGTAACAACGGTATTATGTGATTTTTTGCAAGAAAAAAATGTATTATCCACAAGGTACTGAAAAAAAAGAATCATTCCTCTTGTATGACCTGTGTGATACAGAGCAGAAAGAATCATTTCTAATCTCTTTGTTTTATTCTTCCAAATTCTAAATTGTGGAACATTTTACCTGTTCAAATTTCGCAAAGAAGCTGATTGTGTAGCCTTGCGTAGGAAGGTAAAATTTTTTAAAATTAACTTTAGCTGTTAGTGGGGACTCAAATATTTTCTACTTCTTTGGGGAGGAGGGAATATATTTTTTTGTCACATGTAAAACTCAGCTTTATAAGCACATAAGGAGGAATTTTTACAAAGGGGCCTTAGTTCACCCTTACGTGAGTCTTTCTGCGTACTAAAGCTATTTCTTCCTGCAGTAAAAAAAAATGGCCAATTTCCAGCATTAATGGCCGCACACTAATATTGCCCTTAGCATGTGGGCATTACAAAAGATAAGTGCATGAGTCCTTACCATCACCTATTTTGTAGTTGATAAGGGTCACACACTAATAGCGTAGGAACACCCTTTCTTCACCCCCAGACATGCCTCCTCTGTGAAAACATTTTTTTTTTTAGTGTGTGGTGTACACATTTAGAGAGCAAAATAATTGCGAGACACCTCAGTATGTCCCTCGGTAAGCCCTTTAAAGTTGTGGTAAGCGTGCGCTAGCTGTTAATGCAGATCAGTAAAGGTCCCCAAGGGCTTTTATCAAATTATTCCAGGTGTTCACATAACAGGTCATACAAAATATAGGTGTTTTCTGGGGCGGAGTCAACATTTACGTAGATATCTTGAGCCAGAATTTTTGCTTGTTTGTCCCTAGTATTTTATAAAGACACATATATGTTTATTTGTTTTTATAAAGTAGGCTAGAAAAAGGTACATTTTTGCCCTCAACCAAGACAACCAGTTACAAAATTCCAATTGTTGATGTCCAATAACTTTTATATTGTAACCCCTGGGTTCTGGTGATTACCTAGGCAGCTGCTTAGTGCATGCCTAGAGTGGTGGGAACTGGATACACAAATTTATTAATTGTCAGGACCAAGGCTGGGTCTGGAATAATCCAGGAGGCCAGGAGTTCAGATTTATCTTATCTTATCTGATTTTATCTTATGAAAGGACCCTTTTACTAAGTGGCAGTAAGACCAAATGTAGGAGATATGAAGTGCTCACACATTAAGTCCACATTATCCAGTAACTGCAAACTAATCAGAGAGCAAAAGCTGGATAACACTTCCGCGCCCCTTCTCCATCCATGCCATGCCCCCTCCCCAAAATATAATTTTTTTAAAATAAGGCACAAATTTGTATGCACAAAGAGGCAAACTACCGCAAAATGCTTTAATGCTTTTTTCCCATATTAAGGGCACCTTAACACTTAACATGTTTTAATAAAGGGGCCCCTACGTTACGTTTGTACCTGAGGCCATGGAGGGTTAAATGACTTGCCCAAGATCACAAGAATTTGAACTGGGCTTCCCTGGCTGTCAGCCTAGTGCTCTAACTACTAGGTTACTCTTCCATTCCATTATCATTTCAGCCCTTCGCATTTGAGGCCCAAAATTCAAACACGGCAGTATAGTTTATTGTTTGGAAAATATGGCTATTGTGGGGTCCATTAACAAGCTTTCTTCCAGAAACCATAGGGTAGTGACTCTCCTTTGAGAACTGGTGCTTTTATGATTGAAATATACCATAACTTTGTGTGTTACATGGAGCTGGACTAAATAATGGCAATGTTGATGGTGTTTGGATCCTTGCCTCCACAACCAACCCCATACAGCTGTACAGCAATTTGGTCCACAGACTTTATCCATGGGCACCCAAAAGACTTAGATTAAATCTCTCTCTGACTTGCAGACATTCATACCGCATTTATGTATGAAGCTGCATTTGCTTATCATGATCAATACAGTAGTTATCTTCATCCTGAGGCTGCAGCATAGACGCGAAGGCGTATCCAGAACAACTATATCAGCCAGGTTCTCAGGGATTAGCTTCTTTTCAAGAAAACTGGGTTTGAAATACTCCACAAATAACTCCATTGTAAGAAAAATTAAAAAGGGATGGGCTCATACTAATACCCCAAGCAAGAACAAGCACAAACCTACTACTTATCAAACCAGTCAGTATGTGTTCTATGTTCTAGACCGCTTGAAGTAAAATTCTTCAAGTGTGCTTTTCTTGTGCCTATTTTAGGACATTTAAGATGAGACGGTTAGTATTACTTGCCCAGTATGGAATATCCACAAATATATGGTAGGATTATTATGTTGGGGGTTCAGAGTTGTATTTTGGGGAGGTTCAGGGTTGTGATCAGGGTCAGGGCTGAATCTGGGGAAAGTTGCGGAGATTGGATGTGTGGGATAGATTGGCTATCATGGAGAGATGTGGGGATGGTGTGCCATTGTGGAAGTGTTGAAGATATATATATATTTTTTTTCAGTAAATGCAAAACTTACCCCAGTTCAGTAATTTGAGTTAAGCACGGGGGGGGGGGGGGGGGGGGGGGGGGCAATTCTACAACTGGGCATCCCTGAGGATTATAGTAGGAACTTGTTCTAAAATGTTCACCTGAGAACTTAGGTGCCATTATAGAATAGTAACATAAACTGATGACGGTGTACCTAATATTTATATGTCCACAGTTGTACCAGTCATAGGCCTGGCATAACGTTGGACGCCTAAATGTGGCCGGGGACATGTGTAACATAGTAATGTGTGTGAAAGCCCTGCCCATGTCCCATCCATGCTTTACCCGCGTGTACAATCCCCTTGCATTTATGTGTTGTGCACATTATATGTGCAATTACATTATTTATGCATATCCTAATAATCCATGTACTGGGTACTTGCTATTAGGAATAAATTCATCTATACTATAAGCAAGCTGAATGCTCTCATCAGTTATGGAGGAAAGACTTCAGATTCCCTGGTGAAAGCAGGGAAGTACCATGTAAGCCACATTGAGCCTGCAAAAAGGTGGGAAAATGTGGGATACAAATGCAAGGTAACAAGCAAAAGGGAAAACACTCCGCTCAAATTTAGAAAAGCAACACACAAAAGCGGGTATAATCAAACATGCAAATTGTTGGATACAAATGCAACAAATAATAAATTATAATAATAACCGATGAGAGCATTCAGCTTGCTTATAATATAGATGGAATTATTTATTTATATACAAAAATTTAAAACATACATAAACAAATCACATAACACACCATCAATAATATCAATAACGTAGACAAGCCTGATCCTGATTAGTTTGCAGTTACTGGATAATGTGGACTTAATGTGTGAGCACTTCACACCTCCTACATTTTTTTTCAGGTAATGTGTGGTAATGTGAACATTAGCACGGAACCTGAAAAAAAATACATGTTAAAATGTCTAAAATACTGCTGCATTAGAAATGGTGTTAGCTTGTGGGAAAGTTCCACATTAAGACATGCTAAGCCCATTTCCTCGCACAATTTAGTAAAGGGGCCTCTTAGATTGTAAGCTCTCTGGGAACAGAGAAATACCTGATGAAGCTCACCTTGAGCTACTACTGAAAAACCTGTGAGTTAAATGTCAAATGAATAATGATAGGCAAAAGCTCTAGGAAGGTGATGCCTTTTGTTGTGCCCTCTCCCAGCTACCATTCTGGTCACGATCTTGAACACTAAGAACCCTTGAAGTAAATACCAAAACATTTCCCTCCTGATGTTTTGCTGAAGAGTTCTATTTCACTGTTAAACATTGTAGGGATGGCCCAAAAGGCCAGGCTATTAAACAACTGTAAAAATCTTTCCCAGATTGTCAAGCTGTCCTTTTTGGCTCTGATAACTCTAATGAATGATGTCTTCACCTGAGGAAGGTAGCTCTGGCCTTTAAAAGCTAACTAAAAAAATGTATTTAGTCCAATAAAAATATATCTTAATTTTCTTTCCTTTTTTGTTTTCTTTTAATTCTGTTTAATTATATTTTATTGTGTAAGGGGATTGCCAAATGCATGATAATGTCCTGGAAAGTGGACGAATGGGAGTTGCAGTTATCAAAATTCCTACCACTGAGCAAAAACATCATTGAGATAGTATATAATATTGCTATGCCCTGCATTCGGCTCAATCACCCAGCACAAAAAGGGGCTGCAAACACAATATGAAACAACCTTTGGGAATGCATTTGTCAAAACAGAACAAGCCCCTGAACTTAAGGTGAAAGGAATCTGGATGGACAGGCAAAAGGTGGACTGCAGATTTGGTGTCAGCTTTAAAGTAAAGTTACACATGCAACTGACCTTATTCTATAACTTGTGTGCATATATTTTCATGCTAGTTGCAAATTTGGTCATGCAACTTTCTAGAATTAGGGGATCTGTGCACCTTCTTTGCACATACTCCTAGAGTCAAGATGTATGCCCAATTAAGGGGGTCTTTTACAAAGGCTCTCTAGTGTTTTTAGTGCACACTAAACACTAGAGATGTCCATAGGAATATACGGGCATCTCTAGTGTCCTTTGTAAAGGACCCTTAAATTGACTAAGGAGTCAATTAATGTCAATAATTGGGTGCTGATTGGTACTAATCAGCACCAAACTGGAATCAAGTGCACATTTTGCAATGTGCTATTCTGTAACAATGTGTACCCAAATCCCATAGCGTGCAACCGAAAAGGGGGGTGGTCATGGGGGGGTGCATGGGTGAGTCAGGGGCATTCCAAAAATTTGCGCACAGTATTATAAAATATTGGGGATTTGTGCCGCCACCTTGCCCCCACACATACTAGTGTACTCTCCCCAGTCCTACCTTGAAGAGCCCTGGTGGTCTAGTGGCCTCTTCAGGGGCAGGAAAGAACCCTGCTCTTTCCTTCCTGCTACTGCTGCTCTGCCTGGCATTGCCATGTTTTCAAAATGGCTGCCTAGACTTCCTGCAGGAGTCTCTTGGGTCTTGGCAGTCTCACGAGATTGCTGCAGAGAAGTCTCAGCAGCTATTTTGAAAATGCAGCAGCGCTGGGCATACTAGTGGCAGGAGGCAGGAAAGAGTGGGGTTCTTTCCTGACCCTGAAGAGGCCGCTAGTCCACCAGGGCCCTTGAAGGTGGGACTGGGGAGGGCTCAAATTGGCTCAGGGGGGCTGTAGTTTGCACAGGGGGGAAAGCACTACAGGGTCCCTCAGTGCCTCTGGGCCCTTGGGCATTGCTCAGCTGCCTGTATAATCAGGCCACCCCTGCATTGTGCCTGCTCAACATATATCAAAAAGGGTGTTCTATGTGTATATAGTGTTCTCTCTTTAAGAAGAGGGCACACTATTAACAACATTTATTGGAAACAACAAAAACAAAAATGACACATTTTCTGTGTGCCTATCCCTACTAGTTTGTCTTTGAGGTAATGGGGAAGCCATACAAAAAGCCTTTGTCTATGAATTTGGCATTTTGCTTGTACAGCTGGAAGGTTAATTGGTGTTGCAGCTAGGGACATCAGTAAGCCGTTGTGAGTGGCATTCTGTAGGTAGCTGTTATGATTCTGTTAGAATTCTGCTAGTCAGACAGGGGAATGCTTGGAATCACTCCTGATTGGTCCGTCAGGGGCTGAGCTGATGTCAGTCTGATCTACTTAAGCTTACTTTTCCCTACAACCCCTGCTTAGGGAAAATACCAATCTTGTTGAATCCTTTTCATGCTTGTAGTTTTCTGTTGCTCTGTCTGCCTGCTGCTCTTAGTGTTTGTCTAATTAGAGAGGAGTGGCCTAGTGGTTAGGGTGGTGGACTTTGGTCCTGAGGAACTGAGTTTGATTCCCACTTCAGGTACAGGCAGCTCCTTATGACTCTGGGCAAGTCACTTAACCCTCCATTGCCCCAGGTATAAATAAGTACCTGTATACAATATGTAAGCTGCATTGTGCCTGCCATGAGTGGGAAAGCATGAGGTACAAATGTAACCAAAATAAATAAACAATTACCTCTTTCTACTCTGCACCTGGGATTCCTTGTCTGTTTGGCTGTGGTGGTGAGTTCCTACCTGGTCTGGTTCCTGTTTGTTTGTTTAGCTTCCCCTTCCTTCAGAGTTCCCTTTGTGCTGTGGTTGTATTCTGCTCTGCTCTTGTAGCAGCCTGACCCTTTGTTTCTCTCCCTGGGGTTGTTGTTTGTTTGTTCTTGTGTTTATGTAAACTCTTGTCTGCAGTGTTCCTGCCTCTGGCAGCTGTGTGTTCAGAGCCTGGTTAACCCTTTGACTGCAGTATATTGCCTGCCTCTGGCAGCTGAGTGTCTGGAGCAGTCTTTCCCTTGTGACTGTTTTTATTCTTTTTGCTGTACTACCTCCTGTATTACAGAACACTGTCCCTTTCTGTGCTGGGTGTGTGTGTTAGGCTCCGCACTCCGTTTTGCGGACTTGTCCCTTCCCTGTCTGCTGAGGGTCTCTGCCTACAGTATCTTTTATTACAGTCCCTCACCTTCTTTGTGTGTGGTGGGCTACTGCTTGACTTGTTTCTGTGTATGCTTTCCTTTCTCCTTGATTACCATCACCAAGGGTATTGCTGGTGCCCTGGTCCCTGTGGGGGACCCCTCGTTTAGTCTCTTTCTCCCCTCCTTAAGTATGAGTCGGTTACAGTTAGGCCATGAGGCCCGCATGCTTGAATTCTGTGTGAATTGATCCCTGATAGGCTGTGAGGCCTGCCTGATTGCCCTATTTTCCCTTTTCTGGAGGTGCAAGTTGGTTGCTGTGTGTGTATGTGCAGGGCTTGGTAGCTGGGGTGGCGTATAGTACCTGTTTGGTCCATCCTAGGCCTTGGCCTAAAAGCTATACTAGGCCTCGGCCTAGGTTCAAGGGCTCATGACCAGCCTGATAGTAGCATTCTTATTGGGAACTGCACTGAGTAACTGGGTGTGACAATCACAGGTAGGGTGCATATGTCAAAATTTGGAAGGTGTCCAGCTACATTGACCAGAGTTATATTGTTTGTACACATGTCTCTCAGTATATTGGGTGACACTCCTGCCCTGAAAAGTATTGTGTGTGTATTTAGGGAGTCTGTCTGCACTGAAAAGTCTCTGGAAGGGTATTTCATCTAACCACATTGTGGTTAGATGAAATACCCTTCCAGTGTAATGGACTTGTCCTCTAGATTGTAAGCTTCTTTGAGCAGGGACTGTCCTTCTTTGTTAAACTGTACAGCGCTGCGTAACCCTAGTAGCGCTTTAGAAATGTTAAGTAGTAGTAGTAGTAGTACCATGTTATTTGAGAGACATCTCTATGCCAATAGTGGAATTTAAACATGTAGCTCATATACATGTAAGTGGTAAGTTCAGAAAGTTGCCATTTTACATCTGGAGATCCTTACCACATAGAGGGTTTAAGGGGGCATGATAAGGATATGGTTTGGGCATGGCTTGGAGCAAGACTCTATGCATGCATTCCCCATTTTTCAAGAGGACATATGTTTATGGCAAAAAAATTCTCCGTCAATTTTGCCCCAGCTCAGCGGCATGAACATATTCTTTAAAAAGTGTTTGGCCAAGCTCTATACAGGCAATTAAAAGGAAATTATTCTCCTAATTCCCCATTGTTTATTTTTGCTTTTAAAATGGAAAAATAAATTGCAAATTCAGTACTTAATTGGCAACACTTAAGTTTGTAACATGGGCTGGCTACCTGTGGAAGCAGCACCAATCACTGCTTCCATGGGAAAGTGCTGGTATTTCCACATAGAAATTGTTGAGTTTACTTAAGTATTGCCACACAGGGACAGACCAAAGGTCCATCAAGCCCAGCATCTTGTTTCCAACAGTGGCCAATCCAGGTCACAAATACCTGGCAAGATCCCCCCCCAAATAAATACATTTTATGCTGCTTATTCCATAAATAAGCAGTGGATTTTCCCCAAGTCATTTTAATAATGGTCTATGGACTTTTACTTTAGGAAGTCGTCCAAACCTTTTTTAAACCCTGCTAAGCTAACCACCTTTACCACATTCTTTAGTAACGAATTCCAGAGTTTAATTACACATTGAGTGAAGCAAAAGTTTCTCTGATTTGTTTTAAATTTACTACTTTGTAGCTTAATCGCATGCCCCCTAGTCCTAGTATTTTTGGAAAAAGTAAACAATTCACGTCTACCCGTTCCACTCCACTCATTATTTTATAGACCTCTATCATATCTCCCCTTAACCGTCTTTTCTCCAAGCTGAAAAGCCCTAGACGCTTCAGCCTTTCCTCATAGGGAAGTCGCCCTATACCCTTTATCATTTTTGTCGCCTTTCTCTGTACCTTTTCGAATTCCACTATATCTTTTATGAGATACGGTGACCAGAATTGAACACAATATTCGAGGTGTGGTCGCACCATGGACCAATACAAAGGCATTATAATATAATTTTTGTTTTCCATTCCTTTCCTTTCCTAATAATACCTAACATTCTATTTGCTTTCTTAGCTGCCGTAGTACACTGAGCAGAGGGTTTCAATGTGTCATCAACGACGCCGCCTAGATCCCTTTCTTGGTTGGTGACTCCTAACCTAAAACCTTGCATTACATAGCTATAATTCGGGTTCCTCTTTCCCACATGCATCACTTTGCACTTGCTCATATTAAATGTCATCTGCCATTTAGACGCCCAGTCTTCCAGTCTTGTAAGGTCCTCTTGTAATTTTTCACAATCCTCTTGCGATTTAACCCATTTTTTTCCACATGTGTATTTTTTAAATGACTGCTTCTGCATGTTCTTATATACATTTAACAAAAGGCTCCACATTCAGCAAACCCTTTTGCAAAATACTACTACTACTAATAATTTCTGGAGCACTACTAGATGTACACAATGCTGTACATAATATATGCAGGTATTTTCCCTGTCCCTAGAGGGATCACAATCTATGTTTTTGTACCTGGGGCAATGGAGGGTTAAGTGACTTGACCAAGGTCAAAAGGAGCTGCAGTGAGAATTGAACCCAGGTTCAAAGCCTGCTGCACTATTAAACTACTCCATGTCTCAATTACTATGTCAGCACTCTGTGTAAAATGGGCCTTCGCATGTCATAGTTTAACCATGCCCAACCACAGTACCATTTATGTGCACTCATATATCTGAATTTTTGACCAAATAAGGACTTAATTCTGACTCTTTCCATCACCACCCGCATAATATATGGAATGACTTTCTATTCCTTTTCCTCATATTCTTGTGATTTGTCCTTTGAAACATTATCACTGCCCTGAACTTTTATCAGCAGTGAAAACACGTCTACAAAAACTTGTGCCCCCAGATTTTTCCCATAATCTTTTTACGAACACTGACAGAAGATGTATCATCGTGTGAGCTATAGGAAGGCATGCAAGCATGGATGGTTACCATGCTAACCAGAAATGCAGCCAAACATGATGACCACAAAACTTGCTTATAACCACAAATCATCCCCAAGTATTGCTGAGAGTATTTAACTTACCAGTCAAGATATCTTCCCGTCCCCCTGAGCTGCACAGCACCCTTGCTCACAGCACATGACAATAAAGTGATCTACATACATTGGAGTAGCCGAAGCCTCACCTATGTTTTGCCATTTGCAGGACACAAAATGTAAAAGTCTGTCCAGCATCGGCTTTAGCTCCCCCCATGCTAGATTTGGCTAATCTTTTTTCAATCTCAGATAGAGCAGCCATAGGCGTTAATATTGTGGCACAGTGTGTGGATATTTGGGCAGATTATAGACATATAGATATATGGTGCAGAAACTGGCTAGTCCTATTCTGTAAAAGGTGCAGAAATTTAGGCATATTATAGACATGACATGGAACACAACCGTTTAGTGGATTTAATAAATGGCATAAAGGCCTTTATAGATTTGCACTTAACATAGATTTTTTGGCACCCCATTATAGTTAAGATAAGTGCATAAGTTGAACCAAATATTGTTTATATAAAAAAATAGAATACTTCTAATACATTAATAATTTTTAGCATCTAGCATTACAAATCATATAAACTTCTAAGGACAATATTATATATACTATTCACATATATCTTATGTAACATGAAACTCAAAAACAGGTCTATTATACCGAAACAATTAAACCAGTGATTCCCAAACTTGGTCCTGGAGGCAGCTCAGCCAGTCAAACTTTCAGGATATCCACAATGAATATTCAAGAAAGAGAGTTACATGCACTGCCTCCACTGCATGCAAATGTCTCTCATGAATTTTCATTGTAGAAATCCTGAAAACCTAACTGACTGGGGTGCCTCCAGGACCAAGTTTGGGAATCACTGGTTTAATTGTTTGGGTATAATAGACATGTTTTGAGATTTAGGCACAGATGGCCATATTCTATAACTACATGCATAAATTTCAGCATGCCCACGAAATGCCCATTTCCCTACCTATAACCATGCCCCTTTGTCTGCATTTGTTAGAAGTTAGGCTCAGTGCGTTACAGAATATGCTTCTCGAGTTCTGCGTGTAAATTGTAATTTTGCCAATTAGTGCTCATTATTGCTTAAGTGCTGTTATCAATGCTGATTAGCTTGTTAAGCCAATTATGTGTGCTGTTTTAGAATCTGGATTTCGGTGTGGATCTCTAGGCATGCTATATAAAATCCAGGGTATAATGGCTAATATCTGCTTGAGAACATAAATATAATTTAAAATATTATAAGCATGAAACATATATATCTTTTTTTACATTTGTACCCTGTGCTTTCCCACTCATAGCAGGTTCAATGCAGCTTACATATTATATACAGGTACTTATTTGTACCTGGGGCAATGGAGGGTTAAGTGACTTGCCCAGAGTCACAAGGAGCTGCCTGTGGCTGCAGTGGGAATTGAACCCAGTTCCCCAGGACCAAAGTCCACTACTCTAACCACTAGGCCACTCCTCCATACACATATAAGTGCATTAAAATTTAGCATTCAAACATATAGCAATTGGGTATCTATATTATCTTGCACAGGAGAGTAAAGATATCCATCAGCATTAAGCCATAGGCCCACTTATAATAACATTATTCATTTATTTTTGGCAAATGGTAGAGGAATACGTTTTTTGCAGACCGAAGCTGGTTAACCCATACTGTAGGAGTGGATGCACATGAGCGGTGTCTTTCTCTTCTGTACAACTCTCAAGCAGCGCTGGTGGATATCTTTACTCTCCTATGAAAGGTAATCATTGCTTCTTATTATGTTGCTATTGATCATCCATCTGTGCATGATTAGAAAATATAAGAAATGCTAAATGTTCCACAGAAACCCCGGGCTAATAGCAAATACAGTATTTATCATTACATGTGTACATATACAATAGCATTCCATTTACATTCTAGCATGGTTCAACATGACTCACCGGCACACATTTCTCTCGCTTGGTGTTATTATGTTAATAGCATTTCTTTTTCGGGTACAATTGTACTGTATGCTATTCCTGTCAGTAGTTCAAACATTTGGAGCATTCTGTATATCTGCTCAATTGTCTTGACTGTTCAACATGTTACATTGTAGGACTTACACTGTAGTTGCCCATTTCAACCTGCCCCATTAACATTGTGTATATGAACCATGTTGAATTTTTTTTCCTTTTTAGTTTCATATGAGACTCATAAGGCTTCGAGAGGCTTTATAATTTTAAGTGAATGTCATTCATCATGTTGGCTCATATTTTTATTGTCACTACCCTTTATGGTTTGGAGGAGCACAGAGAGGAATTCAACATGTCCAGTGCGTTTGATTTGGTCAACCATGAAATACTGTTAAATATCCTAGAATACTTTGGAATAACAGGAAACGTACTTAACTGGATTAAAGGTTTCTTAACAATAAGAACATACCAAGTGATATCAAATTCGACTATATCATCACCTTGGAAACCAGAATGTGGAGTCCCTCAACGATCTCCACTTTCACCGTCCCTTTTCAATCTAATGATGACACCTTTAGCCAAAACATTATCCAACCAAGGCCTTAATCCTTTCATTTATGCAGATGATGTTACGATTTATATCCCATTTAAACTTGACCTAACAGAAATCACTAAAGCAATAAATGACAGTTTCCATATTATGAACTCATGGGCGGATGCTTTTCAATTAAAACTCAATGCAGAGGAAACACAATGTCTCATTCTCTCATCACAGCACAACAAGTACAAACCCACTAATTTAACACTAATTTAAATATCCCTAACTTTACCCTTCCCGTATCAGAAACTTTGAAGATTTTAGGAGTTACAATTGATCGAAACCTTACATTAGAAAACCATGCGAAAAACACAACAAAGAAAATGTTTCATTCAATGTGGAAACTCAAAAGAAATAAACCTTTCTTCCCAAGAGAAGTATTCTGCAGACTGCTGCAATCATTGGTAATATGCCAGCTAGACTATTGCAATGCCATCTATGCTGGGTGTAAAGAACAAATTATCAAAAAACTTCGAACTGCACAAAACACGGCAGCCAGACTCATATTTGGCAAAATGAAACATGAAAACACCAGTCCCTTACGAGAAAAGCTACACTGGCTTCCATTAAAAGAGCGTATTGCTTTCAAGGCTTGCACCCTGGTTCATAAGATCATACACGGTGAAGCTTCGGGGTATATGTCCGACCTTATTGACCTACCTACCAGGAACTCTACTAGCTCATCACATACATTCTTGAATTTCCACTATTCAAGCTGTAGGGGATTGAAATATAAATTAATGTATGCATCTAGCTTCTCTTACATATGCACGCAAATTTGGAATGAATTACCAAAATCCATAAAAATAACCCATGACACAGTGAACTTCCGTAAACTATTTGAAAACCTATTTATTTAAGAAAGCATTCAATAACAACTCATCCTAAATACCAACTAACAAAACGTACTTATACAAAAATGTATTCTTTATGTCTTAATTGTTTATGCTAAATTATCCTGATTTATAGTTTAATATTCCTAATTGATCAAGTTAATCGGTCATGAATGAAGTTTAACCTAATACCTTTCAGCTCTTATCATAAGACGAACTTTCTTTCCTGTAACCTAATCCACCATGTCTCCTCTTCCTCAACTACGTATTTCTCCTCTCCGGAACTGGTAATCACCACTTACGGAACTATGTAAGCCACATTGAGCTTCAAATAGGTGAGATACAAATGTTATAAATAAATAAATACCGGATGAAACTGAAAGAAATCAAGAGAGAGATACGTCTGGCAAAAGTGCAAGCGGAAGAACAAATGGCTAGAAATGTAAGGAGGGGCGACAAAAATTTCTTCAGGTATATTAGTGAAAGGAGGAAGACTAAAAATGGAATTTGAGGCTGAAAGATGCTTCGAACCGCTATGTGGATAATGATGAAGAAAAAGCACATTTGCTAAACAAATACTTTTGTTCTGTTTTCACTGAAGAAAATCCTGGAGAAGGACCACAATTGACTGGCAAAAGTACATATGAGAATTGAGCAGATATAGCACTGTTCACGGAAGAGAGTGTGTATGAACAACTTGAAAATCTAAAGGTGGACAAAGCCATGGGACTGGACGGGATCCACCCCAGGATATTGAGGGAGCTCAGAGAGGTTCTCGAGGATCTTCTTAAAGATTTGTATAATAAATCCTTGGAGACGGGAGAGGTTCCATGGGACTGGAGAACAGCGGATGTGGTCCCTCTTCACGAAAGTGGTGATAGGGAAGAAGCTGGAAACTACAGGCCGATAAGCCTCACTTCGGTTATTGGAAAAGTAATGGAAGCGATGCTGAAGGAAAGGATAGTGAATTTCCTGGAAGCTGATAAGTTGCAAGATCTGAGACAACATGGTTTTACCAAAGGTAAATCGTGCCAAACAAATCTCATTGAATTCTTTGACTGGGTGACCAGAGAATTGAATCAGGAATGTGCTATAGATGTAATCTTAGATTTCAGCAAAGCTTTTGACAGGGTTCCCCACAGAAGGCTCTTGAATAAACTTGACAGGCTGAAGATAGGACCCAACGTGGTGAACTGGATTAGGAACTGGTTGACGGACAGATGCCAGAGGGTGGTGGTTAATGGAATTCACTTGGATGAGGGAAAGGTGAGTAGTGGAGTGCCTCAGGGATCGGTGCTGGGGCCGGTTCTGTTCAATATATTTGTTAGTGACATTGCCGAAGGGTTGGAAGGTAAAGTTTGCCTTTTTGCGGATGAAACCAAGATTTGTAACAGAGTGGACATCACGGAGGGAGTGGAAAACATGAAAAAGGATCTGCAGAAGCTAGAAGAATGGTCTAATGTTTGGCAATTAAAATTCAATGCAAAGAAATGCAAAGTGATGTACTTAGGGAGTAGACATCCACAAGAAACGTATATGTTAGGCGGTGAGAGTCTGATATGTACAGACAGGGAGAGGGATTTTGGGGTGATAGTATCTGAGGATCTGAAGGCAACGAAACAGTGTGACAAGGTGGTGGCTATAGCCAGAAGGTTGCTAGGCTGTATAGAGAGAGGTGTGAGCAGCAGAAGGAGGTGTTGATGCCCCTGTACAAGTTGTTGGTGAGGCCCCACCTGGAGTATTGTGTTCAGTTTTGGAGGCCGTATCTTGCTAAGGATGTAAAAAGAATTGAAGCGGTGCAAAGAAAAGCTACAAAAATGGTATGGGATTTGCTTTACAAGATGTATGATGATAAACTTGCTGACCTGAACATGTATACCCTGGAGGAAAGGAGAAACAGGGGTGATGTGATACAGATGTTCAAATATTTGAAAGGTATTAATCTGCAAACAAACCTTTTCTGGAGATGGGAAGGCGGTAGAACTAGAGGACATGAAATGAGGTTGAAGGGGGGCAGACTCAAGAAAAATGTCAGGAAGTATTTTTTCACGGAGAGAGAGGTGGATACTTGGAATGCTCTCCCGCGGGAGGTGGTGGAGATGAAAACGGTAACGGAATTCAAAAATGTGTGGGAAAACATAAAGGAATCCTGTTCAGGAGGAATGGATCCTCAGAAGCTTAGCAGAGATTGGGTGGCATCACCGGTGGTTGGGAGGCAGGGCTAGTGGTTGGGAGGCGGGGTTAGTGCTGAGCAGACTTCTACAGTCTGTGCCCTGAAAACAGCAGATACAAATCAAGGTCAGGTATACATATAAAGTAGCTCATATGAGTTTACTTTGTTGGGCAGACTAGATGGACCGTACATCTACTATGTTACTATCAGGCTCATTTTTGAAAGAGAAGGACATCCACCTTTCGACATAAATCAGAAGATGGACATCCATCTCCCAGAGATGTCCAAAATCCAGTTTTGGACGTGTCCAACTGCAGTCTGTCGCAAGGACGTCCAAATTTCAAGGGGGCATGTCGGAGATGTAGCGAAGGCGGGACTTGGGCATGCCTAACACTTGGACGTCTTTGACCCATAATCAAAAAAAGCAAGGATGTCCCTGATGAGCACTTGAATGTTTTCACCAGGACGTGTTTTTTTAATGAATAAGGCACAAAAAGGTGCCCGAAATGACCAGATGACCACCGGAGGGAATCAGGGATGACCTCCCGTTGCTCCCCCAGTGGTCACTAACCCCCTCCCACCCTCAAAAAACATCTTTAGAAATATTTTGTGCCAGCCTCAGATGCCATACTCAGGTCCATGACAGCGCATGAAGGTCCCAGGAGCAGTTTTAGAGGGTGCAGTGTACTTCAGACAGGCGGATCCAGGCCTATACCCTCCCTACCTGGTACATTTGTGGAGGAAATAGCGAGCTCTCCAAAACCCACCACAAACCCACTGCACCCACATATAGGTGCCCCCTTCACCCATAAGGGCTATGGTAGGGGTGTACAGTTGTGGGTAGTGGGTTTTGGGGGGCTCAGCACACAAGGTAAGGGAGCTATGTTCCTGGGAGCATTTTATGAATTCCACTGCAGTGCCCCCTAGGGTGCCCGGTTGGTGTCCCAGTGGCGTAGCCACAGGTGGGCTTGGGTGGGCCAGGGCCCACCCATTTATGACTCAGGCCCACCCAACAGTAGCACATGTTTAGTGGTAACTGGTGGCAATCCCAAGCAATCCTGATGGTAACAAAAACGCTACTCTCCACGACACCTGCGCATGCTCAGTTTTCAGTGCATGCCTGCTGCCAAGGTGGAAAGAAGTGTTTTCCCACCAGCTGAGAAATTTTTTTTGGGGGGGGAAAGCACTTGGTGCCCACCCAATTCTTGCCTAAGCCCACCCAAAATCTGTTGTCTGGCTACGCCCCTGTGGTGTCCTGGCATGTCAGGGGGACCACTGCACTAGAAATGCTGGTTCCTTCCATGTCCAAATGGCTTGCATTTGGACGCTTTTGACTTGGACATCTTTGATTTCGAAAATTGCCGAAAATCAAAGACGTCCAAATCTAGGGATGCCCAAATTTAAGGACGTCCTTGGATTTGGACGTCTCTGATGGTATTTTCAAAACAAAAGATGGACGTCCATGACTCTGGGCAAGTCACTTAAACCTCCATTGCCCCTGGTACAAAATAAGTACCTGAATATATGTAAACCGCTTTGAATGTAGTTGTAAAAACCTCAGAAAGGCGGTATATCAAGTCCCATTTCCCTTTCCCCTTTTCTAAAATACGGTTTTCTCTGCCCCCCCCCCCCCGGATTTGGACGTTTTACAAAGACGTCCAAATCGCAACTTGGACGTTTCTTTTGACAATGCCCCTCCACGTTCTTATTAAATACATTTTGTGCGTAATAAAAGGGGACCAATATTTAAAGGTAGTTATCTGGTTGACAGGTGCTGCTAACCAGATAAATGATGATGGAAGTGGTTTTTAGGAACAGTAACTGGATAGTGCCACTGTTTATTTCCTTTCTACACCTTGGCATTATCTGGACAGTGTTGGAGAAGTTTGTGGGTGGAGCCAAAGACTACAGTTAGCAGTATTATTCAGACCTCTAACTGCATAAAGTTAGGATAGCAAAAAAGCTGCCCTAATTTTATTGGGTTAGCTATCCAGTTGTGGTCTGAATATCACTGCTAACTGGACACCACTTCCAAACTGGTACTGAAACTGGATATTCAGTACTGGCCAATATCCAGGTACTGGCGCTGAATATCTGGTTTCATTTTAACTGCAATAGCTGCCATTTTGCTTAAACACTGACTACTGTAGTTAAACAATCAGCCCCTAAAAGTTTCAACTTGCTCTAATGAATTGAATGCATGCTGATAAGTGCACATCCCTAGTTTTGAAATTTATTATTATTAGGATTTATTTACCGCCTTTTTGAAGGAGTTCACTCAAGGCAGTGTACAGTAAGAATAGGCAATTACATTATATTTTTTTGTAGCACCGGTGGTGTCGAATGCTGCCTGGTTACCGCTGGGGTAGAGTGGGATCCCTTACTGCCATCTCAATGGGTGGCGGTAAATGCTCCCAGCTGAAATGGGTGCACAGTAAGTGTTTCACTTGCTGCATGTCCATTTCTTAAAAAAAAAAACCTGCCTTTTACCCGCTATGGTAAAAGGGGGCCTCTGTGTGCGTCAAAAACACATGCCGACACCAGTGCAGGCCCCCTTTTGCTGCAGCTTTGTAAAAGGATCCCTTAGTGAGTGATTCTAAGACATCTCTCTCCCCCCTTAATAATATTTATGCACATTTGACAACCAGGATCTATGTTTCTGCTGTGATCAGTCTGATCTGTATATATAGATAAAATGTCTTGTTTCATCCTTTTTGATTGATTTTATTAATAGTCTGCCACTTGCAACCAAAACAAAAGCAGAATACAAAAATCATAAATTTGTAATTCTCATTCTATCCTCCAAAGCGGCACTACCGATTAGCAGCACTCTGAACGCAAATAAGCCATTCAATTCCCTTGGGCTTCTTCAGACTCAGTGCGCACTAATTGGTAGAGCCACTTTATAAAAAGAACCCTATTTTTTTAGGGCTCAACTCTCCCACATTCTTTCTAGTTTCAAGATACTGAATAATAGAAAAAAATGCCAACTGTCAGAAAAGTATTTATTAATGAATACCTCCTTAAAAACATACCATCTATTTGACAGGAATGAGAAAACATTTTTGAGCATGCAAGAGAGCGGACATCATAGAGGATCCATTAAAGTCTATGGTTTCATCTCCATCCCTTCAGTCAAATAGAAATGTGCCTTTTATTCTTCCCAGAAACAATTATATTCTGTCCTGTTCAATGCTTGTATAAATATGGGTTAGATTGATGTCTCGGTACACAGCTCTCTTATTTCCAATGGGACCAATCTTAACATGTGAGATGTAAACAAGCCCTCTTCTTTTACCAAATCGGATGACAGCTTCTAGGTTTTTAATAACCTTTCCTGTTTTTAAAGTGGCTAAAATTTTGCATGGAAAAGCAGCTTATAAAGGGTCAGTGCCACTTTTCCTCCCAAGAGAAAGTACTTTGGCTTATTCTAGTGCTAGCATTAGCCAGGATTCACTCTCTGTCTAGTAAATTTTAGGCTTAACTTTTTATTTCTTTCATTTCTTTATTCCCCCATACTCTTACACAATCAGTCAATGATTCTTGCATACTATACATGTTCTATACAAAATGCAAACCTTTCTGTACATATACACTTCTCATTTCTGAACCGAAAAGCATACTTTGATGCACAATGGGTCCTTTGGTCTGCATTAACAATAAATGGCACATACAGCATCAGCATACTTAAGAGCTAATATAACAAGTAGAACTGAGCCACACTGACTACTCAAAAACTTCGCTTGATACTGCTACGTTCTGCTTACTATTTTTCAGTTCCGCCCCACTCATGATTTAACAAACTTCTTTCATATCCCTTCTCAGTCATCTCTTTTCCACGCTGAAAAATCTTCCCGGCCGATATTCAAAGTGATTTTAGCTGGCCGCTTACCAGTTATTTCCTTGATTGAGGCTAGCCACTAATTTAAAGTGGCACTTCACCGGCTAAGTGTCAGTGAATATTGTGGTTAGCGCCGAACTCAAAGCCGGCTATGTTGGGGGCATTCTAGGGGTGTAGTCAGCTCTATGTTCTATTTTTATGTGCTAACCCCATGGCCACTTAAGTGCTGAATATCAACTTAAGCACTTATGTGTTAGCCGGCTCAAAAATAACCAGATATTCAAAACCGAAGCCCAGACTGTGAATAACTCCATTGGCGTTGAGCAAATGCTCATCGTCACTGGCTGAATATCAGTCTTTCTTCATACGGGAGTTGAAACATCCTCTTTATCATTTTTTTTGCCTTTTAGTATAATCTTTTCAGTTGTTCTGCTATATCCTTTGTGAAACAGTGCAACCAGAATTACACACCATATCCAAGACAATGGCTTTAGCATGGATCATTATACAGACATAATAATCTCTGTTTTATTATCCTTTCCTTATCAAATAATTTCTAACATTCTATTTGCTTTTTTGATTGCAGCCACACACTGAGCTGAAGTTTTCATGATACTGTCCACAATGACTACAAGATCCTTTTCCTGTAAAATGGCTGACATATACACGTAAGTTGATATTCCACAACTTACAGGGTAAGTATTGGCACTTACACATGTAGGTTGCCATGTTTTCTCTTGAGAGATTTTATAATTGTAAAATGGATGCTTCTGCTGCACATGACATCACATATGTGTGAACTCCTGTGTGTATTTTAGAAAAGGGTCTACATGAGCAGACCCTTTTCAAAGATATTGCTGGAATTGTACATGTCCTGACCTGGACATATCAGTTCCGATTGCTACATTCTATCCAAACTGGGATTTTAAATGTTTTAACTGATCTAATTCCAGGTTTGTTTTTTTTTTATCCATAAACCTCTTATTAAACCAAGGAGCAGAAATTCTTCTTTATCTAGGCTTACAATCTGATTTGACATCCATATGCCAGTAACTCAGCCAAAGTAGTTTCTCATTGATCAATGTTGTACCTGCTTTCACTGAGAGCACTATTCTGACATGGATGATTAGAGGCCAAATCTTGAATACTGATGGTCTTATTTTTTCCTACAAAGTTTGATTGCTGAGGCAACAGTCTCTCAAATGATGGAAGATCAACCTGAAAAGTAATAAGGAAATAGTCTGGCCAAGGTGATTGGTTAATAAAAGGCTCAGAAGGGATGTGTTTGAATACATTCAGATTGCAGAAAAATTAAGCTCAAAATATGTCCCGTGTTATGACTAGGCCTAGAGATCACCTGAGAAATACCCAAGTCTTAACATTGCAAACAAAAAATCATCAACTAATAAGAAATAACATAGACATGTAGATGAAAATGTACAACCTGAGTAGTGAGTAAAGTTAAAATACCTACAGTGTTGTGACTTTCATGCCAATGTTAAGATACAAATAGGAAATATGTCAAATATTTGTCTGATAACTACTGTGTTTATTTCCAGTCAAACTGTTTACCAACACTGTGCTGTTCTGTGTTGGCACAGGAAATATTTAATTCCATTTTTTTCACTTGTTTAAATGTGTGTTCTTTTCAGATGTGGTCATCTAATATATCTTTTATATCTTTGTCTTTTAGGCATATTGCAGGAAAGTTTTGCTTAATAAATATTGGGAAATCCACTTGAGAAATGTTGGCTTCCAAACCATTCTTTAAGATGAGTAAGTAATTGCTCCAGGTCAAGTGACTTAATTAATTTTTGGCAGAGACATATTGTGTTGAATCTCTATCTTCTTATTAAGGGGCCTTGTACTAAGACGCAATGCATGTCAAATTGGAACTACTGCCCGGCAACCACGTGCCCCGGGCGGTAATTCTAATTTTGATGTGCATCCAAAACATGCAGCAGAAAATAATTTCTATTTTCCACCACGTGGCATTAATTGGGCAGTAATCGCCAGTGTACGCGCACTGACGATTACCACCCAGTTAATGTGTGAGACCTTACCGCTTAGTCAATGGGTGGTGGTAAGTTCTCAGGCCCAAAATGGACACGCTCTGATTTTTATTTTGCCGCACATCCTTTTTTGCAGGAGCTGAAAAATGGACCTGCGTGTGTCCAATACATGCACCTATACCAGCACAGGCCATTTTTGGCACACCTTACTTAGTAAAAGGGCCTCTAAGTTAGTTGCTATTCATTGGTCTTTTGTGTACCTTCATAGGCAAGTTCTCTAGGACATGAATGTACTTTATTTAGTTGATATTGCTAGTTGCAGTAGTTACTTTTATTTATTTATTGCATTTGTATCCCACATTATCCCACCTCTTTGCAGGCTCAATGTGGCTTACAATTCATCATGGATACTGGAAATAGAAGAGAATATACCTTTGGTTTTACAGAGGGTTTTGGGTTACATGGTGGTGAAATACACCAAAAATGCTGACACTATTGGTTATGATTTCTTTTTCAAATGGCTCTACACAATTCAAGCTCCTTTGCTAATTTCCTGTTGGTACTACCCACTACAACACTATGGTTAAAATGAACAGGGTCCATTACTTCTTTCTTTAGTTTTCTTGCACATCCTTTCTTATACATGTAGATCCCATTTACATGTAAATAGTAATTTCAGAAAGCTACTATTTACATTGATTGATTGATTTTTATTTATTTATTTATAGCCCCCCTATCAACCAAGTGGATTACAGATAAAACATACATAAAAATTATACAAAAACAAAGACACTCAAATAAAAAATCATTCCAACTTCAGACTTGATTAACGTCATGCATAAACCTATACAAACATGCATTTTCAGCTTTCTTTTAAAATTAATGTAACCTGTGGGTTAAATATTAAATAAATGTACCTGGGATCCTGGGGTTTTTGAAGGGCTCTGGGCTTCCAGCAGGCATTGGTGGCCAGTGCTGTCCCCTGGGGGGGTGGGAGGGGGCTTCAGTGCTAGTCTGGAGGCAGTTTCTGGCTTCTGGGGAGAGGTTGCATTGTCCATGACCTTCCCCAATGCTGTCCAGCCAAGGAGTGAGCTTTCCTGGCCGGGCATGAGTAAAAACAAATGGCCGGCTTTGGCCCGTGTAAGGAGATTCTGAGCATACATGTTTTTTTGTGCATGTATGGTAGTGCTCCCGGTCTAGCATTAGGCCCTAAGTGAAGCTGGGACCTAGATTTTAGAGGTGCCCCAGCAGGGTTCCACTGCGGTGCTTTCCTCTGCCGTGGAGGGTCTACTGGGAACCAGACCAGTGATGGAGGTAGAGTGAAGACCCTTCTGGGGACCAGGTAAGGGCTCTGGTGGCCTAAGTTTATTTTTATAATGTGTTTTTTGGTTCTGTTAGGCCAGGGCTTGAAGGGTTAATTGAAGGGTGAGCTAGTACTTTGAAGTTTTTGGCAAAAATCATTTCTGGAGTGAAAAGAAAAGGTTTTAGTTTAGGCCAGTTCTGAGCTTTAATTTTTTTCTTTTTTTTAGCAGGTGTTACTCGGGGGGGGGGGGGGGGGTACATGGGGTGATGTAGAATTTTATTACAGTGGACATCTCTGGTTTTATGGGGGTTTGAGAGTAATTTATGACAATTCTGAGCACACAATTCTGGAACGCGCTACCGCGCAACTTAAAAACGCTTTATGAACTAACTAACTTCCGCAAACTACTAAAGACCCATCTCTTTAGCAAGGCATACCACAAAGACCAACAAATATGAACCCAATACAAATATCCAGAACTGTCGTACAATTTTTGCTTGTAAACTACTAAAATGTTTTATCATGATCATGTTACTTGTTAAACTACTATTATGTTCTATCATTATCATGTTACCCCAAATCCTTCTATAATGCTAAATGTATCTTTTCCTATATGCTTCCACTATTCATGATGTATTGTAAGCCACATTGAGCCTGCAAAGAGGTGGGAAAATGTGGGATACAAATGCAATAAATAAATAAAATAAATAAATAAATAAAAATGTATGACTGTCCTTAAATCTGTGTTTAAATGTATGGAAAAAGAATAGTATGTGTGGTTTGATGGCACTAAGGGTTATAGGACATGTTGAACAAACTTCATAGTAATTTTTGTGATATTTTTATTAAAAATTCAACTTTTCTGTTCTCTATGGAGAAATTCTTTTTCAAAATGGAGATTGTGGAAAGTTCATTTAGGGTCCATGCTTCAAAAAGTTCTGTGATCTGAGACCTGATTGGCTAGCAGAGGCTGCTGATGCAATCAGAGTCACCATTTTTCTTAGCAACAGCTTGTCTGGGAGTGGGGAGAGGGGCTGAAGACACCGAAGAGTGAGGATATGTGTGAGAGAGCTCTGACTGTGTGATAGATTTCTTAACCCAAAAGTATTTGAAATTTAGTTTTTCTCCAAGTGCTTAAGTACTTGGAGTGAAGGTAAAGTGAGCTGGAAGTGAAAAGTGTGGGACTTGTTCAAGAAAAAATCTGACAACTGATTTCTTGTTACTGGTGTCCTGTTTGAAAATTTTGTAATTAAGACTCATGTAGAGAAATCAACTGTGTGACTGTGTGACAGTGGCGTAGCCACAGGTGGGCCTGGGTGGGCCAGGGCCCACCCACTTAGGGCTCAGGCACACCCAAAAGTAACACAAATTTAGTGGTAGCTGGTGGGGATCCCAAGCTCAGCCAAATGAAGACTTCCTTCTGATGGTAAAGAAAATGCTACTTTCCACGATACTGGCACCTGCGCATGCTCAGTTTTCAGCACATGCCTGCTACAGACTGCCAAGGTGGAAAGAAGCATTTTCCCACCAGATGAGATATTTTTTGGTAGTGGTGGGATGGGGGAAGAACACTTGGTGCTCACCCACTTCTTGCCTAGGCCCACCCAAAATCTATTGTCTGGCTACGCCCTGTGTGAAACAGGTTTATTTAACAGATTAGCCTCAGTTAAATCCCAAGAGAAACTGGTCTACAGGGCTTAAGGTTGGGCCTGAAGTAAAACAACTGGTGTGTTGTGCATGATTTGTTAATGTGACAGTGTGTGAGTCTGCACCCTTTTGAAGAGACCAAGTTGCTGTGGGAAGTGTGACTGTAGTGTTCAAAGAAGAGTGCGCTTCTTTAGTTACGGTATACAGTGAAATGTACAAGCTAATTATTTAGGGTTGCAAAATTAACATTTATTTTCTCAGCTAGAAAGTCCCAGTAATCCCTATGCACAAACTAGGACTGTTCCTGATGTTAGACAGGAAGAAAGTTTTTTTTAATTGATTTGTTTTAGGTAGTAGGTTCTATGCTGGAAGAAAAGAACCTGAGCTCCAATGGTCAAGCAAGAGGAAGAAAAGAAGCACAAAAACAGACCAAAGTTAAGATAAGTCTGCACCCCCATATACAGCAAAGGAAAGGACATTGAGAAGTCACCGAGTTTAGTCAAACTTACCTTTTGTAGAGGCTGGTTCTGGGTGTCTGCTCCTGAAAAACATAAAATACATCACAAAGAATCAATTCTTAAGACACACACTACAAAAGAAAGTTATAGCTATAGAGTAATAGAAAGAAAATAAGATAATTTGGTCAATACTTATCTGATGGTTTCACTGTTGCTCCAGAGCGGTATTACTGTACCTGTTAAAAGAGATTTGAACTGCTGGTTAAATTGCTGTACATGAAGAATTGTTTGAATATGTGTTTATGCAAGAAAAGAACTAATTTTGTTAACTTGAACAGCACATTTTCTATACTCCACATTGGGTTTAAAATAAAGAACTTGTACTTACCATCTGTCTGGTTACTGAATCGCAAAATCCTTTTAGTTTCCATTCCTCTCCATAGTTTAGAACTTTGGAGACAAGGTTAGTTTTTTTGTCTCTGAGCTCAGGGGTGAGATGTGAGCTTGAGGTATTCGGCCACGAGTAATGGTAGATCTCACAGGGCCCTCTTAGACTCAGCAGGTACATTAAGTATTGATGCAGTGGCCAAGATATCAAGGGAGTTGAGTGGATCAAAAAAGTAGCCTTCACAGATCCCATGTGCTTATCCTATGCCTTCTTGAATTCAGATATACTTCTTGCCTCTTCCACTTGCACTGGGATTCTGTTTTACACATCCACCAACCTTTCTATAAATATATATTTTCTTAGAGTTTACTCCCTTTCACCTTCATTCTATGGCCCCTTGTTCCACAGCTTCCTTTCAACTGAAGGAGTCCCACCGTCTTGCACGTATACCACTGAGGTATTAAAATGTTTCTATCATATCTCTTTTCTCCCAAAGTATACATATTGAGATCTTTAAGTTTGTCCTCATATACTTTATAATAAAGACTAATGACCATTTTAGTAGCTGCTCTCTATACTGGGAACATCCTGTTTATATCCTTTTGAAGATGTGATCTTCAGAACTGTACATTGTACTCCAAATGAGGTCTCACTAGAGACTTATACAGAGGCATTATCACCTCCTCCTTCCTGCTGGTCAATCCTCTCCCTATACTGCCAATCATTCATTTGGATTTTCCTTCACATTTTCTACCTGGTCACCTTATGATCATCTGATACAAATACCCCCAGGTCCTGTTTTTTTGTGTGTGTGCACAGAAGTGTTTCACCCACTGCATAGTACCGCTCCCTTAGATTTTTAGAGCCCAAATGCATGACCCTGCATTTTTAGCATTAGACCTTAACTTACAGATTCATGCTTTGCTGGATCCCTCTTCATATAATCTATATCACCCTACTGCAGATTTTGGTATCATCTATAAAGAGGCAAACTTTTCTTAATAGCCCTCCCACACAGAGGTCAGACTAACTGGCCTATAGTTCCCAATCTCTTTGTGGATCCCAATAACATTTGCAAATATAATGTTAAATGTTGAAATTTCTGTCCACCTTATATATTGTTTTATTGTACTAATTTAAATTGTTTATGATTTTAAGTACTCAGGCAATTAGAATGCCAAATAGCTTCTTCTGTGGACTATGGCACTGAGATAAGCCTTGGGATTGAAAGATAACTCTTTCATAAGATAAGTTTTCTCCGAGAAAGTGGCTCAGTTATTGATCAGACTAGACCCCAGAAGGAAAAGATACTAGGACATGAATACACCGTTGGTTAAATATTCAGCTTGTGGAGTCAATAATCTATATTCTTTTTTTTTACTGTTAGTACTTCAGTCAAAAATGCTGTTTTAATATGACCCTTAATTAAAATTTGTACTCCCTACCAGGATCTTACCACATTCTCATTAGTTGTCCTTTAATCTATCTCACATAGAGGGGGGGTATTTTCAATATGGTGTTTAAATCTGACTTTGGTTGTTTTGCTCAAAATGTTCAAAAGTCAAGTGGTGAACATAGTGATTTTCAAAACAGAAAAAACGTTTAACTTTTTGTTTCAAAAATGGCCATTTGCGGGATGTTTTTTTGTTCAGTATATCTATCTTTTTGGTACATTAACAAAAAAACAAAACATACACGTGGAAAACTCAAAATCAAGCCATTGGGATGCAGGAGGAGCCAGCATTCTTAGTAGACCAGCTACACAGATATCCCAGGAGAGCCGTGGGGCACCCTAGGGGGCACTGCAGTGGACATCATATAAAAATTCCCAGGCACATAACACACCAGTACCCCCTTATATTATATGGTGAGCCCTACAATCTCCCCAAACCTACTGTACTCAACTGTACACCACTACAATAGCCCTTATGCCTACAGGTGTCACCTATATGTGGGTATAGTAGGGTTTTGGTGAGTTTTGGAGGGCTCACCCCTAACATATTAAGTGACAGCAGATACAGACCTGAATGGTCTATCCAGTCTGCCCAACTCAATCAAGATTAAAATGAACAATGAATGTGAGATTATATACTTGATCATGGTCTTTCTTTGGTGTTTCTGGGACATAGAAGCCCACTCGGCTCTGTCGTTATGTTCCAACTACTGGAGTTGTCAACAAAGCCCACTCCAGCCTATCCGAATTTGTCATGTCAATCACAGGACTCAGACCATAAAAGTCTGCCTGGCACTGTCCTCAAATTCCAAATTACTGGAGTCTCCGTTGAAGCTCTCTCCAGCCCATCCTAAACTGGATTGCTATATGCGGGACATAGACCGTACAAGCCAACCCAGCACCGGCTTTAGTTTTTACAGTCAGAGTTGTCATCTGAGCACTACTTGACATACCATTCATTTTCTAATTAGAGATCTTCTATGTTCATTCCACGCCTTTTTGAATTCCGCCACCATTTTATTCTCCACCACCTGCTTCAGGAGGGCATTCCAGGCATCAACCACCCTCTCCTTGAAAAATAATTTTTGACATTATTTTTTTTCATGGAGAGGGTGGTTGATGCCTGGAATGCACACCACACCAACCAATGCTCCCGGTCAAAAGGTAAATCTTCTTTCCATTTTAGTCTGTATACATAGCGAGTATACATGTGGGCATATACTTTTTGTGACTTAAATGCACCCAATGCTTATAGAATATGTTGTATGCACGTACATTCCAGTTCTGCCCAGTACATATCCTTTCTCTGCCTCAAACATACCCCTTTTGATGACACTTCATGTGTGCACCATGATGTATACTGTATCCACACACATCTTCCTGCTTTATAGAATGGTGCTTAACATGATCCCTTCTGTTTGGATGCCCATCTGTTCATTCTAGGCCTGTACTGGGTGCCATATGGAGGAGGAAGAAGAGATCATCAGGGAGATCTTGTTCTAACCTCTAGGAGACATAAAAGAGAGAGAGAGAGAGAGAGAGAGAAGCTGGCAACCAGTTTCATGTCAAAGTCGGGGGAAGGATTGGAACCCTAAAACAGTGTGAGTGCATACTGAAAGCCTGTGTGGTAGGAGGTGGGACCTGAGCTCTAGATGCATCCTACTTGCTTAGAGAGGTTGAGTATGAGGGAGCATTTCAGAAGAAGCAAAGAGCACTAAGTCCTAGAAAGGAAAGAAGGGACTTGTTCTAAACATTTCAAACTGGATGGTGGGTGAAGGGAGGGAGAAAAAGTGTGTGTGTGTGAGAGAGAGAGAGAGAGAGAGAGAGAGAGAGAGAGAGAGAGAGAGAGAGAGAGTAAGCAAGCACGCAGGGTGTTTCTTAGGCCCTAAAGTCTGAATCCTTTGAGGGTATCCAGATTAATGAGAATGGTGATATTGAAGACCCAAAAATTGAAAAATGCACTTATAAAAGAGTAGAGAGGGTACAAAATCAGAACAGATGAATACAGGAGGGCAGAAGTGACAGACACCCCAGAGACTAAGAAGAGTAACTTCACTGAATATCTTTGATACCTTTTGCAACTGTCTTATATTGTTTTTATAGAGTCTGCCTGAGTTATTTTTTAACATTGTTATATATTTGTATACTTGGCTTAACAAGCTAATTAGCATTCACAATAGCACTTATCAAGCAATAATGAGCACTAATGAAAAATGATTAGAATTTACACAAACAACTCGCTAAGCATATTCTGTAACCTAGTGCGCCTAACTTCTAATGCGCACAGGCAAAAGGGGGCGTGGTTATGGACAGAGAAATGGGTTTTTCGTGGGCATTTTGAAATTTACACGCAGTTATAAAATATGTCCCTAAATCTAAGCGCCAGGATTTATGCCATGTTTTCATTGGTGTAAATGGAGGCACATAGATTTAGGTGCTACGATTTCTGCCTAAGCATATTCTATATACTGCACCTAATCTAAGGCACGGTTTATAGACTAGGTTTAGGCAGAAATGTTTTTTGATTTTTTTTTAGGCACCATATAAAGAATCCCCCCTATATACACCAGCCTTCTTCAGTCGTTTTCTCAGCGTGATTTTGGTGTGCTATCCAGAGACTTTATTCCAATTATATAACCAGCCATCAGGGAACCCTTTTACAGGTCTCTGTGTTTGGGGAAGGATTTTGAGAAGACAGCACATTTTAGCCTCAGACAACCAACCACTTAATAAGTTGTATATCTGCCTCGGGGATCACCCTTAGCCCCACAGCAATGGGAGTCAGCTACATGATCATTAAAGTACACTTGGGAGAAAGACACTGCTTATTCCTGAGGGTACTGTCAAACAATGGCCAATCCCCCCCAAAAGTGGTATATCGGATGCCTAAAGAAGATCCACTAAAGTCAATACTTTACCACAAAGGGGGACTAAAAAGAGTTCAGTATAGGCTGAACCTACAGCTGAGTTTGAGTTTCAGTGAGACTAGTCGTAAAGTGGCTCACTTAAAAGCTCTATACATCATGGATGCTAAATGTACCCCTTACTTGATGTATTAAATCCAAATTTTTATTTTATCTATTACTTAAATTCCTATTATAAAGTAGTTCAGACAAAAACCTAAGAATGTTCAATAGGCACCCATATACAAAAGGGACTCTGTAATCCGAAGAAGAAAAAGGCTTGATTCCAACAATGTATATATTCATACATATAACAAAAGCAGAAGTAAAAAGCACCAGAATAAGGAGAAGACAGGAGTGAAATTATCTTAGTTCAATAGGTCGCGATTACACTGACTTTTTTCCGGGAATGTCTCTTGTTTGAGAGAACATATTTTTGTCTCTCCCTTTATTTTGTACTTTTGTTAGTGATTTATTCCTGAGGGTAAGCAGTGTAAAATTTTGATGCTTTTTGGGATCCTGCCAGTTACTTGTGACCTGGGTTGACCACTGCTGGAAACGGGATACTGGGCTTGATGGACACAGAATGTCAATTCTTGTGGGGTGTTTTTTTTTTGTTTGTTTTGTTCTTGTCATGTAAGAAATTCTTCCTCTCCTAGTAAATGGAAACTGTTTTGATCATCACCTATAGGGAAGTGACTGCACTGTCACAATGATTATAGCACTCATTCTGACTGATTGACTGTGACTGTCAACTGGGGGATACACCTGCTTCAGCTACAATAGCTTATTTCTTTTGTCATGTTTACAAAATCAGATAATCTTTCGTTCTGAATACTTAAAGGTTTTATTTCTCTTGCCACTGACAGTTCAGATGCTTGAAAACTTCAGAGGAAACAAAGTTACATTTAGATGGAGTAATTTTAAAATGTTTATGCTTGTAGAGCATTTATTTCAGGCAGGGAATAGCTATTATAAAACTGGTTGGATATATAGCATGCACAAGTTCGTGCGCCTTTAAGTGTACTAGGGGAAATTGGCACGTGCTATTTCCCATGGTATAAAATATTTTTCTAATTTCTACCGCAGGGGCATTCCCAGTGGTAATTGGCAGCACGGCCACATTAGTGTGCACTAACTGATTACCACATGAGTAGCGTATGAGCCCTTACCGTTAGGTCAGTGAGTGGCGGTAAGTGCCCATACAGTTAATAGCCATGTACTACTTTTAATTTTAGTGCATGGCCATTTGCTGACTCACTAAAAAAAGCCCTTTTTCCTAGCCATGGTAAAAAATGGCCTAGCACATGCCAAATTCATGCGTCCATACTACCGCAGGCCACTTTTTACCACAGCTTAGTAAAAGAGCCCTTAATTTTGTGGTAACTGAATATTAATCAGTCAGTGGGAGAGCACATATACCCAATCACTTGGAAAGCTGCACACTACACTGTCTTGCAAAGAGACAGATTGAAATAATTTGCCAAGGTATCACAGTTTTCACTCGTATCATTTGCGACAGAGCATACCTATACTATAAGTCAATTTCTACACTTTCGTAGGTACTCAATAGAAATAGAATAAAATAAAACATAGAAAAGAAAATAAGGTTATACCTTTTTTATTGGACTGACTAACAATACATTTTTTGATTAGCTTTCGAAGGTAGCCCTTCTTCTTCAGATCAGAAATAAGCACATTTTGATAAGTAACAGCATATATAAGTGAAACATCAAAGTATTTCAATGACAGTCTGAAAGGATGAGGGAGGGGTGGGTTAGGTGAGAGGGTGAGGGAAAGGGAGATATGCATGGTGATCAGAGGCTACCACATCTCTCTACACTTTCGTAGGATTTGTTCTAGATTGGAAGACTTTAAATGTCAGGCATCACTATTAAAGCAGCAATTTTTTACAATTTTGCTATCCATTCAGAGCTGTAAACAATGCATGTGCTCAAAGGGATTTGCTTTTGCAGGATTATCAGAAAGCAAGATTAAGTACTGACAATGTGTAACTTTATTCACAATTATCTACTGACATATCTTGGATTATACATCAGCACTGGCATGTGTTAGAATTGCTGAATTTTGCATTTTAGCAATCTAAAGCCATAGGAGAATTTGGGGCTCATTTGCAAAGCACTTAGAGCCTCTTTTACAAACCACACTAGAGGTTCCCACGCGGCATTGCTGACGGAGCCCATTCAAAGTGAATGGGCTTTGTCGGCATTACAGCATCGGAAGCCACTAGAGTGGCTTGATAAAAGAGGTCCTTAGACAAAATTACATAGAGGCTGGCAAATAAAGTTTTTAAAGTTGTTTTTTTCAGGGTGGGAGGGGGTTATTCACCACTGGGGGAGGTCATCCCCGATTCCCTCCTGTAGTCATCTGGTCAGTTTGGGCACCTTTTTGAGGCTTGGTCGTGAGAAAAAATGGACCAAGTAAAGTTGGCCAAGTGCTCATCAGGGATGCCCTTCTTTTTCCATTATCACTTGAGGATGCCCATCTGATAGGCACACTCCAGTCCCGCCTTCGCTATGCCTCTGACACCCCCCCCCCCCCGGGAACTTTGGTTGTTCCCGCGACGGGAAGCAGTTGGAGACGCCCAAAATTGGCTTTTGATTATGCCAATTTGGGTGACCCTGAGAGAAGGATGCCCATCTCCCGATTTGTGTCGAAAGATGGGCGCCATTCTCTTTCGAAAATAAGCCTGATAGTAACTTATGGTACTTTCTAATTCCAAGTGCTTTGAAAATGAGCCCTGTGGAGGGGCATAATTGAACGGCGCCGGCCATCTATATGGCCGGTGCCGCAAGGAGCAGTCCCGAACCGTATTATCGAAGAAGGTGGGCAGCCATCTTTCGTTTCAATAATACGGTTGGGGCCGGCCAAATGTCAGAGATGGCCGGGTTTGAGATGGCCGGCATCGGTTTTCGCCGATAATGGAAACCGATGCCGGCCATCTCAAACCCGGCTAAATCCAAGACATTTGGTCATAGGAGGGGCCAGCATTTGTAGTGCACTGGTTCCCTTGACATGCCAGGACACCAACCGGGCACCCTAGGGGGCACTGCATTGGACTTCAAAAATTGCTCCCAGGTGTATATCTCCCTTACCTTGTGTGCTGAGCCCCCCAAATCCCCCAAAAACCCACTCCCCACAACTCTACACCATTACCATAGCCCTTATGGGTGAAGGGGGGCACCTACATGTGAGTACAGTGGGTTTTGAGGGGGGGGGGGTTGGAGGGCTCCTATTTACTACCACAAGTATAACAGGTAGGGGGGATGGGCCTGGGTCCACCTGCCTGAAGTGCACTGCACCCACAAAAAACTGCTCCAGGGACCTGCATACTGCTGTCAGGGAGCTGGGTATGACATTTCAGGCTGGCATACAGGCTGGCAAAAAAGGTTTTTTTGGGGGGGTGGGAGGGGGTTGGTGACCACTGGGGGAGTAAGGGGAGGTGATCCCCAATTCCCTCTGGTGGTCATTTGGTCAGTTGGGGCACCTTTTTGAAGCTTGGTCGTGAAAAAAATGGGACCAAGTACAGCCGGCGAAATGCTCGTCAGGGCCGGCTTTTTCCATTATCGGGTGAAGCTGGCCATCTCCTGACCTTGCCCCCATCCCGCCCCCGTCCCACCTTCGCTACCCTACCGACACGTCCCCTTGAAGTTTGGCCGGCTCCGCAACGGAAAGCAGTTGGCGCCAGCCAAATTCGGCTTTTGATTATACCGATTTGGCCAAGTTCAGGAGATCGACGGCCATCTCCCGATTTGTGTCGGAAGATTGCCGGTGATCTGCTTTGAAAATAAGCAGGATAGTAACCTATGGGACTTTTAAGTCTAAGTGCTTTGAAAATACGCCTCTACATCTCCAGTGGAGTATGAAATGGAAATATACAGTTTAATAAAGGTAATCATTCCTCCTGTGGCTATTGTCAATGGTGTGAATTATCTATAGAGGGCTCGGACTGGTTAATCCTGCTACAGGTAAAAAGTATACTGCACAGTCAGGTACTGCTTGAAATACCTCATATGCAATTGATTTGATTCAGTGTCCATTCAGATTATGTGGGCAGAACAGCTCGCCCGGTTAAACTGAAGCTGGTTGAACATTAATTTAAACAATCTGGTGTCCTTTTACTAAGGTGCACTGAAAAATGGGATTCACTAATGTAGGCAGCTGTTTTGGGCATGCACAGATTCATTTTTCAGCACAACTGTAAAAAAAGGCCTTTTTAAAATTTGTGCTGAAAATGGACGTATGGCAAAATAAAAATTGGTGCGTGTCCATTTTGGGTGTGAGACCTTACCGCCACCCATTGACTTAGTGTAAGGTCTCACGCAGTAACCATGCGGTAATCATCTATGCACATTGTGATAAGTAAGAGGGTGTCTTATCCGGGGAGGCCACTGGAGGGCGCTGGTAGGAGAATAGATGGAGGTCGCTAGGACCGGGGGGAGAGCTCTTGGATGTCCACAGGTGTAGGAGGTTATGGGCTGGGTCCTGTGTAGTTAATTAACTACTTTATACCCCCACCTGAGTGGTGAAAGGAAGAGAAGTGAGCTGGCAGCAGAAGAAGAAAGATCCCCCTGGAAGATACTGGCTAACCCTATGGACTTGTGGTGGACTGTGTGTCCAAAGGAGATCAGCAGGCTGGAAATCCTGGGGTAAGAAGTCCCTAAAGCATTAGTGTTTGACTATGTGTCCTCAGTACTTATAGGAACTGTGTATTCAAAGAAGAAAGGACTGTGTGTCCAGGATTGTGTGTCCAAAGAAGGAAGGACTGTGTGTCCAAAGAAGGGGGGACTGTGTGTCCAGGACTGTGTGTCCCAGTACTGAGAGAGGCAGGCTGCAAAGCCTGGGGTTAGGAGTCCCCAAAGTATTGATGTAGTACTGAGCCCATGTATCTGTGTGGGGAGGCTCAGTGTGAAGACCTATGAATGTATAAAGTATTCAACTAGAAGAAGTGTGCCCAGGGGCTGGAATAAAGAGTTGCCTGAGGAATATGCAGTTGGTGAGACCTGTCTAATTTGCTTAGTGAGAACCAGGTCACCCTGAGCGAGAAGGGGTAGCACACTAATTTGCATATGATCTGCATACTGAGAACCAGGTCACCCTGAGTAAGAAGGGGGATATCACAACATAGAATGACGATTACCGCCCGGTTTCTGCCATGCGCAGAAAAATAAAATTTATTTTCTGGTGCAGGCAGCAGATGCACATAAAAAAACAAAATTATTGCCCGGGCCACATGGTAGTTGGGTGGTAACTCCAAATTGACACGTGTAGGTGTTACTATCCTCGGTAGTAAGCCCTTGCGCTCTGACTGAGCACGGTACAGAAGAGTTACGCCGCACTCGTTCGGGCAGCCGAACAACCCCAGCTTCACCTAGGAGCGACCACCGCTCCCCAGGAGTTGAGCCCCCAGATGCAGATGGCCACCAGGACTTCCGATACCGAACGGGGTCAGATGGCCGCCAGCCATGACAGGCAGAGGAGACAGGAACAGAGAAGCAGTGACCGCTACACAAGACCAGGCAGTCAGCAAAGCAGGGCAGGGTCAGGTCCAATCCAAGATCAGGGCAGGCGGCTAGGCAAAGCAAGGTCAGGTCCAATCCAAGAACAGGGCAGGCAGCTAGGCAAAGCAAGGTCAGGTCCAATCCAAGATCAGGGCAAACAATCAGGTAGAGAGAAACACAATCCAACGCACCAGACTTCTAAACAGAAAGAAGCTGAAGCAAAGATGATGGCACAGTCCTGCTCTTAAGTAGGCCTCCCATCAGAGGATCCCGGTCCCAGCTGCGAGGCGAGCGATCTCATTGGGCAGGCCCATGAGGAAGCTAATCAATATGGCTGCCTCCCTGATGAGCCTTCCAAGATGGTTGCCTCTCAGATCCTCCCAAGATGGCCGCCGCCAGGAGTACAAGGTAGGGGTGTAACAGTAGGACGTGTGTAAAGTTTGTCTCTTTGCAGATGATACTAAAATCTGCAATAGGGTAGGCACCCCTGATGGTGTAGATAACATGAGGAAGGACTTTGCATAGCTAGAGGAATGGTCTGGAATTTGGCAGCTAAGATTTAATGCTAAAAAAATGCAAAAACCTGAGGGAATGGTACAGTATAGGAGGTGAAGAAATTTTGTGCCCAAAAGAGGAGTGAGACTTGGGTGTGGCCAAAAAGGTAGTAAAGGTGGCCAAACAGGTAGTAAAGGTGATGGCAAAAGCTAGAAGGATGCTTGGGTGCATAGGGAGAGGAATGGCCAGTAGGAAAAAGGAGATGATGATGCCTCTGTATAAGACTCTGGTGAGACCTCATTTAGAATATTATGTACAATTCTGGAGACCACTCTTTCAAAATAATATAAATAGGATGGAGTTAGTTTAGAGGGTGGCTACTAAAATGGTCAGTGGTCTTCATCATAAAACACATGGAGACAGACTTAAAAATCTCAATATACAGTGGTGGAAATAAGTATTTGATCCCTTGCTGATTTTGTAAGTTTGCCCACTGACAAAGACATGAGCAGCCCATAATTGAAGGGTAGGTTATTGGTAACAGTGAGAGATAGCACATCACAAATTAAATCCGGAAAATCACATTGTGGAAAGTATATGAATTTATTTGCATTCTGCAGAGGGAAATAAGTATTTAATCCCTCTGGCAAACAAGACCTAATACTTGGTGGCAAAACCCTTGTTGGCAAGCACAGCGGTCAGACGTCTTCTGTAGTTGATGATGAGGTTTGCACACATGTCAGGAGGAATTTTGGTCCACTCCTCTTTGCAGATCATCTCTAAATCATTAAGAGTTCTGGGCTGTCGCTTGGCAACTCGCAGCTTCAGCTCCCTCCATAAGTTTTCAATGGGATTAAGGTCTGGTGACTGGCTAGGCCACTCCATGACCCTAATGTGCTTCTTCCTGAGCCACTCCTTTGTTGCCTTGGCTGTATGTTTTGGGTCATTGTCGTGCTGGAAGACCCAGCCACGACCCATTTTTAAGGCCCTGGCGGAGGGAAGGAGGTTGTCACTCAGAATTGTACGGTACATGGCCCCATCCATTCTCCCATTGATGCGGTGAAGTAGTCCTGTGCCCTTAGCAGAGAAACACCCCCAAAACATAACATTTCCACCTCCATGCTTGACAGTGGGGACGGTGTTCTTTGGGTCATAGGCAGCATTTCTCTTCCTCCAAACACGGCGAGTTGAGTTCATGCCAAAGAGCTCAATTTTTGTCTCATCTGACCACAGCACCTTCTCCCAATCACTCTCGGCATCATCCAGGTGTTCACTGGCAAACTTCAGACGGGCCGTCACATGTGCCTTCCGGAGCAGGGGGACCTTGCGGGCACTGCAGGATTGCAATCCGTTATGTCGTAATGTGTTACCAATGGTTTTCGTGGTGACAGTGGTCCCAGCTGCCTTGAGATCATTGACAAGTTCCCCCCTTGTAGTTGTAGGCTGATTTCTAACCTTCCTCATGATCAAGGATACCCCACGAGGTGAGATTTTGCGTGGAGCCCCAGATCTTTGTCGATTGACAGTCATTTTGTACTTCTTCCATTTTCTTACTATGGCACCAACAGTTGTCTCCTTCTCGCCCAGCGTCTTACTGATGGTTTTGTAGCCCATTCCAGCCTTGTGCAGGTGTATGATCTTGTCCCTGACATCCTTAGACAGCTCCTTGCTCTTGGCCATTTTGTAGAGGTTAGAGTCTGACTGATTCACTGAGTCTGTGGACAGGTGTCTTTCATACAGGTGACCATTGCCGACAGCTGTCTGTCATGCAGGTAACGAGTTGATTTGGAGCATCTACCTGGTCTGTAGGGGCCAGATCTCTTACTGGTTGGTGGGGGATCAAATACTTATTTCCCTCTGCAGAATGCAAATAAATTCATATACTTTCCACAATGTGATTTTCCGGATTTAATTTGTGATGTGCTATCTCTCACTGTTACCAATAACCTACCCTTCAATTATGGGCTGCTCATGTCTTTGTCAGTGGGCAAACTTACAAAATCAGCAAGGGATCAAATACTTATTTCCACCACTGTATATACTTTGGAAGAAAGGCGAGAGAGGGGAGATATAATGAGATATTTAAATACTTATGCAATATAAATGCACAGGAGGTGAGTCTCGTTCAACTGAAAGGAAGCTCTGGAATGAGGAGGCATAGGATGAAGGTGAAAGGAGATAGACTCAGAAGTAACCTCAGGAAATATTTCTTCAAAGAAAGGATGGTGAATTCATATAACGGCCTCCCGGTAGAAGTGGTGGAGACGAAAACAGTATCTGAATTCAAGATAGCTTGGGTCAAGTACATAGGTTCTGTAAGGGAGTGATAAGGAGAGTAGATGGCATAGATGGGCAGAAGGGATAGGCCATATGGTCTTTATCTGCCTACATTTTTCTATGTTTCTATGTTTCCTTTATTATGTGTTTATCTGGTGGTCACATATATCTGGCTTTTCCTGTTGTTGGTCCCTGGCTCTCAATCTGTTACTCTAAACATTAGGCTACTTGCCTACTCTTTTTTTTCCCAGCAAATGGCACAAAATTGAGGCAGCTAACAGCCATAGGATTCTAACTTTCAAAGACCAATGGAGACCAGCCGTGGCTAAATCTATTTCTTCAACTATGCATATAGACAAGAAGCTTGACTTTTATTTTTAAACATAATTCTCTTTTGAACAGAATTGAAAAAGACCTTGCAAAATTCCAGCTTCCTTTTGCATCCATCTGTTTGCAAGAAAGTCTTATAATCCTCTTTCAAGAAGGCCAGGACAGGAAGAAGGAATAATAGTATAGGCTTTTCATTTTGGTTTAAATTAAACTGATTTTTGATGCTCTAATAAAAAGTGTATGAAAGTTACGCATGGTCAACATGAAAAAATGTCAATCAAGCTAAACTTCTGCTTGCAAAGGATTAGTGATATCTGACTGAGATGCTGATCTTACAAAAACATGGATGTTTTTATGTTTACTGTAGCAGTTGTCCTCAGTTGAACATTTTTTCTTTTTTTTTTTTAACCCTCTGTTTATTTTGTGGTCATACAACAAAAGAATTATCCAAAGTGAATGTCGTCAATAGCTCAACAAAGAAGATATATCTACAAAGAGGTTGATATTCTGCGTGACTTAACTGGCTATAAGATTCCTACTTAGGGGTCCTTTCATAAAGCCACGGTAAAAAGTGGCCTGAGGTAGTATGGGCGTGTCTTTTTGGCACACGCTGGGCCACTTTTTACCACAGCTAGGAAAAAGGCCATTTTTAATGGGCCGGGAAATGGATGGGCACAAAAATTATGACCTGAGCCCTTACCACCAGACATTGACCTAGCGGTAAGGGCTCACGTGTTACCCATGCAGTAACTATGCAGAGAGCACCAATGTGGCCACAGTGCCGATTACTGCTGGGAACGCCCAATGTGGTAGAAAAATGAAAAATATTTTCTACTGCGGGATTCGTCACACACCAAACATGGAATTACAGTTGGGCACACGCTCTTCCCCGGCAGTAGTGCCAATTTGGCACATACTATCCAAGCGTTAGCCCTCCAGTGGCTTTGCAAAAGGGCCCCTAAGTTAGATTATGCTGACTGGACCTAACTGGAGAGTGTCTCTGAACATCAGTACACACTGCTACAGCACTCTCAGATTAGTGCCATGATGGATCCAGGGGCAGAGGTAAGGTAGGGTCAAGTGTTTTGTGGACACTGCCAATATTCAGTGCAGATACTTAGATACCCTCTGATGGCCACTGATATACCAGATATTTGGTGCTGGTATCCAAATTTGACCAGCACTGAATATCCAGTCCCAAATCTGCCTGCAGCGGGTAGCGTTTCAAAAAACAATGACTGTCACAGGCTGAATATTGCCTGCATATTTCCAAAGGGAAAGACAGCATGCTAGCTGGTTGATGCATCCATGTCCATTCTCTGCCCCTCTCAAAGAGATAAGCAAAAATAAATAGCCCATGCTTACCCCCTAATTCTATAAAAAGTGCATGCACATTGTAATTGAATAATGAGCTAATTAGTGCCAATAATTGGCTTTTTAGCAAGCAATTAGCACTAATTAGACTCAATTAGCATGTACATGTGTAAATTGAGGTGTGGGTTCTGCATCTAAATTTTATGCGTGAGTCAGAAAAGGGGGTATAGAAATGGGAGGGTCACGGGTGGATTGGGGCAGATCGGGAGCTTTGACTTTGGATTTTAATTTGTTGTGATGGTAGTAGTTGTTTTTATTGTATTGTTTGGATTTTGATTTGTGTAATATGTTTTTATTTGTTCTTTGTATACTTTAAACCCCGTTAAGAGTATAAGTAGTACATAAATGTGACTTGCTGAGTGAAAAGGTTCAAAGTAGGGTTATAAATAACAGAGATAAAGGTTATAAAAGTTTGGAGGAGTAAATTTAGGCAAATTTCATGTTTGAAAGTTTTGTGTACTATAGAGTCAGTAGAAGGGGACTATGCAATTTTTTTCGCATCTTTGATGTTTTTCATGTTCTATAGCCTAATATCAGTGGGGTATGTGATTTCTGTTTTTTTTTTTTTTAATTGATAAACATGTCTCATTTTTAAGACAAAGTTGTCCCATACCTAAGGCAGAAATTTGGCAGGGTTATGCAGTTGATATCCCTCTATCTTGTGGTATAAATACCTCATTTTTGGTACCTTTTCACTCAGCAGATCACAAATATCTATTTAGATATGTGTAAGTAATATAATGTAATATACTATTGGTTTCACCTTAGGTAGATTCACTCTGCAAACACATCTTCTTTGTCCATGGAACTGATTACAAAACGAGAGGAATCAGTTGAAGTTTTCAGTGGCTAGAAGAAAGTTAAGCTGACAGCGTGCTAAGTGTAGAAATATGGAAATATACCATAATGGATCTCAATGTAGGAGATGGATTACAAATAGCAGTAAATGCATAATTATTCCACGAGCTATCAATCAGAAAACATCATAGCAAATAAAGCACTGCCAAACTAAACAACCCTTGAATTGGGAGTAGAAAGTGTGTCTGTTAAGCTTTGTGGCTGTTCTAATTTTCCATAAAATGAAATGAATAAATTATTCAAGAAGAAAGCACAATATAGCTGATTTGAGTAGAAAAACAGCTGATTGTTGAGTACTTTTCACATCAGGAGTTATATTCTGCATTGTGCTCTCTGTCAATGAAGAGAAAAAGATACACACACATATAAGAAATTATTCTTTCAGGTTGTGGAAAATCCGTAATACATACGCACACAGTCCACACATCAATGAGAGTTTTCCTTTGAGGTGCCTGCATAGCTGTTCATGTCAAACCAAGCAGTATGAAGGTGGCAGACTATTAAGGGGTTATAGTTAAATTAGAACCATAAATCTGAAGGTTGAATATTTGATCTATGCTGTCAGGACCCTTGAGACGTTTATCATGTATGCATACCTGTAATGTTTCTTTTATAAAGTTAACAATTGTAATTGTAGAAATTGATTTTTTGGGGGGTGGGGGTGGAGGAGGGGGCTGACATATATGGCTTGCTTCTTTGTGCTTCTAGCTTGATTGCATTTTGCCTCCTAGCAACATAAGCCTCCAGTAACAGCTACCCAGGTTTTGTCTCTCATTTTAACCATTTCTCTTCTAGCTGAGGTATGGCTGCAGCAGACCTGGGCCCGAGAGTGTACTTTGCCATGATCTGGAAAGGACTGTTGCTGCCATGCTTTCCAATAGTAACAGCTCTACCCAGAACCTTGTATTTCCTTGGGTCAGTCAATATGCTTTGCTGTAGCACAATGGCTGGAATTCTCTTGCTTAGGGTTTGTGAATACTGCCTACCTGTATTATATCCTAGTTCAGGCAGAAGTGTAATAAATTCAAAGGTTCTACCACACTAAAAACTCGATACAGTAGGTGCTGGGTTAAAGACATAAATCTCCACAGTTCTGTTCTTGGAACTTACTCATTGTTGCATACAGAATTTTGAATTACAATGACTTCTTTGTGATTTTGCAAATTCACTGCCTCTGTCCCAATGTCCCAATCACTCCTGCTGCCTGCAGTCTGGCAGCTGTTCCTGGCACTACTTACTTACTTAACCTTCCATGGGATCATGTGGAGGTAAACATTTAGCTCAGAGGGAGGCTGACTGCCATGCATATAACACAATTATTAAACATTTTATGAAATTTAAATTTAATTTATCCAGGAAATCAGTAAATTATACCATCTGATCTGTCACTCATTGAGTAGTCTTAAAAAGCTATCAGCAAATTGTCTTATATGGATATTATCAACATGCTTTATTGATTGTAAACTAGCATATTGCTATCACAGATGGTTTCATAGCACAAAATCTACTTCCTTTCATATATTTTATAAGTGCTATCCAAAATTCTCTTCTCCTGTCTTCTAGATAAAACTGTCAGTTATTTGACTTTTGGTTCAAAATAACTTAAACCCACTTGCTAATTCAAATAGAAAATAAATCAACACATGATGGAGTCTGGTAATGGAGGGTTGTTCACCACTGATGCATTAGTGGGCTTTATATCAGCTGCTCGAAGGGAGGGTCGCAGTAGGGCACAGGTGGCTATTACAATTGCTAGTATTAATTTTTTCTCCAAATTGTTTGGCTGGGAGAATCCCACCAAGGCCTTTGTAGTGTCAAGGATGATGAAAGGGTGGCACAGGGTAGTAGGTTCCTCAGTGGATAAGCGTCAACCTATTTTACATGGTGATTTGTGTGCCTTGTTTGCAGTTATGGATGAGGTGTGTGATTCGCCATTTGAGGTACGGCTATTCCGCTGTGCCTTCGCATTGGCTTTTCATGGGGCCCTTAGGGTGAGTGAGTTGGTGGCCCAGTCTAAGTCTGCGGGGGCTGACAAGGGTTTGTTAATGCGGGATGTGACTATTACACAGACGGGGATTGATTTACTCATATGGAGCTCAAAAACTGACCAGTTGGCCAGAGGTTCACACATGTGGATTAGACCACACTTACCGGAAACTACATGTCCTTTATACAATCTGCAACAGTACCTGCAGATTAGACCAATGGGGGGTGTCTGGCTGCTGCTTCATGCTAATGAGTCCCCATTGACTCGATTTCAATTCATCAAAGTATTGCAGTTGTGTGTTACTCGGGCGGGCTTGGAATCTGCAACATTTAGTTCGCACTCATTCCGGATTGGGGCGGCGACTTCGGCTGCTCTGCATGGAGTTCCATGTGAACAAATTAAACGGTTAGGCCGGTGGGGATCGAATGCGTACAAAAGATACATTCGGCCTCCACGTTAGTAGCCCTGTTAGGGTTAGCCCTGTTAGGGTGGGTGGTCCTTTGCAGTGGGGTTTACTTGGGTTGGCTTCCTGTTGTTGCCATAATTGATAATATGTTAATTGCATGGGTTGGCTTTCCTGTTGTTGCCATAATTGATATGTTAATTGCATGTGACTTGCCATATTTGATAATATGTTAATTGCATGTGACTTGCAGGTGACGTGGTGGAACAGTACCAGATATGGATCTGTGGTCACTCTTATGTGCATTGGGCACAAAAGCGGGCAGCTGTACGACCTGATGGGGTGAATTTGGGCTTTCCGAGGGGGAAGGTGGCTGTACGATGGTTGGGTAAGAGAGGGATGCTGTGGGCTCAATTGTTGCCAACCATAGAGTGGGAGTTGATGTCTTCCAGTGCGCCACAGTTTCTCAAGTGCTATTAGTGAAAACAGTACAGAATGATTTATTAAAACTGGCATGTTTGCTGCCCCGGACCAGGCTCGTGTGGTCGGATATTATTCCACGACGAGTTTGGAGGGGCGAGAGGTCGCATACAGCGATCGATGGAACACGCAAAAAAATTAATAGGTGGATGGGTAAATTTATGGGGTCAGTTAAAGGGCAAGTGATTGTGCATGAGTTCCTTAAAGAATCTTGTGCGGGTTTATATAGATCGGATGGGGTCCACCTGTCGGATGTGGGCCTGGATATATTCAACTTTGATTTACAGAATTTTATTGAAGACATTACGCTGGTGGTAGGTCGCAGCCAGGGTTTGGGGGGAGCCCGCGGCGAACGAGGAGTCGTTGCCGTGGGCTGTGGCATAAGCTATGGAACTTAGGTAACATTAGCGACGAGTACACAGCACCTCAGCGGATAATATGGCAAACTGAGTTACTATGTATATGTTAATGACCTGTTGCAAGTTACAATACTGAGCAAAATGTTATGCCTACATGCGGGCAGGATTACAGAACAAGATGGACACGGCTAGTCTCCTGGCTTGGACGGCCAGGGGGCCAATAGCTTTGGTTAAAGTGGTAAATGCATCCTTGTACGGGATGCATTTGATTGGACAGCGTGCTATAGCAGACAGCACTGAGGAGGAACAGGGTGCTTGGACGGCACAGCCTGTAGTAATATAAGCAAGAAGGGCTGTGTACTCGGAGGGAGATGTTTATCAATGATGTTTACCAATGATTGTTTATGTGAAGGTTTACAATAAATAAATTTTTGCGGACCTGGCTGCGGCCTAAATAAATCCACATTTGTTAAAGAAATTGGCTTCTGGTGTGGTGTTTGGATAGAAGGGGGTGACTGAGTGAATGCCGAATGCCCGTGTTGTAAATCATCCAGTAGACCCATCATACTTTCATTTTATGTGCCTTTACTTTTTGCTCATAGAAAGAGCTTGTATAATTTCCGGAATGGAAAAATGTCTCACTCACACACACAAGGCGTGACCAGGGCTACATATACTGCAGCAGGACATATATATCCACACCTACCCCAGCTGAGATAGTATTTAACCATCTCTCTGACCTCATGTGCACCTTTCTTTAAATTAGTTACTTTATTCTCTAACTCCTCTTACTCCCTTACCTATCTTTGGGGTCCTTTTACTAAGCTGAGGGAAAAAGGGCCCTGTGCTAGCAGCGGGGGCCATTTCTCCCACACACCAGGACCGGTTTTCCAACAGCTGGTAAAAGTCCCCCCCCCCCAAAAAAAATGGCCAAGTGGTGAGATAACCCTTACCGCGTAGGCATGCAGCAGGGAGCCCTTACCGCCACCCACTGAGGTGGCGATAAGGGCTCCCACAATAACCCAGCGGTAACCAGGCAGCACATGGCGATGCCCGATTACTGCCAGGTTATCACGGTGCATCCCATTTCTGGGGGGTTTTCTTTTTGTCTTGGAAATGGGGCATGCTCATGGTGGGCCACCAACGATAGTCCCGTAAGAGCGAGCGGTAAGCCCACTTTGGGCTTACCATTGCTCTGTAAAAGGGCCCCTATATGTTCCATCTTTGCTTATACCCTTCACTGTCAATTAAACTGTTCCATTACGTATTGTGTTGACATTGTAAGTAGTATACAATGCCATACTTTGTATTGTTATTTGAATATTTTTACTGCTGTAATTGTTTGTTGATATATAAAAATGAAACCCAGCTCATGTTTGATTTATTCTTACTGTACACCTCCTTGAGTGAATTACTTCAAAAAGGCGGTAAATAAATCCTAATAAATAAATAAAATAAAATAAATTTAAAAATCAGATATATTGATTTATGCACTGATCTTTGAAGTTTACTGTGGGGCCATTTTACTAAAGGGTAAGCACTTAACAAGCAATGCTGAGCATTGATTAGCAGTAATTAGAATTTACGTGCATAACTCACTAAGCATATCTACTATAATAAAACTCACCCTCAACGTTCTGAAGACAACGTTCTGAAGTCACTCAGTCACTCCCTGAAGGGTTCATGGATTCATGGTGGTGAAGCCACAACACTGACCATGTTTCTCTGCCCCGCCCTCGCATGACGGACCAATCAGAAAAAACACCCTCAACATTCTGAAACACAAAGGACCATCACAACACCGTTCCCAGGCAACACTAGGCAACGTAAGACGGACCAATCAGAGGAAACTACGTGACAATAAGGGAGGAGCATTCCCCAGCAGAATGGCTCATTATCTGTGCAGCACAGAGAGCACAGAACCACCGCTGGAAAAAAACAAAACAAAAAAAGACACACATCAACAACCTGCACACACACCGCACCCTCACACACACACACTCACACACACACACACAAAATAACTCTGACACATACACACACACACAAAAAAAAGCCACATGCTAGCGCCCGTTTCATTGGTTTCGGAAACGGGCCTTTTTTACTAGTTCTATAATGATCTGCGCCTAAATTCTAAAGTACACAGTTCAAAAGGGGCATGGCTTTGGGTGGGGAAATGGGCAGGTAAATGGGCATTTTAAAATTTACATATGCTGTTATAGAAAATGGCCAAGTCCGCATAAATTTATGTGCATGGATTTATGCCACTTTTTTGTTGGTGTAAATGGATACATGTAGTTTTAGGAGCTGGGATATCAACTAAGCATATTCTATATACCGTGTCTAAATCTTATGGAATATGCTTAGGTGAAAATGATTTCTGCTTGGATTTTCCAGGCTCCATATATAGAATCTCCCCATCTATGCCTAATTTAGGTGTCAGGATTTATGACAAGTAAAATGTGGTGTAAATGGCCACAACTAAATTTGGTTGTATGGGTAGGCATTTGGTGTATTCTATATACCGAGCAGAAATTTAAGCCTATTCTATAAAATTTAGAATACTTTGGAGAACTTTAGAAAATACGCCTAGGCATATTTTTTTTCGCATGGACTTTTCAGGCACCATATATAGAATCTAGCCAAAGCTGTTTATATTTTAAAAAAGGGGCAAATTCAAAATATGGTGACAGTGTTACATATTAAATTGTGGATGATATTTGAGCTTTATGCTAGTTATGGTTATTGATGTGGTTTGTGCTATTTTTAATTTATTTATGAAGTTTTGTTACTGGGTCAGACCAATGGTCCATCTAGCTCAGTATCCTACAGTGGCTAGTCCAGGTAAAAAGTACCTGACAATCCCAAAGAATAGCAACATTCCATGCTACCAATCCCAGGGATAAGTAATGGCTTTCCCCATGTCTATCTTAATAGCAGATTATGGGATTTTCCCATAGCAAGTGGTCCAAACCTTTTATAAACCCTGATGTGCTAACTGCAAAAGATTTCAGTGTACTGTCCATGATGACACCTAGTTCCTTTTCTCGGATGGTGTCTCCTAAAGTGGAACCTAGCATTAATAATTATGATTTGGATTATTCTTCTCAATGTGCATCACTTTGCACTTGTCCACATTAAATTTCATCTGCCATTTGGCTGCCCGGTCTTCAAATTTCCTAAGGTCTGCCTGCAATTCCTCACAGTCTGCATAAGTTTTAACAACTTTGAATTGTTTTGTGTCATCTGCAAAGTTTAATCACCTCACTCATCATTCCCATTTCCAGATCATTTATAAATATGATAAATAGCACTGGTCCCGGTGCAGATTCCTGGGGCACTCCACTATTCACCTTCCTCCAGCCAAAGGGCAAAACCTGATAAGCATGTGAACCAGAACTCATGATCTGATAAGACATTCTTGTGTGCAAGCAGGCATGAGAAAGGAGTAATTAGGAATAGACAAAAAAATGTGGTTTAGCAACAGAGTTGGAAACAGATGGTGAAAAAAGAAAACAAGATGATCTCTGAGGAAGATAACTTGCTGAAGCTATGTTAAGCATTGTTTAAAGAAAAGATATATAAGCAGCTGTATTAGAACATTACTTGGGGGAGACAGTTTCAGATAGTACTTATGCATAGCAGAGCTGTTCTCCCATGAGAAACAATTAATTGTATCTACATTTGGTAAGTAATAAAAATTGCTTTTCTCATACATGGCCTTGGTCTTTTATCACTCCAAATTGTGGGTGGCTGGTACATAATAATTTGGGGTGGTGGTAAAAAGACTAAAATAATACACCATACCTTCTCTTTTCTGTTTATCCACTCCTACTCTTGCTTAGATAATATTTAAACATCTCTCTGACCTCATGTACAACTTTCTTTAAATCAGTGACCTTACTTTCTAACTCTTCTTACTCTCTTACCTATCTATATGTTCCATCTTTGCTTTACCCTTCACTATTAAATAAAATGTTCTATTACATATTGTGTTGACATTGTAAGTAGTATACTAGCCATACTTTGAATTGTTTTTTGAATATTTTTACTGCTGTAATTGACTATTGCTCATGTTTGATCTATTCTTACTGTACACCTCCTTGAGTGAATTCCTTCAAAAAGGCGGTAAATAAATCTTAATAAATAAATAAATAACTAGTTCCCAATTCACAACAGAACATTGAATGTTATCCCATGGCTGACGGTAAGAACTGAACTGAAATAAATGAATGGGTTTCTTCTTCACTTTTTGTTCCCTATTACTCATTGGATTGTTTAACAGTGACTTCCCTTATTTTTCTTTTCTTTAAATCAGGATTTAGCTCAAGACAAATTACATTCAAGTATTGTAAGTAAGAATAGCACACTCATTCTGCATGTGAAATTATGTAAGACTTGAAATTAATTTCTTTGATGGTTTTAAAATATTTTTGGCAATGTAGTAGTAATAGTATTTATTTACTGCCTACAAGTCCAGAAACTATTGAAGCGATGTACATTCATAGTAACATAGTATGTGTCGGCAGAAAAAGACCTGTATGGTCCTATATGGTTCAGGTACATTCAATGTTGTAAGGATAGAAAGTAATGGAGTGGAGGAGTGGCCTAGTGGTTAGGGTGGTGGACTCTGCTACTGAGGAACTGAGTTGAATTCACACTTCAGGCACAGGCAGTTCCTTGTGACTCTGGGCAAGTCACTTAACCCTCCATTGCCCCAGGTACAAATAAGTACCTGTATATAATATGTAAGCTGCATTGAGCCTGCCATGAGTGGGAAAGCACAGGGTACAAATAAAAAAAATAAAATAATGGCCAAGATAAAGATCTAAGGACCTGTTCAATAAATGTTGTAGTAAAAAGGATCTTTTTGCAAATTCTATATAGTGTGACTAGAGTTATCAGTGCAAAGTTGGGCATATTCTGATTTGCGTGCACAACTCATAGTAACATATAGTAACATAGTAACATAGTAGATGACGGCAGAAAAAGATCTGCGCGGTCCATCCAGTCTGCCCAACAAGATAAACTCACATGTGCTACTTTTTGTGTATACCTTACCTTGATTTGTACCTGTCCTTTTCCGGGCACAGACCGTATAAGTCTGCCCAGCACTATCCCCGCCTACCAACCACCAGCCCCGCTACCCACCACCGGTTCTGGCACAGACCGTATAAGTCTGCCCAGCACTATCCCCGCCTCCAAACCACCAGTCCTGCCTCCCACCATCGGCTCTGGCACAGACCGTATAAGTCTGCCCAGCACCATCTCCGTCTCCCGCCACTGGCTTTGCCACCCAATCTCGTCTAAGCTCCTTAAGATCCATTCCTTCTGAGCAGAATTCCGTTATGTTTATCCCACGCATGTTTGAATTTCCGTTACTCAATTGGTTAACAAGCCAATCAGCACTGATAATTGGATGTTAACAAGTAATTATTGTACTAATTGGCACTAATTAAAATGCATGTGCACTACTCACTAAGCATATTCTATAAAGTAGTCCACGTAAATTCTACCGTGTGGATCTCAAAAAGTAGGCATGGTCATAGGAGGGGCATGGGTGGGTTATACACATTCTTAAAATTTATGCACAGTGTTATAGAATAATCCATTTTCTCCTGGATTCTATATATGGTGCCTGAAAATCCATGCGGAAATTGAAGCATATTCTATCACAATGCGCATAATTTAATTGGTTAACTAGGTAATCAACACTGTTAATTGGATGGTAACAAGCAATTATCAGCACTAATTGGCATTAATTGAGATTTGCACGCATAGCTCTCTAAGTGTATTCTATAACATGATGCACTTAAATTCTAAGTCACATAGAGGGGCATAATCGAACGGGGCCGGCCATCTATAAGGGTGTGTACCCGACCGTATTATCGAAACAAGATGGCTGGCTTTCTTTCGTTTCGATAATATGGTCAGGGCCGGCCAAATCTCAACATTTGGGCCGGCCTTAGAGATCGCCGCCATTGGTTTTCGCTGATAATGGAAACTAATGGCGGCCATCTCAGACCTGGCCAAATCCAAACCATTTGGTCGTGGGAGGAGCCAGCATTTGTGTTGCACTGGTCCCCCTCACATGCCAGGACACCAGCCGGGCACCCTAGGGGGCACTGCAGTGGACTTCACAAATTGATCCCAGGTGCTTAGCTCCCTTACCTTGTGTGCTGAGCCCCCCCCAAAACCCACTACCCACAACTGTACATCACTACCATAGCCCATAAAGGGTAACGGGGGGCACCTAGATGTGGGTACAGTGGGTTTGTGGTGGGTTTTGGAGGGCTCCCATTTACCACCACAAGTGTAACAGGTAGGGGGGGATGGGGGCCTGGGTTCGCCTGCCTGAAGTGCACTGTAGTACCCACTAAAAACTGCTCCAGGGACCTGCATAGTGCTGTGATGGAGCTGGGTATGACATCTGAGGCTGGCAAAAAATGTATTAAACATTTTTTTTAGGGTGGGAGGGGGTTGGTGACCACTGGGGGAGTAAGGGGAGGTCATCCCCGATTCCCTCCGGTGGTCATCTGGTCAGTTTGGGCACCTTTTCAAGGCTTGGTCGTGAGCAAAAAAGGACCAAGTAAAGTCGGTCAAATGCTCGTCAGAGCCAGCCTTCTTTTTTCCATTATCAGCTGAGGCCGGCCATCTCTTAACCACGCTCCATCCCGCCTTCGGTACACTGCCGACATGCCCCCTTGAACTTTGGCTGGCCCTGCGACGGAAAGCAGTTGAAGCCGGCCAAAATCGGCTTTCAATTATACCGATTTGGCCGGCCGTAGGAGAAGGCCGGCCACCTCCCGATTTGTGTCGGAAGATGGCCGCCCTTCTCCTTCGAAAATAAGCAGGATAGTTGAAAAGGGGGTGTGGCCATAGATGGAGCATGGGTGTTTGTAAAATCTATGTGCATTATTATAGAATACACCTGATCTGGACCTAATTTAGGAGTGAAGATTTACACCAAGTAAAATGTGGCCTAAATGGATGTCGGCAAGCCGATCGGTCTATTCTATAAAATTTAGACATACTTTAAGGAATACTCCTAGGTGTAATTTTTTTCTGTATGGATTTTTCAGGCACCATATATAGAATCTACCCCTCTGTGTCTAACGTTAGGCGTGGGCATTTAATCCAGCTTTTCACTGGTGTAAATGACTGCACCTAAATTTTAGTCACATTATCAGCACTACTTTTAGTGGTCCATCCGCACAGATTATTTTCGGTGCCAAATATAGAACCAGGCCCCTACTGTGTAACTTGGAAAAACAAAATTCCATCCATTTTAAAATGGACTTGATGGTGAAAACATTTTGAGGCTGATATTTAACCCATGGCAATTAGCATTCTTTTAAACATTGGCCACCATGTTTTTTTTTTTTTAATACCTGGATATTCAGTACCAGGCTGTACTCAGATGCCCTGGCATTCAGTGGCTGCCAGAAGTTATCTAGGTACCAGCAATATTCAGCACTGGCACCAGAATAGCTATCGAGTCAAGTTAGCACAGTTAGGGGTCCTTTTACTAAGGTGCACCGAAAAGTGGCGTGCGCTGGTGTAGATGCGTGTATTGGACGTGTGCAGGTCCATTTTTCAGCGCACCTGCATTTTGACGTGCGGCAAATTTTAGATCTAAGATCTTCCAATCTGCCCTGTTTCTAAGAAGGAACAGTCAATCACAGTTTATCAGCAGATCTAAGAGGTTGTGGTGGACAATAAATTCTTAACACCGAAGCTAAAGGGGTAGGTATTTCACCCTTTATAACTCTGTACATCAGATGCTAAGCTTTAAACTGGACTCTCCACTTCACTGGTAGTTAATGTAAGTCACAGAAAGCCTGATTGAATTTAGAAGCCCCTGAAATTAATCTAGCTGATGTATTCTGAGCTAACTGCAGTGGTTTCAGCAGATAAAAAGGTAGACCCCAAAATAACAAATTACAGTAATAAAATAGAGGCATCACAAGTGACTACACCATTGTCCTAAAATTCAAAATAGAAAGCAGATCCTTCAATCTGCGCAACATTTTCACTTGAAAAAAATCTTTTTCACTAAAATTTTAGTGAGCGATTGAATTGCTAAAGTTGAATTTAGTAGCCTCAGTGGGCGATTTTACTTTTAGAATATTAAGACTGAAAACATTTTTGAGAAAATGGCTGTATGTAATATTCCAGTAGTGACTGGATGTGGTAAATATAAATAATTGTGCTCACTGTGTTTAAATCAGAAACAAGAACCTGTTTTAGTCCCTATTATATTTAGGGGTCCTTTTACAAAGCTGTGGCAAAAGGGGGCCTGCGCTGGCATTGGCGTGCGTTTTTGACATGCACCAAGGCCCCCCTTTACCGCAGTGGGTAAAAGGCAGGTTTTCCTTTTTGTAAAAAAAAATGGCCATGTGGTAAGTGAACCACTTGCCACATGACCATTTCGGGGAGTGGGGGGGGAGGAACACTTACCACTACCCATTAAGGTGGCACTAAGAGTTCCCGCATTAACCTGGCGATAAACAGGCAGCATTGGGAACACACCTGTGCTAAAAAAATTGAAATTGTTTTGCAGCATCAGAAATGGCGCGCAGTGGGGAAGGGAACTTCTACTGGGCTGCTGCGGTAGCCCAGCGGTACTTCCCTTGTAGCAAGCGGAAAGCCCGCGTTGGGCTTACTGCCGCTTCATCAAAGGGCCCCTTAAAAGGGTTCACTGGCACATATGGTTTTCTACTGTAAAAACGTCAGAGCTTACTGGCAACTAATTTGGTCAAAAATTTGTCTTATCTTTCACTTGCCTGAGTCCACTGCGCTCTCTTATGAGGTTGTGATCTTAGAGCTTCTTGTCCGACTATCCCTCTTTTGGAGTCTGATAAGAAATTGTATAACATACTGCTAGCTGTTGCCTTGCATTTAATTGTCTCCAATTGGAAAAATAATGTGTACCTGAATTATAATGAATGGTGGAGTTATATATGCGTGATCAGAAAATATGAAACAATTTTGGCCCATAGACATCGAAACATTAAGTCTGTTTTGAGGACCTGGGCTCGTTTAGACCTTTTTTGTCAGGAGCCACATAGCACTCCTTGAATTTGTGTAACCCTGCAATTTGTCTCCGGGTGTTGCCATGGAACTTTGACTTTGATTATGCTTATGATATTTTTTTTTTTTTTGGGGGGGGGGGGTGGGGTTAATTTCCGGGGGGGGGGGGGGGGTTGGGGGTTTGTTTGATTTTGTGTTTACTTTTGTATTCCACCTTGAATTTGATGGTTAAGCAGATTATAAATGCCAGTATTCTCTGTATGACAAAACCTTTAATAAAAATATAATTCAAAAAAAAAAAAGGGCCCCTTAAAGACTTTACTAAGAAGCTCTACTGTATTACTATACACTAACATGCATTGATAAATATGTCCAATTGTATAAATGGGATTTGCATTAAATATCACATTAATGCATATTTAGCATGCAGTAACATGATGATCAATTTGTAGATCATTATGAATCCCAGGTGCAACCTTCTTATTGCATCGCTAGCTAAAATAGTAGTATCCTTCAAGGTGTGTTAAGATTATATGTTTATTAAATGGAAGTAATGTTTAAAAAAAATCTTGTGAATTCAATAAGAATGCATGCATACAAAAAAGACATAACAGCACAGGAAGGCATAATCCCCTTTGCCAATTGTCCTTTTGGATGGCTTAGGTTTTGATACACATGATCTGGCAGACTAATAAGTGTTGAGCAAGACATGTGCCTCATTAGGTGGTAATCAGAGCATGCTATTACAGCTAGTTCGCTCCCACGTGCCAAGCTAAAGTGGAGTGTTTTTATCTTTCTGTTGCCTCTATTCTGCTCATTTATTTATGAAATTATTTTGCAATTGACACTCTGCATCATGTAGAAGAAATGAAATTATTTACCGTGAAAGCTTTGAAGTAGCAGTAAGTATATTAGAATGCAGGACATCAATGTTCCTCAAAACCTGAATGCTATGGATCAACTGTCTCTTGAGATTATTCATAATGTATAAGGTGATTGAATTAGCATAGGATTATAAAAAAGAATCTGATGTACAAATCTCTTCTGAAATGTAGATGCTATTAATCTTTGATTGAAGTACGCCATAATCTCTTAAACAATGGTAAGGAGAATTGAGTTTTCTCTTGAATAAGAAATCTTTAATGATCCAGCTAGCCTACTGTGGCACCACAGAAGAATTTTTATTCTCCCAACATTAAAATGGGAGGGGAGTAAAAGACCGTGGCATGTGGAAAGGTAATGGTAAGTAAGGAGATTGCACAAACCAGTCACAGTCTACTAGTGTAGAAAAATTCAGACAATGGGTAATGCTTTCATGTTGACTATATTTCAGTTTGAATTATGCCAGCTCAGCTCTGGTGCTGGCCTTAAATAGAGTCATCAGTGAACTGGCTCCATATCTGATTCAGATTCCCTAGGCTTCGCTCCTCTTAGATAATGGGATGAGTAATTATGATCATCAGGGCTAGAGTTTGTAAATCATATTCAAAGCAATTTAAACAGTCAGAAATGGCTTTTGGCTGTTTAAATCACTTGTCCTGGGCTAACTGGGCATATTCAGCAGCGCTTAACCAGATAGTGCCACTGAAAATTCCCAGTTAGCCCCTAATCCGAAACCAGCTACTTTGTAGGCATTCCAGGGGTGGAGTCAGGACTTAACCGGCTAGGATAACCACACAAATAGGACCACATAAAACACAGTTCTATCCATATGTGGTTTATCCTAGCCGGTTAAGTGCTGAATATCACACTTAACCGGCTATGTTTTATCTAGTCACATACGTCCAGATATTCAATGCTGGTGCCCAGACATGGCATGACATTGAATATCCTGACCTAAAGCCAGTGGCAGACAAAAAAATGCTGACCACTGCCAGCTGAGTATCGACCCACAGTAACTAATCCAGGCTATAAAATCTATCAATTTTAAGTTTTGGAGAAATAAGACATGGTTAGTGACTCATCAAGTTATCAATCAACCTTCTTACTATCCTTGCTATGAAGGTGAGTTTTAAAGGTATAGCTGAGTGGTGTAGAACGAGTAGAAGTCAATTGATTTTGTACTCTTTCAAAAAGTACAAAGACCAGGGACACTCAATGAAGTTATGTGAAAATACTTTTAAAACAAATAAGAGGAAATATTTTTTCACTCAGTGAATAGATAAGTTCTAGAACTCATTGCCGGAGGATGTGGTAACAGCAGTTAACATATCTAGATTTTAAAAAGGTTTTGACAAGTTTCTGGAGGAAAATTTCTTAGTCTGCTATTGAGATAGACATGGGGGAAGCCACTGTTTGCTCCAGAATTCTGCTTGCCCCAGGATTGATAGCATGGAATGCTGCTTCTAATTGGGTTTCTGTCAGGTACTTGTGACCTGGATTGACCACGGTTGGAAACAAGATACTGGGCTAGATGAACATTTATAAGTACATAAGTACATACGTATTGCCATACTGGGAAAGACCGAAGGTCCATCAAGCCCAGCATCCTGTTTCCAACAGTGGCCAATCCAGGTCACAAATACCTGGCAAGATCCCAAAAAAGTACAAAACATTTTATACTGCTTATCCCAGAAATAGTGGATTTTCCTCAAGTACATTTAATAATGGTCTATGGACTTTTCCTTTAGGAAGCCGTCCAAACCTTTTAAAACTCTGCTAACCGCCTTTACTACATTCTCTGGCAACAAATTCCAGAGTTTAATTACAAGTTGAGTGAAGAAAAATTTTCTCCGATTCGTTTTAAATTTACTACATTGTAGCTTCATCGAATGTCCCCCTAGTCCTAGTATTTTTGGAAAGCGTAAACAGACGCTTCACATCTACCCATTCAACTCCACTCATTATTTTATAGACCTCTATCATATCTCCCCTCAGCCACCTTTTCTCCAAGCTGAAGAGCCCTAGCCGCTTTAGCCTTCCCTCATAGGGAAGTCATCCCATCCCCTTTATCATTTTCGTGGTCCTTCTCTGCACCTTTTCTAATTCCACTATATCTTTTTTGAGATGTGGCGACCAGAAATGAACACAATATTTGAGGTGCGGTCGCACCATGGAGCGATACAAAGGCATTATAGCATCCTCATTTTTGTTTTACACTCCTTTCCTAATAATACCTAACATTCTATTTGCTTTCTTAGCTACAGCAGCACACTGAGCAGAAGGTTTCAATGTATCATCAACGACTTGACATTCCTTATGCTGTTTCTTATTATTTTCAGTCAGTTCCTTCTTCCATTTTCTGAAGGAATTTCTTTTAGCTCTAATAGCTTCCTTCACCTCACTTTTCAACCACACCGGCTGTCGTTTGGTCTTCCGTCCTCCTATTTTAATACGCGGAATATATTTGGCCTGGGCTTCCAGTATGGTGTTTTTTAATAGCATCCACACCTGATGTAAATTTTTGACCCTCACAGTCGCTCCTCTAAGTTTTTCTTTTCACCGTTCTTCTCATTTTATCATAGTCTCCTTTTTTAAAGTTAAACACTAAAGTATTTGATTTCCTATATATACTTACTTCAAAGCTAATATCAAATCCAATCATATTATGATCACTGTTATCAAGCGGCCCCAGCACCATTACCTCCTGCACCAGATGCGCTCCACTAAGGACAAGGTCTAGAATTTTTCCTTCTCTCATCGGCTCCTGATGGCTTTATATACATCACAATAGAAATAATGAAAAAATACTTAAGAAAACAAAGCAAAAATCCACATCCCTTGTCTCAAAACTTGGTAGAAACCCTTTTGTAGCAATAACACTGATGAGTCATTTAGAATAAGTGTCTACGCTGGCGTTCAGGAAGGATGTGTGAGCAGCAGCTCCCAACTATCTATAGACCTCCATCGAGTGAGAACTATCTCTAACCCGGTATGGGGAAGAGAAAAGGAAAACCCAATTTGCCTACCTCCACAGGCCGGGTAAATTCCTCTTCCACCCGACAAATGACTTTAGAAGAGTCGGGTATGCTGCCTCCGGGGATTCGGGCTGACGCTTCGAGAGGTCCTGTGAAGATATCGGACCTTAGCATTGAGGGTGTGACGCTGAGTCCCCTACCGATGACAACACCTCCAAGACCCGGAGGGCTGGAGGGACACAGCCAGCTGTGAATCCTGGAAGTGGAGCCCCAGCGGCTGAGAGTGGAGACCCCGTAGCTACTTCGTTGCCTGTGGGAACATCATATCAGGCAGGTTTGGCGATACAAACTCCCCTGCCTGTGGGAAGTCGGGGCGAACCCTCCGTGAGCCTTGGAGAAATTGTAAGACCTTCGGTTGTCACTATGGATTCAATTTGGGAAGCGATCCAGGGCTTGAATGCCACACTACAACAAGTTGTTGGTTCACTACAAGGAGAAGTTGTGGAACTATCTCAAACTCAAAATGTTTTGTCGGGTAAGGTGACAGAGAGGGGCATAATTGAACGAAAACGCCTATCTCCATGGGCGTTTATCTCCGAGAACGGGTCCGTGAAGGGGCGGACCGAACCGTATTTTGGGAAAAAATAGACGCCCATGTTTTATTCAACAATGTGTGAGCTGGGCGTTTTTGTTTTTCAGCGATAATGGAAAATGAAAGCGCCCAGCTCAAAAACGAATAAATCCAAGACATTTATTCTTGGGAGGGGCCAGGATTCGTAGTGCACTGGTCCCCCTCACATGCCAGGACATCAACCGGGCACCCTAGGGGGCACTTTTACAAAACCAAAAAAACAGGTAAAAGAGCTCCCAGGTGCATAGCACCCTTCCCTTGTGTGTTGAGCCCCCCAAATCCCCCTCAAAACCCACTGCCCACAAGTCTACACCATTACTATAGCCCTAAGGGGTGAAGGGGGGGCACCTACATGTGGGTACAGTGGGTTTGGGGGGGGGGGTTGGACGACTAATAAGCATTAAGCAGCACAATTGTAACAGGTAGGGGGGATGGGCCTGGGTCCACCTGCTGAAGTCCACTGCACCCCCTAACAACTCCTCCAGTGACCTGCATACTGCTGCCAGGGAGCTGGGTATGACATTTGAGGGTGAAAATAAAAAGTTGTGAAACATCATTTTTTTGTGGTGGGAGGGGGTTAGTGACCACTGGGGGAGTCAGGGGAGGTCATTCCCGATTCCCTCCAGTGGTCATCTGGTCATTTAGGGCACTTTTTTGGGTCTTATTCGTGAAAAAACAGGGTCCAGGAAAAGTGTCCTAAATTCTAGCTAAAAACGCATACTTTTTTTCCATTATCAGTGAAATGCGCCCATCTTTGTTCGGCAGATAACCACGCTCCAGTTCCGCCTTCGCCACACCTCTGACACGCCCTCATCAACTTTGTCCGCATCCGCGACGGAGTGCAGTTGAAAACGTCCAAACATCGGCTTTCGATTATACCGCTTTATTCGTTTTTGTGAGATAAACGTCCATCTCCCGATTTAGGTCGGAACTTGGGCGTTTTTCTCGTTCGATTATAAGCAGGAGAGCAGACTACCAGAGCAGACTCCTTAGAAAACGAGGTAATATCTGTTAAAACTTCTGTTTTGGCTGTTATTAAGGACAATAACTTCCAAAAACGAAAAATTGAGTATATGTAGAACCAATTGAGAAGGAATAATCTACGTTTTTTGAATTTTCCTAAGTCCCCTCTTGTCCCCGCTAAAGAAATGTTAAAAAAGTATTTTACTGAAGTGCTGAGGTTACCCCCAGAAAGTTTTCCTCCATTAACAAAAGTGCTGTATATTTCTGGCGCAGGAACAAGAAGAGCGCCTCAAACTCCTCAATCTGATTTAAACTTAACCCAATTCCTTGAGAGTTCATTGGAAGTTATTACTGAAAGGACAACATTGTTGGTGTCTTTTGCTCTAGAGCTAGACCGAAATAATATATTTAGACTTTTTTTCCGCTACACAAATACCTCTTTCCTTGGATTCAAAATACAAGTTTTTCCTGATCTCTCTAGAGACACACAAAAAAGAAGAAAAGACTTTTTAGTGATGAAAGAAAGGGTCTTTCATTTGGGAGGGACCTTTATACTTAAATTTCCTTGTAAATGTTATATTTCTTTGGAATCCACTAATTATATTTTTTTTGATACAGGAAAGTTGTTAGAATAAATTGTTAGTAAAGAGTAGCAGGGCACAAACCCTGGCTCATAACGCTAAATCGGCTGCGTCAGCTTTATTTCCTTCAATCCCTTAGAAATATTTTTCTTTCACAACTTTAATTGTGTTATATGTATGGTAAATTCCTAGTTCTTGGATCCCTTAATGTGGATTAACTTATAATATATATTGCCTTGGTTAATAAATTTCTATTATTTTGTAGTATTTTCTGTAAATTCTATGATTTATATATTTTGCATAAATGTAAAGTTGAAAATTTATAAATAAAAAAAATAAAAAAAAAAATAGAATAAGTGTCTACCATCATTACACAACAGGATGGTTTTTACCCACTTTTCTTGGCAGTACTGCTCAAATGCTTTCATGTTGACTGGAGATAATCTGTGAAGCACAGTTTTCAAGTCTTACCTCAAAGTTTCTGTTGGATTCTGGTCTGGACTGAGATAGCTGTGCTTTCTTAGAACATTAGATGAGCCCTACCTCTTTAGCAGTGGCATACCAAGGGGGGGCGGTGGGGGTGGTCCGCCCCGGGTGCGCGCCGCTAGGGGGGTGCCGTGCGCCTGTCGGCTCCGCTCGTTCCGTGCTCCCTCTGCTCCGGAACAGGTTACTTCCTGTTCCGGGGCAGAGGGAGCATGGAACGAGCGAAGCCGACAGGCGCACGGCACCCCCCCAGCAGGTAAAAATGCACCCGGGGGGGGGGGGGGTGTCCTTTCGCCGGGGGTGGGGGGGTCGCGCTGCACCCGGGGGAGGCCCCGGGTGTCAGCCAGCCTAGGAACGCCACTGCTCTTTAGCCTTTAGCCACTTCATTATTATTATTCTTGATTTGTTAGAATCATTCTGCTGAAATGTGAATCTTCTACCCAGTCCCAGACCTCTATAGCACATTAGAGCAGGTTCTTTTCCAGGATCTGCCTATACTATCCATCTTTTCCTTGATGTTCACAAGCACCCTATTCCTGCTTCTGCAAATGATCCTCATAATATAATGGTATTACCACTATGTCTTATTTGTTTTGTCCCACATATACTGCTTAACAGTGAGACCAAAATGTTCCACTTTATCAGACCACAAAACTTTCTTCTATTGTTATGCAGCAAATCACATGGATTTTCTTTAGCAGAGGCATGCACGGCCTCTACAGCCAAATGACAGTATGATGACAGATGATTAATAGTAAATACCGCAGCCTTATTTTCAGACTATACAACCATCCATCTATCCCTCAACTTCTCACCTCACAGCACAAAAGCCACTTAATTAGGAAACAATTCAGTAAATGCTGAATTCTGCATCCAACCTTTCTCAAATCACGATGAAAGCCAAAGCACACTGCACCAAAATAAATACAAAAACCACCTAAAGCATCAGAAAATAATTGTAAATTGGTATTAGAAATCAGAGGAGTCTACCAAACCACACCATTGAATTTACACAAAAAGAGCTTCTACAATGTCAAATCCCATTCCATGCAACTTCCTTGAGTGTCCCCTCATCTTTGTAAAAAATCAATTTACTTCTACTCATTTTACACCATTCAGGATTTTATAGACCTCAATCATATCTCCCCTCATCCATTTCTTTTCCAAGCTGAAGAACGCTAATCTCTGGAGTTCCATCCCCTTTATCATTTTGGTTGCTCTTCTTTGAACCTTTTCTAATTCCGCTATATCTATTTTGAGATACAGTGACCAGAACTGAATGCAGGACTCAAGGTGAAGTCGTACCATGGAGTAATACAGAGGCATTATAGTATTTTCGATCTTATTTACCATCCCTGTCCTAATAATTCCTAGCATCCTGTATGCTTTTTGGGCAACCGCCACACACTGAGCAGAAGATTTCAGCGTATTATCTACAATAACATCTTTATCTTTTTTTGGTTTCTGATCCCCAAGGTGGACCCTAGCATCAGGTATCTATGATTTGGATAATTTTTTCCAATGTGCATCACCTTGCATTTGTCCACATTAAATTTCATCTGCCATTTGGATGCCCAATCTCCCAATTTCCTAAGGTCTTCCTGCAATATTTCACAGTCCACACGTGTTTTAACAACCTTGAATAGTTTTGTATTATCTGTAAATTTAATCACCTCAATCGTCATTCCAATTTTTATATCATTTATAAATATGTTAAATAGCACCAGCCCCACTACTGATCCCAGCAGCACTCCACTGTTCACCCTCCTCCATTGAGAGAAATGACCATTTAACCCTACCTTCAGTTTTCTGTCCAATAACCAATTCCTAATCCACACCAGAACCTTGCCTCCTATGCCATGACTCTAATTTTCTCAGGAGTCTCTCATGAGGAACTTTATCAAAAGCTTTCTCCACATGTTTATTCATGCCTTCAAAGAAGTGAAGCAAATTGGTGAGGCAAGAATCCATGCTGACTCTATCCCATTAAACCACGTTTGTCTATGTGTTCCATAATTTTATTCTTTATAATAGTTTCCACTATTTTTCCCGGCACTGATGTCAGGCTTACCAGTCTGTAATTTCCCAGATCATCCCTTGAATCATTTTTTAAAATCAGCATCTCATTGGCCACCCTCCAATCTTCAGGTACTATGGATGATTTTAACGACAGGTTACATATTACTAACAGCAAATCAGCAATTTCATGCTTGAGTTCTTTTACCTTTGGATGTGTATGCCATCCGGTCCAGGTGATTTACTATTCTTTTTGTTGATTTGGCTCAGTACATCTTCCAGATTCACTAAGATTTCTTTCAGTTCCTCCACATCATCATCCTTGAAAACCATTTCCGGTACAGGCAGATCTCTTACTTCTTCTTCTTCCGTAATGACCGAAGAAAATCATTCATTTAGTTTCTCCATTATGGCCATGTCCTCTCTGAGTGCCCCTTTTGCTCCTTCATGATCTAGCAGTCCCACAGATTCCCTCACAGTCTTTCTGCTTCTGATATACCTGAAAAAGTTGTTACTGTGAGTTTTAGCCTGTGCGGCAAGTTTCTCTTCATACTCTCTTTTTGCCTTCTTTATTAATGCTTCGCATCTGACTTGTCAGTGCTTATGTTACTTCTTATTTTCTTCATTTGGGTCCTTTTTCCATTTTTTGAAGGACAATCTTTTGGCTGTAATAGCCTCTTTCACTTCACCTTTTAACTATGCGGGCTGTCGTTTTCTCTTCTTTCCACCTTTGCAAATACGTGGAATGCATCCTGTCTGGGCTTCCAAGATGGTATTTTTGATAATGTCCATGCCTGATTTAGTTTTCTGACCTTTTAGATTCTTTTTAACCATTTTCCTCATTTTATTATAGCCGTTCTTTTGAAAATTAAATGCAGCTATAGTAGATTTCCTTTGTGGGTTTATCCCAGATAGTAGCTCAAAATTGATCATGTTATGATCACTGTTTCCCAGGGGACCTGACATTGCCACCTCTTGCACTATTCCCTGTATGCCTTTAGATTGTAAGCTCTTCCGAGCAGGAACCGTCCTTATTGTTAACTGCTGCGTTAACTTGTACAGCGCTGCGTAACCCTAGTAGCGCTTTAGAAATGTTAAGTAGTAGTAGTAGTAGTATGCCACCAAGGACCAGATCCAAAATGGCTCCCCTCTTGTCGGTTCCTGGACCAGTTGCTCCAAGAAGCAGTCATTTAGTACATCTACAAATTTTATTTCCCTGGCACTCTATGATGTAACATTTATGCAATCAATATTGGGGTAACTGAAATCACCCATTACTATAGTGTTGCCCAATTTTCCAGCTTTCCTAATTTCTGTAAACATTTCTTCATCTGTCTGTTCATTCTATCCCAGTGGACGGTACAACAGCCCTACAAGAATACTCCTTCCCTTCACACATAGAATTTCTATCCATAATGATTCCACGCTGCTATCTGTTTCATGTGGAATGTTTATTTTATTTGACTCAATTACCTCTTTAACATATAGCGCAACCCCCCTCCAATTTGATCTTTTGGATCATTGCGATACAATTTGTAGCCTGTTAACAGTGTCCCATTGATTGTCCTCTTTCCACCTAATCTCCGAGATGCCTATTCTTATGTTCTTATGGAAAGTCTAGCAGTCCACAAATTCTCGTCCACTGCCTTCAACAGGATTCCTGACATGATAGTTGGTTCAATCAGACAGTTCTGCAGAATTTCTGGAGCACCCTTTTCTATAGACATGGAATGGGCCATTTTTGAGGGACTTAATATATCTGCAGCCCCCCAGTCTGACTGATTTTCAAGCTTGATCCTGGTAAAATAACAGGTCTTATTGGTAATCCATATTGATAACTATTCCCATAAGTTAAAATACCAGCGCTGGCATTTAACTTAATGTGCTGATTTTACCAGCTGAATACTAATCCCCATGCTGCACTAAATCAACTTCCTCATAACTGAAAACACCATCACCAAAAGCAGGTGCGAAGTAGGCTTCCAGGACAGATTTATTCATTCACCTCAGTTTTAATTATATCTATCATGCCCTGTCACTCCAGGGCAGCTCCTCATCTCAGCCATGGTTTTGTGGAAGGGACAAAACCATCATTAAAAAGTGAACTGAGATCCAGGATCAAAATAGGGTTTCAAACCAACCCCCCCCCCCCCCCCCCGTCAAGATTTTACAATGAAACATTATTCCAGAACACTAACTAAATTCACATTTTAAAAACATACTATTGAGATATTTTTCTAGTTCTCAGCATTCTGAATGCTTTGGTTTTTATTACAATGCAGTGCTGAGAATGTGCTAATTTAGCCCTTCAAAATTCAAACCGTTCAGAAGGACATATTTGCATATCATGGATCTGCATAAAAGATCTCAACACTTATCCCCTTATACGTCTGCATATGTTATCAGTTAAAAGCAGGAAACCGGCCAAAGAGTCGGTTGGGCCGCTGGACGAAAATGGTGTTAAAGGGGCGATCAAGGAGGACAAAGCCGTAGCGGAGAAATTAAATGAATTCTTTGCTTCGGTCTTCACCGAGGAGGATTTGGGGGGGACACCGGTGCCGGAAAGAATATTTAAAGCGGGGGAGTCGGAGAAACTAAACAAATTCTCTGTAACCTTGGAGGATGTAATGGGTCAGTTCAGCAAGCTGAAGAGTAGTAAATCACCGGGACCTGATGGTATTCATCCCAGAGTATTAATAGAACTAAAAAATGAACTTGCGGAGCTACTGTTAGAAATATGCAATCTGTCCCTAAAATCGAGTGTAGTACCGGAAGACTGGAGGGTAGCCAATGTTACTCCGATTTTTAAGAAGGGTTCCAGAGGAGATCCGGGAAATTATAGACCGGTGAGTCTGACGTCGGTGCCGGGCAAGATGGTGGAGGCTATTATTAAGAATAAAATTGCAGAGCATATACAAAAACATGGACTGATGAGACAAAGTCAGCACGGATTTAGTGAAGGGAAGTCTTGCCTCACCAATCTAATGCATTTTTTTGAGGGGGTAAGCAAACATGTGGACAATGGGGAGCCGGTTGATATTGTATATCTGGATTTTCAGAAGGCGTTTGACAAAGTGCCGCACGAAAGACTCCTGAAGAAATTGCAGAGCCATGGAATCGGAGGTAGGGTATTATTATGGATTAAGAACTGGTTGAAAGATAGGAAGCAGAGAGTAGGATTGCGTGGCCAGTATTCTCAGTGGAGGAGGGTAGTTAGTGGGGTCCCGCAGGGGTCTGTGCTGGGTCCGTTGCTTTTTAATGTATTTATAAATGAGCTAGAGATGGGAATAACTAGTGAGGTAATTAAATTCGCCGATGACACAAAATTATTCAGGGTCGTCAAGTCGCAGGAGGAATGTGAACGATTACAGGAGGACCTTGCGAGACTGGGAGAATGGGCGTGCAAGTGGCAGATGAAGTTCAATGTTGACAAGTGCAAAGTGATGCATGTGGGTAAGAGGAACCCGAATTATAGCTACGTCTTGCAAGGTTCCGCGTTAGGAGTTACGGATCAAGAAAGGGATCTGGGTGTCGTCGTCGATGATACGCTGAAACCTTCTGCTCAGTGTGCTGCTGCGGCTAGGAAAGCGAATAGAATGTTGGGTGTTATTAGGAAGGGTATGGAGTCCAGGTGTGCGGATGTTATAATGCCGTTGTATCGCTCCATGGTGCGACCGCACCTGGAGTATTGTGTTCAGTACTGGTCTCCGTATCTCAAAAAAGATATAGTAGAATTGGAAAAGGTACAGCGAAGGGCGACGAAAATGATAGTGGGGATGGGACGACTTTCCTATGAAGAGAGGCTGAGAAGGCTAGGGCTTTTCAGCTTGGAGAAGAGACGGCTGAGGGGAGATATGATAGAAGTGTATAAAATAATGAGTGGAATGGATCGGGTGGATGTGAAGCGACTGTTCACGCTATCCAAAAATACTAGGACTAGAGGGCATGAGTTGAAGCTACAGTGTGGTAAATTTAAAACGAATTGGAGAAAATTTTTCTTCACCCAACGTGTAATTAGACTCTGGAATTCGTTGCCGGAGAACGTGGTACAGGCGGTTAGCTTGACGGAGTTTAAAAAGGGGTTAGATAGATTCCTAAAGGACAAGTCCATAGACCGCTATTAAATGGACTTGGAAAAATTCCGCATTTTTAGGTATAACTTGTCTGGAATGTTTTTACGTTTGGGGAGCGTGCCAGGTGCCCTTGACCTGGATTGGCCACTGTCGGTGACAGGATGCTGGGCTAGATGGACCTTTGGTCTTTCCCAGTATGGCACTACTTATGTACAGTACTTATGTACTTATGTACTTATCTATAAAACCACAGGGCCACAGTTGTGGAGCTCTCTTCCAACTGTGGCTGTATCAAAGAGTCTGCACTCTGCTGCAGTGCCTCAGTATATCTAAACACGGGGCAGTGATATCCAAAAGCACTGCCCGCTAACCGCATCCACCATGGTGCCACCTCTGAGACCACATTCCAATTCAAATGCTGTGTTAAGGAGTGGGGGAGAGGGGCGCCACAGGGGAAGGCAGGAAGGTGGCAGCATGGAGGGGGCGGGCCCCTAGACGAAGGCAGCTGGGTTTCTTTTTGAGAAAAGGAGCATGCGTGATGGCAGGTGACGGGCCTTTCGCTGGTGAATGAAAATAAACTAGATTTTTAGGAAAATTAATTGGTTCACCTAAAACAAATCATCAATCAATTTGAATCGCGAATCGGATAGCACTAGTCCAGACATAGAACTCCCTGGTCCTGACAATCCGTATTGTGAAATGGCATCACTGACACTCCTTCTTTGAACAGGACCAGACCATCCAGGTCCTCCATCTCAAGGGACTGCTGGCAAGAAATAGAACTGTAAAGGAGAATATAGAAACCTAACTATATACTGTCCACTCTTTTACCCTAAGCCTTTAACGTAGTGTGCACTAGTGTACTATGGTGCTCAGAATATAATGCATGAATTTAAGCCATAGAAATGCTTACATCACCACTGGTAATCACCATCATTGCATCAGCCCTCCCTTCCTTCCTGCTGGTGGAGCTAAACACGCTCACTGCATGCCAATACTTAGCTTCCCAGTGTGAACGATATATATATATATATATATATATATATATAGGGTGAGCTGGGTATACCAGCGGATAGAATGGCTGCTCGTTCTGTTACTTCCTTTTTTCTTTTTTATATGCTTGTGCTAATGCTGTGAAAAATAAATAGTGGATGGCATTAAGCCGCTGTGCTCATGTGCTCGTTCTCAACATGCTGCATGTTTCACCCTCGGGCTTCATCAGGAGAACGAATCTAAAATGAAAATGTACACATGTAGTACGCTACTACATCTCTCTTATCACTATTAACAACTAAGAAAAAGTTCTTTATACTTGCGATTTCATGGAGACTGCCAGGAGGAGATCAGACCTACAATCCCGTCCAGGATCAGGAAAACGCCGGTGCATGCGCTCTAAGTACCTTATAGACCTTAAGTACCTTAAGAAATAGAACTGACCAGGCTGACCAGGGTCCTAAAAGGACCAAGACAGAATCAGTGAAATATCAAATATCCACATCTCTAACACTTCATGCTTTAGATTTATTCTTTCTAATACTTTTCCCCAAATGAATATCATAACCTAACCACACCCAACCACCATAAATTTGATAGGTTATTAAAATCATATCAGAATATCTGAAAAACTGGTATACAAAGCAAGTTTATTCTTCCCCCCAATAGCTGCAAAAATATTAAAACCCAGAATCCAATTATGAATAGTTTTAGGAACCCTAACCTTTTTCTTTTTTGTATCCTCCTTAACCTCTTCACTTTTCACTGTATCCCTGCTCTTTCATAGAAAGAGAAAAAATATCTTCATACTTCCCCTGCAAAATCTTCCATTTCAGTTTCAAAGAGTCAAGAATTCCCAACACAGCCAAAGCATTTAGGACAAGATTCTGTAAATGGCATCCAAATTTAGGCACTGAAAAAATGAGTGCAGAGTACTATTCTATAAACAGCGCTCCAAGTTGGGCACCATTTATAGAACAGAGCATAATGGCAGGATCCACACAAAACTTTGGGTGTGAGGATTTACACCAACTGAAACCTGGTGTAAATCCTTGCACGTAAATTAGGTATGGATCTCCTGATTCTATAATACTGCACACATTTTTAGTAAATGAACACTAAAACATTTATGTGCACCTTTATAGAATAGCGCATAGCAAGATGCATGCCAAATAATAATTGTTAGTGTCCAATTATTGGGCAGTAGAAGGGCGCTAATTGGCTCATTACTCAATGAAATTGCACACACGAATTGGGCGCATGCCCAAATTTGTGTGTGAATTTTAAGCGCCATTTATAGAATTTGGAGTGGAGGAGTGGCCTAGTTGTTAGGGTGGTGGACTTTGGTCCTGGGGAACTGAGGAAGTGAGTTCAATTCCCACTTCAGGCACAGGCAGCTCCTTGTGACTCTGGGCAAGTCACTTAACCCTCCATTGCCCCATGTAAGCCGCATTGAGCCTGCCATGAGTGGGAAAGCGCAGGGTACAAATGCAACAACAACAAAAAGTATGCCCACTCTGACCAACAGACTGATTCCCCACACTCACTTGTCCCTGAGGAAACTGCTCATTGATACCAATTACATTGAACACCCCCCAAATCAACATCTGACTCAGGCTCTAAAGATGAGCCCAAAGAAGACTGAGATGAATCCCCTGAATCTGATGATTCCCACGCGTCAACAGGCCCACCATCCACATCCCTATCCCTACACTTTTCCCAATCTAAATGCTTCATCACACAGAGCAAATTTTGCATAAGGAGCAATGTAGTGAGAGTTAACATACCCAGTCATGTTTGTGGCACAAATTTGGAGGGGTGGAGACCAGGTTCTGTATGATAAGATGCAGATCTTGTTTGGGTTGGGTGGGTTGGACCCCCTATTGTGAAAGCCTGGTTCTTCTCCCAATCCTTTAATACATAGACCTGCTTATAATCGAATGAGAAAAACGCCCAAGTTCCGACCTAAATCGGGAGATGGACGTTTATCTCACAAAAACGAATAAAGCGGTATAATCGAAAGCCGATTTTTGGACGTTTTCAACTGCACTCCGTCGCGGATGCGGACAAAGTTGATGGGGGCGTGTCAGAGGTGTGGCGAAGGCGGAACTGGGGCGTGGTTATCTGCCGAACAAAGATGGGCGCATTTCACCGATAATGGGAAAAAAGTATGCGTTTTTAGCTAGAATTTAGGACACTTTTCCTGGACCCTGTTTTTTCACGAATAAGGCCCCAAAAAGTGCCCTAAATGACCAGATGACCACTGGAGGGAATCGGGGATGACCTCCCCTGACTCCCCCAGTGGTCACTAACCCCCTCCCACCACAAAAAATGATGTTTCACAACTTTTTATTTTCACCTTCAAATGTCATACCCAGCTCCCTGGCAGCAGTATGCAGGTCACTGGAGGAGTTGTTAGGGGGTGCAGTGGACTTCAGGCAGGTGGACCCAGGCCCATCCCCCCTACCTGTTACAATTGTGCTGCTTAATGCTTATTAGTCGTCCAACCCCCCCAAACCCACTGTACCCACATGTAGGTGCCCCCCTTCACCCCTTAGGGCTATAGTAATGGTGTAGACTTGTGGGCAGTGGGTTTTGAGGGGGATTTGGGGGGCTCAACACACAAGGGAAGGGTGCTATGCACCTGGGAGCTCTTTTACCTGTTTTTTTGTTTTTGTAAAAGTGCCCCCTAGGGTGCCCGGTTGATGTCCTGGCATGTGAGGGGGACCAGTGCACTACGAATCCTGGCCCCTCCCACGAATAAATGTCTTGGATTTATTCGTTTTTGAGCTGGGCGCTTTCATTTTCCATTATCGCTGAAAAACAAAAACGCCCAGCTCACACATTGTTGAATAAAACATGGGCGTCTATTTTTTCCCAAAATACGGTTCGGTCCACCCCTTCACGGACCCGTTCTCGGAGATAAACGCCCATGGAGATAGGCGTTTTCGTTCAATTATGCCCCTCAGAGTGACTGACTATACACCACTCTGCACCTGGACAGCCTTGCTACACACACTGTTCCCATCTATATGTCTGTTCTTGGCCCCTTGGCTACATGGTAAACTGTATTGTAGAAAAGCAATAGCATCATATCTATGTTCTGAATGTTCTATTGCATTGCTTATTAGATATGTCATTGGTATTACACTGACATCGTATTTTATCTGTTATTTGAATGCCAGTGCTGTTAAATGTGTATATTTTAGATACTGTTTCATGGTAGTCCTATTATTAGGTTTTAATTTGCTGTTTTCAAGTTTATCTCATTATTGTATTTATGTTTATATTTGGTCATTTTTACTATTTTAATGCTGTTAACAAAATTGTAAGTTTTATGTTAAACTGTACCTGCTGTACACTTCCTTGGGTGAATCTCTTCATAAATAAAGGTGGTTAATAAATCCCAATAAATAAATTAATGCAGGAAGCACAAACCCTTACAATCCTACCTCTCAACCTAGTTTCCCCACGCCCTCCCTGTTTAGGTATACCCATCATATTATGCTGCTGAGGTTGCAACTTCTTGAAAACACAGCAGCTAGGCTTATATTTTGGAAAGCTAAATATGATCTTGTGTTCCCTTTGCTAATCGAGCTGCATTGGCTAACTGTGAAAGCAAGAATGGTTTTTAAACTGATCCGACTACCTTAGTTTAAGTTGTTAGGCGCAGGAAGAGAACAATGAGCCTGTACCCTTCAAATGTTGTGTGTTTCTTTTTTAAATGGATTAAACTTAAAAGTATTTAGGAAAGGTCTATTGTGGTCCAAATGATGAGATGTTGGAATCTACTTCCAGTAGATGTTAGGATAATCGAATCTTATACTCTTATACTTAAGCAGTTCTTTTGAAAGTAACATTTCTAACAGTGGTCTTCCTTCACAGTTTTTTTTTAACCCATGACTACTAAATTTGGAGGAATGGCTTGACTGAAAAAGTATGTGTCTGGGTGGTGCCAAACTCTTCCTACTTCGATGATGGACCTAGCAATACCCCATGGGATATTAAAAAACATTATATTATAGCCTTTGCCCAATCTGTACCTTTTAATAAATTTATCATGGAGTCTTTCAGCAGCTCCGTGTCTGGCATGTTTAGATCTTTACTTTAAATTCACTTCATATAACAGAAACATCTTGATTCTTCATCCAGGAATAATTCAATCAGTTAAACTACTGTGATTGAGCACAGGTGGGCTCAATTAAACTTATTATGGGCCTTATTAAAGCAATTTTTGGAAACAGAACTAGGGTTTGCTATTCTATGACAAAAAGTCTGAAGACTTAGACTTTTTGTATTTTTATTCTTAAATACTTTTGAAATTTTTCCATAGCTTTTCTTGTTGAAACTGTAGAGTATTTTGTTTAGATCAATGAAACAAATCCCTAATTTAATGCATTTTAAATTGTATTTTTCAGACTGCAGAATATGAAAAATGTACAAGAATGGGAAAGTTTTGATGTCAGTTGAACATTTTATTAGAACACATCACTTTTGATCTAATTATTTATAGTGATGAGTATACTGGATGTAATATTCAGCAGTAACAGTCACCATGTTAATTTAAACACCAGCCACAGCATGTAAATTAACACATACATTCAGGAATGCTATCTGTAGAGTCAGCAATGCAAAATGTGTGGTGGCGAATATCCTTCGTTTTTGCCTGCTCTTCAGTAGACCTGGAGTAGCCGTATTGATTATCTGTATAGCAGCTGAAGATCACCACTGCATGTAAAGAATAGTAATAATGACACTGATCAGGAAAAAAAAATGCATCAGTGGTACAGCACCCTCCCTCCACTTTAACAAACATGTGGCAAGCTCAACACCATATATCATAATAATAAAGATTGTGAGGACCTCAGAAAAATTGGATGTGACCTATGCAAGAAATCTAAGGGGGCCTTTTACCAAACTGCAGTAAAAAGCGGTTTTAGAATGTGTTTACATGGTTCATTTCTACGTGTTAAGGCCCTTTTTACTACGTGGGCAAAATGGCCGAATTTTTGCTTTTTTCCTATTAATGGCCACACGCTAATTTTCCCATTAACATTAACTTATTTTGTAGGTGGTAAGGGCTCATGCATTAACCACATGCAAATTGATTAGCACACAGCATTGTAGCTGCGCTAACTGATTAGCTCAGAACAATCCTACTCTCTGTCCCAGCACTAAAAAATAAAATCTATTTTGTAGCATGTGGGTAGCTCATGCCAATGCCAAAATTATTGCAGGACGCCTGAGCGCACCCTGCGGTAAGGCATTTTAAGCTGCGGTAAGCATGAATTAGTGCTTACTGCAGCTTAGTAAAAGGACCCCTACATATAAACATGCAACCTGTGCCAGAGAGGGACCTGGCAGCCAGATCTCCCTGACAGCTTTAGCAACTTGATTTCATTCTCAACTTGCTGCTCCAAGGAAGTATTTACCATTCCTGAGCTATAGTTTGATAATGTTTCAATAGGATTCAAAGTGTAACTGTCCCCTCTAAAATATGTGAGAGAGAGCTCAAAATTACCTTCATTCTTCCATCCTTATCTCTTCTTGGTCCATGCATCCTGGCTTATTGTTCTTTTTGACATTTGGAGAGTGGGTCTTATTTGAGCTTCCTGTTCTGACAATTCTTCCCTGACCTACCTTACCTGCCTTTCCCTCATTTCTCACTCCTCATTTCTATCAATTCCATTTCTCTTCTTTACTCCCAAGACAGTTCTGGAGAATGTCACACGTCACTAGCCACAAAGTAAACCATACTTTAGTTAAAATGAACCTCTGAAAATACCTCTTTCTACTGAGTTTTAATTAGTCTTGGTGGAATGGTTAGTTTGAACATCTTATTCTCTCAAACAACATCAACTTGTTCATTCAACTGACTCCCACATTTACAATGTAGTCGATACAGAAACCAACACGTTCCTGATGTATTTTCACATTTTTGAGGAACTGATTGGTATCTTATGAAATCTTCAAACTCATTTGCTGTACAGCTGCTACATTTTTTTCCTGATTAGTGTCATTAGTACTATACTTTACAATATCTACATTTTGAAATAGAGGATACACATCACATCATAGTTTTGTAAATGAGTCTATTCATGTGAAAGTTTTTTTTTTTTTTTTAGTTTTTCAAAAATCCTTTAGCATAATGCTTGCCAAACCAAATCAATCAGTATGATTTGTAAATTCATGTGTGCATAGCCATGTCTGAAATGGACATAGAAGATGGACAATTGATTCAAACAAATGAGATGTTTTTCTTCAGGGAAATTAGCTTATATTCACTGCTTTCATTTATTGTTTTCAGCATACAGTAAATATTTGATACCTCCACATCACTGTGCTGATAAATTCATATTGTACTTGATTTTTCTTTGCGATTGCAAAGAATGAAATGTGTGATACTTATTGGTGCACACACTAGTCTTTAAAGCGCCTATCTGGAACTATAATTTTATAGTTTTTGAGTGAATTCAAAAGATATGCTACCAATTTATCATCAAAGGGCTTTGGCCAGCTCTGCTCATGTGGTGGCACACTCTTTGAGCTCATTAAGGATGAAAAATGGCCTGCGCTAGTATAGGTGCGTGTTTTGGATGGGCACAGATCCATTTTTCAGCGCCCCGGTAAAAAATGCCTTTTTTTTGGCAAAATAAAAATTGACACATGTCCATTTTGGGTCTGAGACCGCCACCCATTCACTTAGCAGTACGGTCTCACGTGTTAACCGGGTGGTAATCGTCAATGCGTGCACACTACTGATTAGCGCCTGGTTAGTGCCGCGCATTCGAAAATAAAAAATATTTTTGGACACGCATAAAAAATGGAATTACTGCCCGGGCGGTAGTTCCAAATTGATGCATGTTGTGCGCATGTAGGCACCAACGCGACTTAATAAAAGAGCCCCTAATTGAATACTCTGTGAGCTTCCGGGATCCTGTAAGAACCTCACCAGCATAGAATTAATAAAGACATTTGTCCATCAGCTGCAACTACTGCTGTGATTTTAGATGCTGTACTATTTGGTACACACTGATTTCATCATTCAGAACTCATTTGTTTCTGAAGACACGTTTAGAAGCTTCATCTATAAGAATGGTTTCAAAGACTTATGTATAGCAAATGTTTTGATTATTCGCTCGTTGTAAAAGAGATCATAATCTGCAACTTACAAAGTCCCAGGATTTCTTGAGAAGCAGTGTAGCTACTGAAGCTTTAACTGTTCAACTGATTCACTCCTAGTGATAAAAATCCTGATAGCATTATAACATCATACTCAAATAAATCATCAACCATCTTCCTGGCCTCCAAAGAAAAAGTCTGACATATGTTGATGTGTAGAAATATACTCCAATGGCCAGATAGTTAAAAGCACTCATGAGTTGGCAGCAGGTACAGACCACATAAATGACTTGTCCTGTATATCTCAACTGCACTTGCTCCCTTGGTTATCTGTTAAGATGTTTCATTGTATTGTACGAACAGCGTTAACATCATACCTATCTTCTTTGAATGTTTTAATGTGTACTTATTAAGGTATTTCATTTGTATTAAACTGACCGTATTATTTCTATGTTATATGAATGTTCTTCCATGCTGCCTATTTTGGTATCATTCATATTCTGTCTGCCATTTATCGTATTCCTGTGATATGATTGTTTTACAGTGATGTTAAATGTTTATATTTATGATATTGTATCATATTAGCACCATTACTAGGATTCAATTAGCCATCTCCAGGTTTACCTCATTGATTGTATTTGTGCTTATATTTGGTCATTTATAATTGTTATGCTGTTAATTTAAGTTTTATATCAAGCTATATGTGCTGTATACCACCTTGGTTGAACCTCTTCATAAGAGTGGTTAATAAATCCCATAAATAAATGAGGTCATACATATGCATTCAATGGAAACTCTTGTGCATTTATCCTTGCTGAAGATATGTATGACTTTATACAGAGAACATCAATAAAAATGTATAGAGCCACTGTAGCATGGAATATTGAGCTCCTAATTACTAGAATAAATAAAATAAAATATAACTAAAAAGAAACTAAGAAAAAATAATAAAATTAAACTAATATCTTTATACAAGGAATGCTATTTAGTTTATGAATCTAGTTTATGGTCAATAGAGTTGTATAAAGATTCCTTCTCACAGATACTCAATGAAAACCCTACTCATTGTGGCTTTTTTTTGTGCCGGTACACCTTTTGTTTCCTTGTCCACTCATCCCCCCATCTCTTGTGGCCACTGCTGCTCTTCCCAATGAGCTGCAGCATGGATAAAACAAGAAGTAGCTGGTGCAGGGCTGCAGTGCTAGGACACATGCTGTTGGTTCTGCTGATCCCCTGCTCCAGAACAGGAAGTTGATGTCAGAGGGGCAGGGGATCAGCAGAACCTGCAGTGTGCATCTGAGCACTGTGGCCCTGTGCCTTTTATTCCTTGATTTGCCTGCCACTGCTGCTCGTTGGGAGAAGCAGCAGCAGCAGCCACAGGAGAGATGCTGGATGGGAAAGAGGGGCAAGGAGAGAGAGATGCTGATGGGGAGAGAGGAGGCAAGGGCAGGAATGCTGGATGGGGAGAGAGAAGGAAAGAGAAGATGCTGAATGGGGAGAGAAGGAGAAGGGGAGAAATATTGGAGAGAGAGGGAGAAGGGGAGAAATATTGGATGGGGAGAGAGGGGACAAGGGGAGAAATGCTGGATGGGAAGAGATTTGTTTGGCACGATTCACCTTTGGTAAAACCATGTTGTCTCGGATCTTGCAACTTATCGGCTTCTAGGAAATTCACAATCCTTTCCTTCAGCATCGCTTCCATTACTTTTCCTATAACCGAAGTGAGGCTTACCGGCCTGTAGTTTCCAGCTTCTTCCCTATCACCACTTTTGTGAAGAGGGACCACATCCGCTGTTCTCCAATCCCATGGAACCTCTCCCGTCTCCAAGGATATATTATACAAATCTTTAAGAGGACCCGCCAGAACCTTTCTGAGCTCCCTCAATATCCTGGGGTGGATCCCGTCCGGTCCCATGGCTTTGTCCACCTTTAGATTTTCAAGTTGTTCATACACACTCTCTTCCGTGAACGGTGCTATATCCACTCCATTCTCATATGTACTTTTGCCAGTCAATCGTGGTCCTTCTCCAGGATTTTCTTCTGTGAAAACAGAACAAAAGTATTTGTTTAGCAAATTTGCTTTTTCTTCATCATTATCCACATAGCGGTTCGAAGCATCACAATTCCCTTTTTAGTCTTCCTCCTTTCACTAATGTACCTGAAGAAATTTTTATCACCCCTCCTTACCTTTCTAGCCGTTTGTTCTTCCACTTGCACTTTCGCCAGACTTATCTCTCTCTTGGCTTCTTTCAGTTTCATCCAGTATTCCTCTCTATGTTCCTCTTCTTGAGTTTTTCTGTATTTCAGGAACGCCAACTCTTTAGCCTTTATTTTCTCAGCCACTTGCTTGGAGAACCATATCGGTTTCCTATTTCTCTTGCTTTCATTTACTCTCCTTACATAAATGTTTGTGGCCATATTTATAGCTTCTTTCAGCCTGGACCACTGTCCTTCCACTTCTCGTTCGTCTTCCCAGCCCATCAGCTCCTTCCTCAGGTATTCCCGTATTTTACTAAAGTCAGCATGCTTGAAATCCAGGACTTTGAGTTTTGTGGCTGCTCTCCATTTCAGCTGTCATATTAAACCAAACTGTTTGATGGTCACTGCTGCCCAGGTGGGCACCCACTTGGACATTTGACACACTATCCCCATTTGTGAGCACCAGATCCAGCGTCACTCCCTCCCTTGTGGGTTCTGTCACCATTTGTCTGAGCTGAGCACTTTGAAAAGCATCCACGATCTCTCTACTTCTTTCCGATTCCGCAGATGGAACCTTCCAATCTACATCTGACAGATTGAAATCTCCCAGCAACAGGATCTCTCTCTTCTTTCCCAACTTTTGAATATCTGCGATCAGATCTTTATCTTGTTCCTCCAATTGTGTCGGAGGTCTGTAGACAACACCCACATGGACAGAGGTTCTATCATCTCTTTTTAAGGTGATCCAGATCCCTGTCATTTCAGTCGCTGCGATATCATTTCTTACATACAGAGCTACTCCTCCACCTTTATGACCATGTCTATCCTTCCTAAATAGATTATAGCCTGGTATGTTTGCATCCCATTCATGGGAACCATTGAGCCATGACTCCGTGATTGCAACAACGTCTAAGTCTGCCTCCAACATTAGGGCTTGAAGGTCATTAACTTTATTGCTTAGACTGTGAGCATTTGTGGTCATCGCTTTCCATCTACATTTCAGTGGAATTTTTATCTTCTGTTTAGTTTTTTTGTTTAGTCTCACTTCCTGCTGTGTTGGTAAGAAGTGACTTGCTAAGATTGTTGTTTTCATTGCTTTCTTTTCTAATGTCGCATCTTGTTTTTAGCCTTAGCTGGGGGTGACCACTTGAAGTGAACTGCTTCCATATGCCACCCCCGCCTTCTAGTTTAAATGCCTAGAAATATATTGTCTGAATTTCTCCCCAAGGATTTTTTTTCCTGCCACAGTGAGATGCAGCCCATCGTTGCAGTATAGTCTTTTGTTTTTCCATGTAATGCCCCATCCTCCTATGTACCTAAATCCTTCTTGGTGACACCAGGCTTTGAGTCAGCTATTGAAATTCTCAGTACTTTGCAATCTTTTCTTTCCCTTTCCAAAGGTAGGTAGTACTTCAGAGAAAGCTATTGTTTGTATCAAAGTTTTTAACCCCTCTCCCAGCTCCTGAAAAGCTATCTGCATGGCAAGTGGGGTATTACTGGACAAGTCATTTGTTCCCAGGTGGATAACAACATCAGTGTTTGACTCCTTAGTTTCTTCTCTGATTATAGAGATTATTTGCTTGATACAACAGCCCTTATGTCTAGGTGTCACCTATATGTGTGTACAGTAGGATTTTGTGAGTTTTTTTTAGGGGGGTTGACACTTTCCACCATAAATGTAACAGTTAGAATGGATTATGGGCCTGGGTCCCCTTATCTACAGTGCACTGACCAGTAGGCAACTTCAGGGACCTACTTGGTGCTCTAATAGGACTGGCTATAATATCTGAGGCTGCCATAGAGGCTGGTATGTACTGTTTCTTTTACATCTTTGGGGGTGGGGAGGGAGGGTCAGTGATCACTGGGGGAGTAAGGGGGATCATTTCTTTATTCCTCCAGTAGCCATCTGGTCATTTAGGGCACCTTTTTGTGGCTTAGTTAGGTGTAGCTCAAAACATCTTAGTTTTAGTCCTGGATGTTTTTGTTTTGTTCCATTATAACAGAAAAACATCCAAGTGTTAGGAACGCCCAGATCCTACCCTTAACACACCCCAACATGTCCCCTTGTGATTTGAATGCACTGCGGATGAACAGCATAGAAAACAGTTTAGAAAATGGATTTCAAAAATAGTGATTTGAACGTTTTAGCAAGCAAATCATCCAAATGCTGCTTTAAGCATTTGGACATTTCTGAATCCTGTTCAGAAGGAATGGATCCTCAGAAGCTTAGTGGAGATTGGGTGGCAGCACCGGTGGTGGGAGGCAGGACTAGTGGTTGGCAGGCGGGGCTAGTGCTGGGCAGACTTCTACGGTCTGCGCCCTGAAAATGGCAGATACAAATCAAGGTCAGGTATACACATAAAGTAGCACATATGAGTTTATCTTGTTGGGCAGACAGGATGGACCATGCAGGTCTATCTCTGCCATTATCTACTATGTTACTACGTTACTAAGCTACTTTTTAAATGTTTTTCTCTTTTAGAAATGAGTCCCATAGCATGCTTATGTCCAGTTAGGCTCGTATTCTATAAAGGAAAGCAGGCACCTACATTCATTTATAGACTAGACATCCAGGCACCCTCTGGGTACCTAAAATTAGGTACCCAGCTATAGTATTGCTCTGTAGATGCAGACTGCAATTACATTTTTATTTGTTTATTTTATTTATTGGGATTTATTAACCGCCTTTAAGAAGAGATTCACCCAAGGTGGTGCACACTAGGTACAGTTTAACATTAAACTTACAATTTTGTTAACAGCGTAACAATAGTATAATGAACAAATAAAGACACAGACAGAATGAAAAAGGAAAACTTGAAAGCAGTAAATTGAAACCTAATAATATGACTACCATGAAACAGGATCAACATATCCACATTTAACAGCACTGACTTCTAATAACAGAGATATAATAAGATGTAAGCATAATAGCAATGGAATATGTAATAAGCACAGAATTAGAACATTCAAATAAAATGTAATTGAACCCCTGCAGATTGAGGAGATAATGTACTGTTACCTTTATGCTAGAAACCCTATATTTAGCTCAAGAGGGTATACAAAGAGAGTTTGCTAAAAACTGGAGGAAAAAAGAATACTGCCACAGGAAAAGCTGCAAAAAACAATCTGTTGGAAATCTCAGATCCCTAATTTTAAAGAAGTACACAACATCTTAAAACAAGTGAAAGATTCTGTAGAAGTAGAGAGAGAAAGAGGAGACCTAGATGAGGCACCGGAAGAAAGATACATGCAAAACAAGAAAAAAGAGCCTCAGAAAGAAACAACAGAGAAAAACAGGTACAGAAAGAGAAAAAAAAAAGTCTGGAAAGAAGCAGCAAGAGAAAAGCTGGTGCACAGGGAGAAAGAAGGTATTTGGAAAAGAGCACAAAAAGAAGAAAAAATGAATCCAGAAAAGGAACACCGGAAAAAAAAAGTTGATAATGAGAAAGAGGAGCTCAAAAGGGGTTACTAAAAAACAAAAAAACAACCCACTGCTGCCATTAAATGCCTCTTGTCAGACAGTTTACAAATAATAGTAATGACTTATATATTGAACCTTACACGGAGAATAAATCTTGGGCAGTCGATAGCTCTTGTACTAGCTTTAGGCTTTAGGCTATGTGATTCTAAAAACACAAATATATATTTTCAGAAGCTTGCTTTGCTGTTCAATTGTATTGCTTGATTTTTTAAAAATCATGTAGCATAAGTAGAAGCGATGTAGGAAAAATGTCAGGCAGAAGCTCTGTTCTATGGATCTGCACCTCCTCCTGTACATGGACAAACCTTGCTCCCCTCCCCCCCCCCCCCCCCCCCCCCCGTTTACTAAGCTGTGCACTAATGCCGACATAGCCCATTCACTTTGAATAGACTGTGTGTCGGAATTTCCGGGCGACTTAGTAAATGGGGGGGGGGGGGGGGGGTTAATGTCAGAGTAGGATGTGAGGTTGCCTCCCTGAGCCCCAGAAGCAACGAGAGAGTAAACATGGGCAAGATGCTACAAAAATTCAGTTAACATGATTTTTAGCAGCCCTCTACTTGTTACAAGTTAAAAGTATTATAGGTGCCTTCCAGGGAAACTGAAGATATGCCTGCTACGAAAGAACTGACTTGTATAATTTTACTGACAGCATATCTATGCTTTTGTCTATTGATTTAGCTACAGCACAAACTTAATAACCTTCTGTTCTCTATAACCTGACTTGTGCACATGTTTTTTTATTTGTAAAACTTCATAGACACATTGGTGTAAATCTGTTTAGAATTTAATCCAGACGGTTTCTTTATTATAGCAATTTACATAACATTTGCAGCGCAATTTTGTAAAACATTTTCACATGCAAACAGCTCATTTATGCTGTGATAAACAGGCTCTGCTTGTGAAAGTAAAGTGAGCGGAAAGCATAGAGCAAGATTTCTCACTTTAGGAATCCAGAAGTTTGAAGTAGAGGCTCTCTAAAGTAGTTTTGACTAGAAATCTCTGGAGGCATATTTGCCTGAAGTCAGGAAAGATGTGCTGAAAAAGCCTGGGGAAAGGCTAATCAGTCAGCAGGGTCCCAGGTACTGTAATCAGCAGTCTTTACTCTTGTAAAGGAAGAAATTTAAAAGGATTGGTTGTCTCCTAGAAAAAGAAACACACATGAGAGCAAATGAAGGATTCCTCAGGACAGGATTCCTGTTTCTTTTTTCTTACAGATTCAGAAACAGGCTGTGGAGCAGTGCCCTGGAAGGTTGCACTATATTGAACAGTTGTGGGCCTAGAAGAGGAGAGAGGGGGCAGTCATTTCAGAGCAGAAGGCTGTGTGCTGGAACAGTTCTTCTCACTGAGGTTAAAAGTGAAAAGAAGAAAGTGCTAGCCAGGGCCGACTCAACCTATGGACCAGGTGAGGCACTGGCCAGGGTGCCGGTAATATAGGGCGCCAAAATCCCAGTCCAGTCTACCTTCAGACTTCTAGAGAGATTTTTTTTGTTACATTTATACCCTGCACTTTCCCACTCATGGCAGGCTCAATACAACTTACATATTGTATACAGGTACTTATTTGTACCTGGGGCAATGGAGGGTTAAGTGACTTGCCCAGAGTCACAAGGAGCTGCCTGTGCTTGAAGTGGGAATTGAACTCAGTTCCCCCGGACCAAAGTCCACCACCCTAACCACTAGGCCACTCCTCCACTCTGAGATAGGTGCCAGACTGGGATTTTGGCACCTTTTATCATCAATGTCCTGCGCCAGTGCCTCACCTGGTCCAGCAGAAGGAGGAGATATTAGATTCCAAGTGAAAGGGGGAGGTGAAAGGAGAGAAATCCCAGGGGGAGGGGGGCAATGCAGAATTTGGCTCAGGATACCAAAGTCCCTTGAGCCATCCTTGGAGCTACCCAAAGACTAGAAGCCTCGAGAAGAGAAAAGTTCTGCCCAATGGATGAAAGCCTGAAAATGGGAAAAAGATGGCTCTAAAAGGCAAGAGGTCTAAAAAGGGGGGAAGGATTATTTAAAGGGAGAAAGCTTGAAAAGGGGATAGAAGGCTACTCTAAGAAGAGTGAAACATTAAAGCGGATTAGCCTTAGGGGAGTACAGAGGGAGTAAACCTGTAGCATGTTGGAAGTAGGTGACAATGAGGCGCAAATCCATGTAAATGCACTAGCATTTAATTGTGATCTAAATGCATACCCATGACAATGGAAGATTAAGTGACTTACTCAACTTCAGAAGGATAAGCAGCAGCAGGATTTGAACCAGATTTACACTGGTAGGTGACCTGCTGCTCTAACCACTGGTCTACTCCTCCATTCCACGTTTAGAAGCATGGCCATTATTTTACTCACTACAAAGTTCAGACTAACTGGCTTGCTGTTTCCAACCTCCTCCTTCTGCTTTTGTGGAAAGCGACTGCATCCACTCTTCTCCAATCCTCTGGGACCACTCCAGACTCTAAAGAATTATTGCAAAGGTCAAAGGTCATACAGTGGATCTACTAGAGCTTCTCTTAGTTTTTCAGTACCCTCAGATGTATCCTATCTGGCCCAATTGCTTTGCCTATGTAACCTTGGTCTCAACATACATAGTCTGTGCACCAACTAGCTTGTCATGGGTCAGCACCCCCAAGACCAGGGTCACAAAATAAACGGGTTCCTACAGTTTCTTTACTCATTGAGCTGGGCGTAGGCTGGGGCCAGAGTTACTCCGGTAGGCTGTAGGGTGTTAAGCCGTGGCTTTTACTCTCTATTCTCGTTTCTTTGTTAGTCTGGGAATAAGCAAGCTTCACTTTCAAGCAAAGAAAAGACTCCAGCCCAGGTTTATAGGAAAACAACAACTTTACTTAACTTCTGCAACAGGTAGTTCAAATCCTTTTTCTACACCAGTCTGTTCATCTTGGCCAGATGGACGATAGTACACTCCTATCACTATCTTTTTCCCCCTTTACACATGGAATTTCTATCTATAGGGATTCTATGATGTGTTTTGTGTCCTGCAGAATTTTTAGTCTGTTCGATTCAAGACCCTCTTTAACATATAATGCTCCCCTCCACCAATTTGATCTGGTACCAGTAAATCAGAGTCGAACTCAGGGGTATGGTGTAACTCCTTCAGTCCAAATTTTATAAAATCCTACAGTATGTACATATTTATAGCTTCTTCTGTCCATTACCCATCCTTTCTGGGTGAAACAATCTAAGGCTGCACCTGCAGCACCCTTTCCAGTTGCTAGACATAGAGTTATGATGTGGCTACAGCGCTGTACATGTTCGATAGTGCTTTAGAAATAGTAAGTTATATTAGTAATAGTATTCTCTAGAGCAGAATTCTCCAGAGCAGTGGTTCTTAATCTTTTTTCAGTCAGGACACACCTAATGGATAATGCTCACATATGTGACACACTGCATACATGTATGGCAGTTCTTATGAATTAAATGTAAACATGCTGTGTATCCACAAATACCTTACCTCCCCAACCAACAACAGGTGCAGATCATAACTAGCACATTTTATCCATGAAAGTTACCACAGGAAAAAAAATTTCTGATTTTTTATGTCATCTGACTAATAGAAATAAATCTCTCCACTACCAGGCACACTGCAAAATAATACAAAACCTGGAAAAAAATAACTCAGCATAGAACAAACCGATTTAGCACTAATTCCTGTGATTCTAACAACATCAACCTAACTTAAGCATAGGCAGTGCTACACGGGCTCTAAAACACCAATAGAACTACTACATGTAAAACAGAACAAGTGGGACTGCTAGAAAGTTCTACACAGAAGCTACATGCAAACAGAATATCACACCTCAGTCACACACAAAACAAACCCTCACCAAATATAGATCAAGGGACCACAAATTAGAGATATGAAGATAAAAATTGAACTGGGAACCCCAAGAAGTCAAATTAGGCAGGTACCACAACATGGGAGAAATTAAAACAAAAATGCATTTCCTCCTGTACTAAGCAAAATACAAACACATCAGTGGTACACATTTCCCAAAACTTACATATTCCAGTTAATAAATTCAAAATGAAACACTTTTGCTACCTTTGTTGTTTGGACCCCTACTAGCAAAGGTACCCAACGCAGTGGCGGGAAGAGGGGATCGAAAGGGTTGGCTCTGGGGGAGGTCAAAGGTGGCGGTGGCGGCAGGAGGGGTCATAAATGGCGGGGGGTTGGGGTTAAAAATGGAGGGGGGGGGTCAGCTGTGCCATGGAGGGGGCTAAAATGTGCCTCCTCAGCTCGGGCTCTGGACCCCCTCCTGCCGAAGTCTGGCTACGCCCCTGCCACCAGCGTTCCATGCCGAAATCCAAGTGTATTCTATAACAACACGCGTAACTTAATTGACTTAACAAGTCAATCGGTAAAGCACTTAACAAGCAATAATGAGCACCAATTAGCAATAATTAGAATTTACATGCATAACTTGCTAAGCATATTCTATAATGCAAAGCGCCTAAATTCTAGTATGCGGAGTCAAAAAGGGGCATGGTTATAGGCAGAGAAATGGGCATTTCATGGGTGTTCCAACATTTATGCGCACTGTTATAGAATATGCCCCTTTGTGCCTAAATCTACACGCCGATATTTACGCCACATTTCCTTTGGTGTAAATGGATGCGAATAGCTGTAGGCGCTGGGATATCAACTAAGCAAATTCTGTATACCGTGCCTAGATCTAGGTGCCACTTATAGAATACTCAGGCGTAAATTTATTCCACATGGATTTTTCAGGTGCCATATTTAGAATCTAGCCCTATATATTGAATCTAGCCCTCTGAGTGCATACTTTTGTTTACATGCGTATGCAGTTGCTTCATTTTATAAAAGCTGTTTTCTGCATGTTAAGGGGGCTTTAAACGTGGAAAAAGCTTCATAAGACCACCCTCATTATGCACAATTAGTGCCTTTTCAAAAATTGCTGCTTATATACATACCAACTGACATATGTAAGTACGCATTTTATATGTGTAAATGGCTCTAATGCCGCCTAGAATCCATTCCTTAATGTCTGAGTCTCAAGTTATCTTTCCCAAGGGATATTAAGCAAAGAGAGAGAAAAAGTGGATTCTTGCAGCACACTGCAGCTAAAGCATCAAAGAAGCGATCAATAAATTTCCCAGCTTTACCTGTTGCTGCCTACATTTACCCTTTGCCACAGAAAACTAAGATCCATCAGACTGCAGATTGATGGCTGTTCTAACTTCTGGGACTGCAGCTGAGACATCTGTCATACTATCTAGTGAATAATGTTATCAATTGTTAGAGCAGATAGATTTTTAAAACTCATCCACAGTGTAAACAACTGAACCAAATTTACCGCATGCAGTCCACAGGGCAATCAATAAAAAATAGCGGACTGTTAATCTCTTAGGATGTCATAATATTTTTAGGCATTTGGTGGGTAAAATATGTACACAGCCTAATTTTATTGGTAATACACTGAATTTAATGTTGAGAATACTATATCTGCATAACATGAGGAAATTTTCAAAAGGATGTAGGGCCTCTGCAGTATTTATTTATTTGTTGTTTTATTAGCCTATAAACAAAAAGCCTTCTGGACAAGGAAGCGAATAAATTATAGATACAGTGATATAAAAATCATACCATAAAAACATATCTATCATAAAGCAATAAAACAACAAAAACATACACAATTTACAGAAGAGTTAAAATGCAACACAGAACAGATATGCTTTCACAAGCACACAGAAGAGTAATAAATTTGTTTCAACAGGCAGCTCTAGTGGCAACTTTAGCTCACTTTCTGATACCAAGTAGGGAAAGCACTGCCAAAACAGCACCTGTGAGGAACAAAGACTTCAGGTAGGCTGATAATTACCGAGAAATCCCTGATATAACTAGGGCCTAATCCATACAGTAACTTATAAAAGAAACATGAAGCCCAATTTTATATAGGCCTTCTAGGTTGGGAAAAGTATATCTAAGGTGAAAAAAAATCACAACTTGCGAAAAGCTCATTGACTGTGGAGTCTTTTATTATGGGGTCCTTTTACCAAGCTGCGGGAAAAAGGGCCCTGCGCAAGTGGCAGGGGGCGTTTTCCCCATGTACCAGGGCCCTTTTTAACTCAGCGGGTAAAGCCCCCAGACACACATGGCCATGCGGTGGGGAGTTCTTACCGCCACCCATTGAGGTGGCGATAAGGGCTCCCGTGCTAACCTGGCGGTAACCGGGCAGCACGCACTGATGCCCGATTAATACCAGGTTTGCTTTTCCCCCTGGAAATTGCACGTGCTCGGGGCAGGACTACTGCCAGAGGCTGCATTGGGCTGGCAGTAGTCCCGGAAGAGCGAGCGGTAAGCCCGCATTGGGCTTACAGTCACTCTGTAAAAGCGTCCGTATATGCAGCTACTTTGTCTGTCCCTAGTTGGTTCACAATCTAAGTTTTTGTACCTGGCATATTGGAGAGTTGAGTGATTTTGGACAGGATCACAAGGAGCTACATAAGAACATAAGCACCACCATACAGAGAAAAGACCAAGGGTCCATCAAGCTCAGCATCCTGTCTCTGACAGTGGCCAATCCAGACCTCAGGAACCCGGCAAAAACCCAAAAACAAAACAAAAATTTAAATTAATAATGTTCAATGGACTTTTCCATCAGGTGTCTGTCCAAACCCCCTATAAACTCAGCAAGGCCAACTGCTGTCACTACATTCTCCGGCAACGAGTTCCAGAGTCTAACTACGCGCTGAGTAAAGAAAACCTTTCTCCTATTTGTTTTAAATCTACCACATTCTAGCTTCATCTTATGTTCCCTGGTTCTATTATTGTTAGAAAGTGTAAACAAATGCTTCACATCTGTCCGCTCTATTCCACTCATTATCTTGTAGACTTTTATCATATCACCCCTCAGCCGCCTCTTCTCCAAGCTGAAGAGCCCTACAGTGAGAAGCCCATCACACTAACCATTAGGCTATTCTTCCACTCAGTATAAGGCTGTGGTAAAAATCCTGCTTTATGGCAACTCATACAGCTGGAACACTCACTCTATTGAACATTTTTTTAAAAAGAAAACCACGTAAAAAGAAAGCAGCTCATGAAACTACTAGATTTTGCAAAACAGCTTGTCTAAGCAGAGTGAATTAAGGAGGGAAGCTCTAAAACTAAGTGGTTCCTGTGCAGCAATGCAGTAGAAACCCTTTCAAAGTGAAAGGGCTTTGTCAGCATTACCGTACTGGGGACCACCAGTGTGGTTTGATAAAGAGGTCCTAAAGGTGTTTGATTTGTGAGTTATCTTTATAAGCACAATTGTTCTCTCACTCAGCCCTCCTAAGCCCAGCTCCAAACGAGCAATTAGTTGACACACGCGTCTTGATGCAAATGTAGATGCCGATGGGGAAAAATTTTAAAGTATCCATATATTTATTGGAAAGTAGAAAATATCATCCCAAATGTATTTATTTATTTGTGACATTTATATCCCACATTATCCCAAACAAGTTTGAGTTCAATGTGGCTTGCAATAAACAGTATAGGATACATAACAAAGAATAATGCATAAGAAATTAATTTGTTGTAAGAATCCAATTTTACAATACAGTATCATAAACATACTGGGATAGCTATGGACGTTTCACATTAAGAAAATATATTATGAATGAGAAATTGTACATGAAGCAAAGAAAAAGTTAATGGCAAATAGAGTAATAACCAATTCAGGTGTTAATTAATTGTATGAGATATGGTCGTTCTTTGTGAGGTTTTGTTTGACTAGGAACGATTTGAGGATTTTGCAGAATCTAGTATATTCCTGTATATTTCTTATTTTGGGTCAAAGGAAAATATTGGGATAATGGAGGTAGTCATCTGGATATTTCTCTTAGGTGGTAATAACTGTGGATATTCAGTGGCACCATCTAGATCAATCGTTCTCAACCTTTTATCAGTCGGGACACACCTGAAGGATGATGCTCACATACATGACACACTTCATATGTGACCCTCACGGACCTTTAGTCTGACACAGTATGGCAGTTCTTGTGAATTAAATGTAAACATGCTCTGCACCCACAAAAATCCCCCAATAGCAGATGCAAATCTTAACTAGCACATATTCTCCATGGAAGTTACCATACAAAAAAAAATATTTTTTTTTAGATTTCTCTTATCATCTGAGTAACAGCAACATAAATCTCTCCTCTACCAGGCACACTGTGAAATAATACAAAACCTGAAAAAAATCCTACGTTAACAGCTATGTAGCCATAGGAGCCAACTTTTCAAAATGATTGGGGGTGCTGAAAATTTTTTTTTTTTTTTACAGGTGGTGCATTCCCCCTCCCCCTCTCCTCCCCCTCCATTCATATCCAGCAATTCTCCTCTCTCTCCTGCCCTCCCCTCTCTCCATCCATGTCCAACAAGTCTCATCTCTCCCCTGCCCTCTCTTCCATGTCCAACTATTTCTTCTCCCTCGCTCCCCTCCATGTCCAGTAACTCACCCCAAACACCACATGCCCCTTTTCAGCCCCCCTCTCTCCTCCGAGTTCCAGGCCCCCTTTCCTCTCCTCTGAGTTCCAGGCTCACCCCCTCCCTCCTTTCCTCTGAGTTCTAGGCCCCCCTCCTTCCCTCCCTCTCTCCCTCCCTCCGAGTTCCAGGCTCCCACCCTCTGAGTTCCAGGCCCCCTCCCTCTGAGTTCCAAGGCCCCCTCCCTCCGAGTTCCAGGGTTGCCTCCCTCTGAGTTCCAGGGCCCCTCCCTCCAAGTTCCAGGCCTCCCTCTGAGTTCCAGGACCCCCCTCTCCTCCGAGTGCCAGTCCCAACCCCAGCCTGACCTTTTCTCCCACAACAGTCCTCTGCCCTCACCTTCCTGTGTGCTGCCCAGAATTTAAAACTCATCTTACCTCGGGATCCCGGCGGCAGCAGTGAAACCCAAGCAGGCTCAGTGCTTCAGCCTTCCCTTCTCTCTCAGTTCTGGTTCCCACCGTCATTTCCTTTTTCCGCAAGGGCGGGACCAGAGCTGAGAGAGAAGGAAAAGCTGAACCGCTGAGCCTGCTCGCCTTTCACTGCTGCCACCGGGATCGGTAAGATGAGTTTTAAATTCTGGGCAGCACGCAGGAAGGCGAGGGCAGAGGACTGTTGAGGGAGAAGAGGGCGGGCACCGGGCAGGTCGGGCTGGCTGGGAAGGAAACTTCCGGTGGTTCAAAATATTGAGGGTGCTCGAGCACCCACAGCACCCACGCAGTCGGCGCCTATGTATGTAGCAAACCCAGCATATAACAGTAGAACAAATTTCTCTGATTCAAACAACATGAACCCTACCTCAGAACTGCAGCACTACAAGTATTACATAGGGCCCTATAACACCTATACACTTACTACTGGTAAAACAAATGCTACTACTGCAGAGTTCAACAAAGAAACTATATGCAGACAGAATACCATACCTCGGCCACATGCAAAACACTGACAAACCCTCACCAAATACAGAACAATGGATCAGAAATTAGAAATAGAAAATCGAGGGTCCTTTTACTAAGCCGTGTAGGCACGTCCTAAATTTGGAGTTACCACCTAGCTACCATGTGGCCAGGGTGGTAATTTCATTTTGTACGTGTGTCTGCCATGCTCGCCGGAAAATCATTTTTATTTTCCTACGCGCGGTGGAAACCAGGCAGTAATCATCATTCTATGCGCATAGATGATTACCATTATCACGTGAGACCTTACCACTAAGTCAATGGGTGGCAGTAAGGTCTCAGACCGAAAAAGGACATGCGCCAATTTTTATTTTACCGCATGTCCATTTTCGGCAAAAAATTTAAAAAGCCATTTTTTACAGGCGCGCTGAAAAATGGATATGCAAGCATGCAAAACATGCACCTAAACTAACGCAGCCCATTTTTCAGCGCACCTTAGTAAAAGGACCCTATAAAGACAATTGAACTGGGATCCCCCAAGTAGTCAAACTAGGCAGGTACCACAACATAGAAGGAATAAAAACAAAAATGCATTTCCTTTTGTACTGACCAAAATACAAAGACATCTGTGATGTACATTTTCCAAAGCAAACATATTCTTCCTAATAAATTCAAAGTAAAATACTTTTTTTCTACCTTTGTTGTCTGGGCATTTTATCTTTCCAATCATGTTGATCCCAGTTTCTCTTTTGTGCTTTCTTGTCTGTCTTCTGCTCGCTTTCCAGTGGATACAGTCCTTTTAACTTCTCCACTTTCCTCCCGTCTTCTTCCATTTCCTCACTACATCCGTCTCTGACATATTTCCTATTTTCCCTTTTCTATCTACCTAATCTCATGCTATCAGGCAAATCAGTGACTTGCCCCAGTGAGCTTACCTACCAACTCCTGGTCTTGACTGTTTTAAGATAAGTGTTCTGACACTTTTTGAAAATTCTTTGCACTAAAAAATATTTCTTTTGCACTAAATGAATTTGAAAAAGGGATTCATAAAATTTACAAATTTAAAAATCATTAGGACCAATGATTATTATGGTGAGTCGTGAGGACTAAAAACTTATAGTACTCATGTGAAATGTTTCATCGCTTATGGTCCGTCAAGTTATGGCTGTTGCTATAAGATAAAATCATATATATTCATGCAGCTTTCATTATTTGTTGGAGATGGTATATGTGCTGGGATTTATTTTGGAAGTTGGTTGTTATTTCCCCTGCAGTGAGATTATTTTTTTATCATTTAGGTGGCCCCAGTCAGTGGCATTTATCCAGTAACA